>NC_064248.1:1087500-1413000 GCF_003254725.2 Canis lupus dingo
ACCTGGGATTCGATCCCGAGTCTCCAGGATCGCGCCCTGGGCCAAAGGCAGGCGCCAAACCGCTGCGCCACCCAGGGATCCCTGTTTTTAATTTTTTGAAGAACCTCCATACTGTTTTGCACTGGAGTAGTACCATTTTACATTCCCATCAGCAGTACACAGGGTTCTGGTTTTTCTGTGTCCTCACCAACACTTAGTTTTTCTTTTTTGATAGTAGCCATCCTAATGTGTCTGAGTATCTCATTGTGGTTCTGATTTGCATTTACCTGCTTGTTAGTGTTTTGGGGCATCTTTTTATGTGCTTATTACATTCATGTACTTTATTTGGAGAAATGTCTATTTGGGTTCTTTGCTCACTTTGATTGGTATTAGTTCTTTAAATGTTTGGTGGAAATCACTCAGTAATCAGATACGAGGCTTTTTTGTTGTTGCTGGGAGATTGGTGGTTATTGATTCAATCTCCTTGCTAGTCATAGGTCTATTCATGTTTTCTGTTTCTTTGTGATTTCTTGGTAGATTTTGTGTTTCTAGAAATTTGTCCATTTCAACTAGTGTATCCAATTTCTTGACACACATTTGTTTATATACTCATATCATTTTTATTTCTGTAGAATTGGTAGTAATGTTTCTACTTTGATTTCTGATTTTAACAATTTGAGTCTTCTTTTTTTTAGTCCCATCTAACTAAAGGTTGTTAATTTTTGTTAATCTTTTTGAAGAAACAACTTTTTGTTTTACTGATTTTTCTCTTGTTTTTCTATTGTCTGTTTTATTAATCTAATCTTCATTATTTCAGTTCCTTCCCCTAGCTTTGGATTTGTTCATTCTTTTTCTAACTGCTTAAGTTGTAAAGTTAGGTTGTTGATTTAAATTCTTTCTTTTGGGACGCCTTGGTGGCTCAGTGGTTGGGCGCCTGCCTTAGGCTCAAAGCATGATCCCTGGGACCCGGGATCAAGTCCCACATCGGGCTCCCTGCATGGAGCCTACTTCTCCCTCTGCCTGGGTCTCTGCCCCTCTCTCTCTCTCTCTGCTGTGTCTCTCATGAATAAATAAAGTCTTTAAAAGAAAAAAAAAGTCCCGCATTGGGACTCTGCCTATATCTCTGCCCTCCGCCCCCCCCCCCCCACCCCCCCGGGTCTCTCATGAATAAATAAAATCTTTAAAAAAAAAAACTTCTTTCTTTTTCTAAATAAGCATTTATATCTATAAATTTCCTCAGCACTGCTTTTGATGTATGCCATAAATCTTGTTATGTTTGTGTTTTTTTCACTTTCATTCATTTCTGAGTATTTTCTAATTTTCTTTGTGATTCTTTTTTTGATACATTGACTATTTAAAAGTGTGTGGTTTAATTTCCACAATCTTTGAACTTTCCAATTTTCTTTATGTACTGGTTTCTAACTTCATCCCACTGTGGTCAGGGAAGATACTTTGTATGATGATGTCTGTCTCTTAAAATCCATTAGACTTCATGTTTTTGGCCTAACTTGTGGTCTATTCTAGAAATGTCTTATGTGCATTTGAGAAGAATGTGTATGCTATTGTTACTGGGTGGAGTGTTCTACATGTGTCTCTTAGATCTGGTTGGTCTGCTCTGTAAAGTCTTCTGTTTACTTCCTTGTAACAGGTTTTCTTCCTTCTCTCTGGTTTTTCTATTGTGAATGGGATATTAATTAGAGTTATTTCTTCCTTCAATTCTATCCATTTCTGGGATCCCTGGGTGGCGCAGTGGTTTAGCGCCTGCCTTTGGCCCAGGGCGCGATCCTGGAGATCCGGGATCGAATCCCACGTCGGGCTCCCAGTACATGGAGCCTGCTTCTCCCTCTGTCTGTGTCTCTGCCTCTCTCTCTCTCACTGTGTGCCTATCATAAATAAATAAAATTTAAAAAAAAAATTCTATCCATTTCTGCTTCATATATTTTTAAGGTCTGTCATTTGATGTGTAAATGTTTATAATTATTGTATATTCTTGCAATTTTGAACCTTTTATTAATAGAAAATGTACTTTGTGCCTTGTAAGCTTTTTTTATTTAAAGTGTGTTTTGTCTGCTAATATTATAGCCACTCCTGCTCTCTTTTGATTACTATTTGCTTGGAATGTCTTTCCATCCTTTAACTTTCAACCTGTATGTGTCTTTGGATGTAAAGTGAGTCTCTTGTAGACAGCATAGAGTTGGATCATGTCTTTTTTATCCATTTTGCCAAGCTCTGTCTTTTGATTAAAGCATTTTATCCATTTAAATTTAAAGTAATTACTGATAAGGAGGGGCTTTTGTCATTGTGCCACTTTTTGTCTATGCTTTATTGCCTTTTTTTGTCCCTCATTTCCTGTATTTTTTTTTTTAAGATTTTATTTATTCATGAGAGACATACAGAGAGAGAGAGAGAGAGAGGCAGAGACACAGGCAGAGGGAGAAACAGACTCCATGCAGGGAACCTGATGTGGGACTCGATCCCAGGACACCAGGGATCATGCCCTGGGCCGAAGGCAGACGCTCAACCACTGAGCCACCCAGGCACCCCCATTTTTATCTTTCTGAGTGGGTTTTTTAAGTGAAATGTCTTAATTCCTTCTTAATTTACTTTTCTGTATATTGTATGGCTATTTTTTTTTTTTTTTTGTGGTTACCGTGGGGATTACATTTAACATCTTAAAGATGTAGCATTTCAATTTAAAGTTACTGTAGTTTAACTTCAGTAACATGCAAAAACTCTACCTTTACAGTTCTGTCCCCACCCCTTTCAGTTATTGATGGCACAGATTTACATCTCATTACATTGTGAACACAGAAACGTAAACTAGTAATTTCTCTAAATGCAGTTATCTCCTAAATTGTGTAGGAAACAAGATTTGGAATTACAAACTAAAGTTGCAGTAGTACTAGCTTATGCTAATAATTTTTTCTTTAGATGTCTCTTAAATCATGTAGAAAACAGAAGTTACAAACCATTGTTACAGTAACACTAGCTTTCCTAATTGCCCCTGTATTTACCTTGATTGATATCTTTACTTTTCCATATGGCTTGGAGGTACTGCCTAGTGTCCTTTCATTTCACCCTGCAAGAATCCCTTGAGTGTCTCTTGCAGGGCAGGTCTAGTGGTCATGCACTGCCTCAGCTTTTGTTTATCTGGGATGTCTCGATTTCTCCTCAGTTCTGAAGGATAGTTTTGCCTGATGTAGGATTCTTGGTTAACAATTTTTTTTTTAAGGTTTTACTTATTTATTCATGACAGACAGAGAGAGAGAGAGAGAGAGAGAGAGAAGCAGAGACACAAGGCAGAAGGAGAAGCAGGCTCCATGCAGGGAGCCTGATCCCGGGTCTCCAGGATCACACCCTGGGGTGAAGGCAGGTGCTAAACCGCTGAGCCACCCAGGGATCCCCAACAGTTTTTTTTTTCTTTTAGCACTTTGAATATCTTGGCCCACTGCCTTCTGACCTCCAAAGTTTCAGATGAGAAATCTGCCTATAATTTTATGAATGACCCCTTGTATGTGATAATTCACTTTTCTCTTGCCACTTTCAAGGGTTATTCTTTGTCTTTTGAAAATTTGAGTCTAATGTGTCTTTGGGTCTCTTTGAGTTCATCTTGCTTGAAGTTTGTTTAGCTTCTTGGACGTTTACATTCATGTCTTTCATCAAAATTGGGAAAATTTCAGTTATTGTTTCTTCATATATTCTCTCTGCTTCTTATCTTGGGATATGCACGATGTGCATGTTGTTAAACAGACCCCTCCAGCTCTTTGCTTTTCTTCATTTTTCTTTCTTTCTGCTCCTCAGCCTTCATAAGTTCCATCATCTTAGGGTCTCTGATTCTTCTGCCCCCTCAGACCTGCCCTTGAATCCCTCTAGTGAATTTTTCATTTTAATTACTATGCTTTTTCAGCTCCAGAATTTTTTTGGTGTCTTTTTGGGCTTCTTAGCTCTTTAGTGGGTATTTCCATGTTGTTTACACATTATTTTGTTGATTTTCCCCACATCTTCCTTTAGTTCTTTGAGCATGTTTAGGACGGTGTTTTTAAGGTCTGTCTAACATATCTGCCATAAAGTATTTTTCAGGGACAGGTTCTGTTGAATTATTTTTTTCCCTTCGATTGGTACATACTTTCTTATATCTTTATGTGCCTTGTGGGCATTTGAATCTAGTCGTGGAACTCCCATTCTCCCTCTTCCTTAGGGTTTGCTGTTTTCTGTTGTTGGTTTTGTTTTATTGAGTTTTGTAGGCTCTTTCTGTAAGGATCAGGCTGAGGTGTAAACTTAGTGTCTTGCTTGTTTTCTGAGCCTTTCCCTGGCCATGCACAGTAACTTTGTTTCTCCCTGAATGTTCTGTTGTAATGGAATATCCTAGTCTTTAATGTCTGGTTCCTGAAAGGATGACAGTGTAAAGTGAAGGGGGTAAAAATAGATAGTGACCCTTTCAATCTCCTGGAAGTCACTTCAGCTGGAGGGGTAAGGCCTTGCAAAAATGGGGGTGGGGGCAACAATCTTGCCTCTACCCCTCTTTATACCTCTGTGCCCAGAAGCTGCAATTAGCAATCAGAGGACAGGTCCACAGGATTTTTCAGGACAGGGTCCTTTTTGCCCCCCTTCACTGCCACAGACTGTGTGCAAGCTGCCCTGGGACATGTGCACAGCTGTCTGCCACATGGTGGGGGTGGGTAGCTCCTCCTGGGCTGAGAGCTGAAGTGAAGGGTTTCAAGCCTTTTCCTGGAAGTTGCAAGCCTTCAGGAGACTCAAGTTCCAGAATATTTACATTAGACAGATCTGCAGTGCAGCTGTTGTCTAGGTGGGGAGACTGACTCTTGGTGCATCCTGCTCCTCCATCTTCCCTGAATTCATCTGTTTGTACTTTTTCAGACAGTTTAATCAGTTTGGAATTTAGTTTGCTCTAGGGTAGGAAATAAATATCTAGGTCAGGGGTCAGTAGATTTTTTCTTAAAGGGCTAGTGACTTTTTAACATTTTGTGGGTCATACGATCTATGTTGCAGCTTCTCAACTCTCCCAATGGGGCACAGAAGCATCCATAAACGATAAGTAAACAAATGGGTGATGGTATTCCAGCAAAACTTTGCTTATAGAAACAGGCAGCAGACTGGTTTTGTCCCATTGACTTCTGCATTGAATTCTCCATCCTCTGTCAAAAATTGGGGTCTGACATTTTACCCACTTGCAAGTTAGCAGGTTAGCTGGCCACAGCATCATTGATGTTGGCAGAAGTCACGGACAGTTTATTATAATAGCTGTAACCAGAATATCATTATTTAGTCTGGTTCCTGAGCCCCCAGCACCCATGAAGTAGCTCGAGAAGGGCCCGGTAATGTCTGTATATATGTTACAGAAGAGGAACCCCAAGTTTAGGGAACATGAAGCTTCTATAGTTGACACTAATCCTGCCTGACCTTTGCTATAGAGTGACATATCCTTATTATACTGGACAGTAAATACATATCATTTGCTCCAGAGAGAGACACTATATCTTCTAAGGCTATTTACTATACAAACCTTTTTGAAAAGATAGTCTAGAATAAAGGCAGCCAGCGCTGCTTGTATGACATTCAGAGAGAAAGAGAGGGAGACTGACCCATGGAGATTGTTCTCCCAACAACCTACCTCCATTCTTCCCCCTGCACTCCCATCCCCAAATTGGTGTGCACAGAGCCTGCCTGGTGATGGTGTCTTGAATTCATTCAGTGTGGCTCTGCTGGGCTGCAGTTGTATTTTCTCAGGCTCTCATTTGCTCTGAGGCCAAGAATTTATGGATTCATTAATCTGAGAGTATTTGTAATTCCCCCCCCCCCCCCCAGATTTATAAAATGGATTTAATTTTTTTTTTCCATGGATTTAATTCTAAGTGTGTATTACTCTCAGGTCTTTTCCTTTTCCACCCTACTTATTTACTAATTTTCAGATGTGAGAGCACTTTCTTTCAAAATGTGTTGTCTGAGGATTTGTGTTTTGGACAAGGGGGCATAAACTCCTTTCTCCCTGTTCCTTCCTGCTGTGTACAACTATGAACCCTGGAAAACATAAGAGGCACCAAAAGAGAACTTTGAAAAGTGGTAAGAGGAAGGCTGACTAGTTTGGGGCCCCAGGAGTGGAGGAGCAATAGGACAACAGGATGTTTTACATCTCCCCATCTAAAGAAGGAGGCAACTCAGACCCCATGTTTCCTAATCCTTAATCTAGCAACAGAAAACCACCTGAGAGGGTTCATTGCTTCCTAGTATGGAATGAGAGTTCCTCCAACAGAATTAGGCAAGCCCAGTACCACTGCCAAGGGGATCAGTTAGGTGCTCCACTAACTGTAAGCATCTAGGACAAGTGGTCTCCTTCCCTGCTGGACCTGAAATTCCCCTCTCCTGTCAGGAGATATTAGGATGGCCAGGTGAAAGTGGGAAGAGAAAGATCCCTTCCCACCATCTACTTTAACAGTAAGTGACCTGACTTGTGAAATGCTCTCCATCCCTGCTGGGCCTGAGTCTTCCTTTCCCACTGAGAGACACCATATTGGCTGAGTGGCACTGGCAAGAGGGATCAATGGGGAAGTGGTCCAACTGGGGAAGACTCTTTATCCCTGTGGCCTGCCCTGTCTCACTCAATTACTGGGGCTGTCAGGGGCAATTAGCTAGAGGCACTTTGCCACACAAGCAGCTCAGATATTCTCCTCATCCATTGAGAAACCCTCAGAGAGAAACCCCTTCTACTTCCTCATATGGTAACAACAGAGACCAGTGGGATCCCAAGCAAAATTACATTGCAAAGGTTCTGAAAATTAAATTGCTTTTGAAACCACAGCACACAAAAATGGTCCTGGACCTGCATGCTTAGCCCAAACAAAGTGACTGCCTGCTAGAATAGAATTAAATAGGATCTAGAGTCCCCTAACATAGTAGACAGAATGTCTAGGATGCAATAAAAATCACTTGTCATACCAAGAACCAAGAAAATCACAACTTGAACAAGAAAAGATAATGAGCTGATAACACCAGTGAATCAGATGATGGAATAATCTGACAAGGATTTTGAAGCAGCTGTCGTAAAAATGCTTCAGCAATCAGTTACAGATTCTCTCGAAACAGATGAAAAAATAAAAAAGTCTCAAGAAATGGAAGTTATAAAAAAGAACCAAGAGGGGATTATAAAATTGAAAAATATAGCAACAGAAAAAAACAAAACAAAACCTCAACCAAATGGGCTCAATAGTAGAACGGAGATGACAGAGGGTAGAATCAATGGCCTTAACCACATCAGTAGTATGATCTGTAAACAGGATAGCCCAATAAAATTCATTTGGTCTGAACAACAGAGAGGATACCCCAAACAGGGGTATCCCTGAACCCCAACAGGATAAAACCAAAGAAATCCATACCAAGACACCTTAAAATTAATGATCAGAAAAGTAAGAAAAAAAAATCTTGAAAGATGCTAGAGATAAATGATGTATTAACATTAATTTGACATCAGATTTCTCATCTGAAATCTTGGAGGCCGGAGGGAAGTGGTACACATTTTTCAAACGCTGAAAGAAAATACCTGACGACCATTAATTCTTTGTATGGCAAGACTGCCCTTTCAGAATGAAGATTAAATAAAGACATACATGAACGAGAACAAGGAATTTGTTGTTGGCTGATCTGCCCTTAAAAAATGGCTAAAGGGGGATCCCTGGGTGGTGCAGCGGTTTAGCGCCTGCCTTTGGCTCGGGGCATGATCCTGGAGTCCTGGGATCGAGTCCCACGTCGGGCTCCCTGCATGGAGCCTGCTTCTCCCTCTGCCTGTGTCTCTGCCTCTTTCTCTCTCTCTCTCTCTCTCTGTGTGACTATCATAAATAAATAAAAATTAAAAAAAAATGGCTAAAGGAAATTCTTCTAACCTAATGAAATGATAAAAGGAAGATTATTAGAGCACAGGAAAGTCAGAATAATGGAAAGATTAGACATTTTCCTCATGATTCTTATTAATCATATTTGATGATTGAAACAAAAATTAAAATACCATGTAATATTCAGCACAATGATATTTGAAAGAGGAAAAGTTAAAAGGATTTAAATGGAAGTGATGTTTCCACACTTAACATCAAGTATAAAATAATATCAGCAGACTATGAGAGTCATGTATATATGTAAGCATACATATATATATACACACATTATATACATAAGTCCTGTATATGTGGAAGATTCAGAAAAACCACTATAAAAACTAAACAAGGAGCTACCAACACCTATGGTGAATGTTTACAAAGGGATAACTAGGAAAAAAAACCCAACAAGATAAGATGGAATACCAAAAATGTTTTAAGTAACCTGCAGGAAATAAAAAAAAAAAGTAATGGATATGAGAATGGGAGGAAACAAGCAGAAAACAAATAATAAAATAGCAGACCTGAGGACTAATGTATTAGTGATTGCTTCAAATGTAAATATTCTAAATATACCAAACAAATGATAGCTAATCGGCAGAATGGGTAAAAAAAATAGGACTTCAAAATATGATGTTGATAAGAAACTTACTTCAAATTCAGTGACATAGGTGGGTTGAGTAAAATGACAGAAAGATGCATACCATGCCAACAATAATCCAAAAGGTAGGATTGCTCATGTCAATATCAGATTAAGAAGGTCTCAGAGCAAAGAAACGTACTTAGAGACAGAGAATGACATTTCATAGTGATGAAAGGATAATCCACACTAAATGAGTATACACCAAACATTGGAGGCTCAAAACTGATACAGTTAAATGGAGAAATCTTAAAAAAATAAAAACTCACAATTATAGTTGGGGACTTTTTTTTTTTTTTTGACTTTTTTGTTTTTTTAAAGTGTACGTGCGAGCTGGGGAGGGGCAGAAGGCCAAGAAGGGAATCTCAAGCAGAGTTTCTGCTGAAAGCAGAGCCCTAAGATCTTATGACTCTAAGATCATGACCTAAGCTGAAACCAAGAGTTGGATGCTTGGCCACCCAGGCACCCCTTTAGTTGGGGACTTTGAAACTCTCTTTTACCTACTTGACTGAAAATCATGAGACTATAGAAAATCTGAGCAACACAGTTAACTAATAGGATCTAGTTGACAAATAGAGAACTTACCACCCAGCAACAGCAGAATACATATGTTTTCAAGTGCCTATAGAACATTGACCAAGACAGACCATCCTAGACCATAGAATAAAGCTCAGTGAATTTACAGGAATTGAAATCCTACTGTTGTTCTCTGACCATAATGGAATCAAACTAGAAACTAATAATGAAAACAAAAGGAAAATCTCTATATAGAAATTAAACAATGCATTTCTAAATAAGCCCTGGGTCAAAGAAGTCTCAGGAAATGAAAAAAATACATACAACCGAATGACAATAAAAATAAAACAAACTGTATATGGGATGTAGCTCAGTGCTCAGAGAGAATTTTTTTTCAAGATTTTATTTATTTATTCATGGGAGACACAGAAAGGAGAGACAGGCTCCCTGCAGGGAGCCTGATGTGGGACTCGATCACAGGACCCTGTGATCACACCTGAGTCAAAGGCAGACGCTCAATCACTAAGCCACTCAGGTGTCCCTCAGAGGGAAATTTAAAGCAATAAATGCTTATGTTAGAAATGAGGAAAGATAACGAATCAGAAATCAATGAAAATTTAGGTGAGTGTAAATGTAAATGAAAGTCTAAATGTAAATCTAAGTAAATGTTGATGGATTGAAAGACATAATATGGTAAATTGTTAGTTTTCCCCAAATTGATCTGTAGGTTTAATGCAGTTACTACTAAAATACTAGTAAGGTTTTTGTAGAAATAGACAAGCTTATTCTGAAATTTATAAGGAATGGCGCTAGCCTTAAAATAGCTTAAATAATGTTTAGGGAGAATAAAATGGGAGGAGTCATATACTCTGATACTGTAGCTTATATAGCTTACTCTAATGCTATAGTAATCAAGACAGCGTGGTACTAGTGGAGAGATGGATCAGACTCATAGACCAGTAGAACAGAATAGAGGTCCTAGAAATAAGCACACAAACATGCCTACCTGATTTTTTTTTTTCCAAAGGTGCAAAAGCAATTCCTTGGAGGACAGGTAACCTTGCCAACAAATGGTGCTGGGGTAATTAGACATCCAGCGGTAGAATATCACTGCTACCACCCACTACCATCACTACCACCATCACCACCACCACCACCAGACTGCACACACCGGAAGTACATTCACACATACAAACACAAAGATTTTTTTTTTAACTTCACATCTTACATAAAAATTAACTGAAAATCGATGAACTAAAGTGAACTAAAGTAAAACTATAAAACTTTCAGGAAAAAAAGTTTTTAAAAGAGAAACATGTCATCCCTCTTCTCCCATCCCTCTCCCTTCATCATTTTAGCCCTTCAGTGTTCAGTTTGGACAGCACACCTCTGGGAAGTTCTCACTGGTCCTGCAAGGCTGGCTGGGTCAGTCACCTATCTCATGGGCTCCCGTAACACCATGGTGGACATTTGTCTTTTCTCTGCTTGCCCAGCATCTGAGCCTTTTTGTGTTTGGGGGAATTCTCTGTTAAATTAGCTTCCTTTAACACAAGGGCCCACTGACTGCTATAGAAGCTGAGGAACAGAGATACTGTTTCTTGGAACCATGTGCTGGCAGCATGGGTATAACAGTATCATTTAGGATGGTTATTGTTTTTGCCCAAGACTTTGAGTATGGAGTGAGTGATGAAAGGATCTGGGACATGGAGACCTCATTCTTGAGCTCATGGTGGCAGCATCTCCTTTCCAGGAGTGGTGCTGGCGATGGTATCCAGAGAGTGGTGGCATCTACAGTAGATGGCTTCTGAGAGATTGAAGGGTGGTCCTGCTGCCAGCCTTCCTTCATTCCTGCCTTTCTAAAGATTCTGTGAGCTGTGGAGTCCTTTCAATAAATCCTTTTTCTGTTTAGTCAGAGTCAGTTTCTGTTGCTTGCAAAAGAATCTTTCTTAATTGATTCAAACACCCTATCATAATAGTATTGCACATTTTGCCTGTTTACTTGCAATTTCCTCATACTAGATCATGGTTGGGGGCTCTGTCTTATTCATCATTGTACATTCGGCACACAGTGTGCTTGAGGTATATTACCTTCTCAGTAAACAATGAGATTTTCGGGTTCAACTTTGTTTTTCTATTGCCATGATATTTAGTGGCATTTAGTGAGCTTTTATTTTTTGTTTTTAGTGCTGTTTGCAAGATTTGAATGTTTTATTTGCCTTGTGGATATCTTATTGGGAACTTGGGAGAGAATTTGTAGTTCCCTTGAACGATATTTTTTCTTTACTTCTTATTTTTCTTAATGCAAATATCAAGTGAGATGGACAGGGGAACCCTTTTTATCAGGACAAAAAATAAGACTTTGTGATCAACCAACATAGTAATCAAGCTGGTAAATTTTTTGTAATTTTCCTTTATTATGGATAGCATAATGTTAGCACACTAATATATTTTACACACACACACACACACACACACACAGGCTCCTTGTATCTCCTTGTTTGTTCCTGTTGTTAATCCCCTCATATTTCAGTTGCAACTGAGATGAGTCAACATGTCCGTTATCTTGGATGACTTTGTTTTGCCCCTCCAGTGGGGAATGCCTTTGAATGTATCTCCTTCTTAGCCCTTCCCCTTTCCTCCATTAATATGAGCCAAGTCACCATAACCTTATTTGCCTCCTCTCCCCTCCCCCAGATTTCACTTTTACTGAAATCAAGCCTATCTTGCAGAGTTTCTAGATGAATCTTTCAGATGAGATCTCGAAAAGCTTGGTACTGTTTTATGATTCCAACCCTAAGTTGATCTGTACTATTTCTTCAAATTATTTGTTCTTACTACACTCAGCATGGGTAAAACACTCACATATTAAATAGTGTCCTTTTTGGGAAAAATCTATTTCTTTTTTTTTTTTTTTTTTTTTTGGAAAAATCTATTTCTTACACTCATGCTGCTTGTTCCATCAGCAAGTCTCAGTATGTTCAAGTTCTGCCATTCAGTTGACATAGAATATATTCCAGAACGTATTCTCTTACCCACCCTTTCTTATTCAAAACAGACATACCCTGTCGACTGAGGGCTGCTCCCCTCTTCTAGGAGCTTGTCTTATCTATCCCTATCTATCCCTATTCCCTACTCTAATCTAATAGTATTATATCTTATTGTACTGATATTATTTGAGGCAGTTAAATGGATTTGAAACTAAAAGCGTCAGTGGTCTTCTCTATAGAGCTTTCAGAGTTAATGAATCATAGGTTTATTTCATTGGATTTTAGAAGACTTAAAGCACCATCAAAACCCAAAGCTGTATCAAAACACTATAATGTTAATTTTCTGTATCAGGGAGATATCAGTAGGGGTATTTATGATTATGAAATGCAGATATTTTTTCTTAAAAATGATGCCTTGGTGTTTTGTTTTCTTGCCTTGAGGATTTTATTCAGATTATTATTATTTTTTTTTACTTTCACAGTCAATGCTCCGAGGGAGAGGAGGTTGTTATAAACATACGTTCTATGGCATCGAAAGCCATCGTTGCATGGAAACTACCCCAAGCTTGGCTTGTGCAAATAAATGTGTCTTCTGTTGGCGGTAAGTAAAAATGAATGGCTGTGGTAACCAAATATGTAACCATCTATTATAATCAATTTCTGTTCAGCCTTGCACTCAAATTTATTTAAAGCTCTGCTATTTCTGTAATTAATTCCCCCTTTCATTCCTAATATATTTATGTATTGGTTGTATTTACTCCACTGATTTTATCAGGGGTTTGCCAATTTTTTGTCTTTTGAAGACATAGATTTTAGTTTCATGAATCCTCTGCATTATATCTTTGCTTCTTGGTTCAATAATCTACTACTATTTTTTTCCCTCTGTTTTTCTTCAACTTAAATTAGACTGTTAACTCTTTACTATTTGGTCTTCTGTAAGTCTTTTTTTTTTTAAGATTTATTTATTATTCATTCAGAGAGAGCAAAGAGAGAGGCAGAGACACAGGCAGAGGGAGAAGCAGGCTCCATGCAGGAAGCCTGATGTGGGACTTGATCCTGGGTCTCCAGGATCACACCCCGGGCTGCAGGTGGCGCTAAACCGCTGCGCCACCGGGGCTGCCCCTTCTGTAAGTCTTTAATCAGAAATTTTCATCTGAGTAATTCTTTAGCTACATTCCATAGATTTTGATTAGTTAATTTTTTTAAAATTATTTTTTTTGTTTGAATATAGTTGACATACATGGTAGTTTCAGCTGTGCAACATAGTGATTCAACAAATTTATGCCTTATGCTGTGCTCACTACAAGTGTAGCTTTCATCTATTACCATACAACGCTACTATAATACACTTACTGTATTCCCTATTATGAACCTTTTATTCTTGTGATGACTTATTCTTTCTGTAAATGGAAGCCAGGGTATCTCACTTCCCTTCACTCATATTGCCCATTCCCATCCCTCTCCCCTTCTGGTAACCATCAGTTCTCTGTATAGTGCTGATTCTTTTTGTTTGTTTCTTTGTTTATTCATTTGTTTTTAGATTACAAATATAAGTGAAATCACATGTATTTGTCTGTCTTTGCCTTATTTCATGTAGCATAACACCCTCTAGGTTCATCTGAGTTGTTGCGTATGGCAATGTCTCATTCTTTTATGGCTGAGTAATATTCCATTGTCCTTATGTACCTCATCTTCTTGATCCATTCACCTGTTAGTGGGCACTTGGGCTGCTTCCATATCATGGTTATTGTAAATAATGTTGCAATAAACAAGGGTACATATATCTTTTTGTTTTCTTTGGGTAAATACCCAGTAGTGGAATTATTGGATCATATGGTAATTCTATTTATAATTTTTTGAGTAGCCTCTGTACTGTTTTCCATAGTGCCTGTACCAATTTATATTCCCATTAACTGTGCACAAGTGGTTCTTTTTCTCCATATCCTTGACCATACTTGTTATTTCTTGTCTTTAGTTTTAACTATTCTGACAGGTATTAGGTGATATCTCATTGTGGTTTTCATTTGCATTTCCTTGATGATTGGTGGTTTTGAACATCTTTTCATGTGTCTATTGGTCGTCTTTATGTCTTTTGAAAAATGTCTATTCAAGTCCTTTGCCCATTTTAAATCAGATTATTTGCTTTCTAGTGTTGAGTATGAGGTCTTTATATATTTTGAGTATTAACTCCTTATGAGACATACCAGTCTTCTAGTGTTTTCTTTGAGTCCTTTGACAGTTACTTTTTAACTTCCCCTTTAGCTCTTTGGCTCATTCTTTGCATGATGAATTCTCTCTGATTTTGTCTTTTGCTTTCTTTTATTGCTCTATGTTATAATGGCAGGAGAAGTAAAGCATCTTTGTGACTTCATTAAATATCTGTAGTTTGACACCTTTATATTCTTTGTTTTGTTTTTTTCAGAGACAGAACTCATTAGTTGGGGAGCAGGTATGGGGTGTCGGGGAGGGGCAGAGGGAGAGGGAGAGAGAGAATCTTAAGCAGGCTCCATACTTAGTGCAGACTGGATGCAAAGCTTGGTCTCACAACCCTGAGATCTTGACTTGAGCCAAAATCAAGAGTTGGGTGGTTAACCGACTGAGCTTGCCCAGGTGCCTCAAACACCTTCATATTCTCATATCTCTGGCCCTAGTGTCCCTTCTGAGTTTTCATCCTCTGTTTGCAATTGCCTGTTGGATATATTCCCTCAGATGATCCACAGGTACTTTAAGCCCAGTTTGTCCACAGTGGGATACTCTGTGAACCATTTTTTCCTAATTTGGTAATGGCACCTTTAGCAATCCAGTGACTCAGGCTGAAAAGCTCTTCTTTATCTAACTCACTGTATCGATTTGTATGCCTAATTCCATTTTAGATTCTCAGTATTTCACCCTTCAGCAACCAAAATGATTTAATACTTGCCATATCTTAATGCTATATCTTCATTTATCCATCATATTGGTACAAGAGCTAGAATTCTTTTTTTAATGGTTTTATATCATTGATCATAAAAGTAATTCATGCTTGTTATAGAAACAGAAACACCAAAACGTATAAAGAGAAACAACTATCTGTAATTCCAGAATCTAGGCAAAGCATTGTTAATGCTTTGGAGTATATGCTTTCTTTTCTTTTTTTTCCCTTAGTCTTCTTAGTTTTTTTTTCAAAAACATGGTTGAAATCACTCTCTACTTTCTGTTTTTTATCTTGCTCTATCATTAAAACCTTGTAAGCATAAAATTTTTGTTTTGAAATAATTCTGGATATATAAAAGAGTTACAAAGATAGTAGAGTTTCTGTATACTTTTCACCTAACTTTCCCTAATGTATTTTTTTGGAAGATTTTACTTATTTATTAGAGTCACAGAGGGGGGGGGGGGGGCAGAGACACAGGCAGAGGCAGAAGTAGGCTTCCCACAGGGAGCCCGATGCAGACTCAATCCCCATACAGGGATCACGCCCTGAGCCAAAGGCAGATGCTCAACCACAGAGCCACCCAGGTGTCCCTTTCCCTAATGTTTTTTTTTTTTTTTTTTTTAAGATTTTATTTATTTATTCATGATAGAGAGAGAGAGAGAGAGGCGCAGAGACACAGACAGAGGGAGAAGCAGGCTCCATGCCGGGAACCTGACACGGGACTCGATCCCGGGACTCCAGGATCACACCCTGGGCCAAAGGCAGGTGCTGAACCGCTGAGCCACCGAGGGATCCCCATCCCTTTCCCTAATGTTAAGTAAGACTTTACTTAACTATGGAACAATTATTAACACAATTATCAGAAATTATTGAAAAGAAATTAACATTGATGCAGTGCTATTAATTAAACTGGAAACTTTGAATTTCATCAGTTTTCCCACTAATATCCTTTTTCTTTCAGGATGCAGTTATGGCTCCCATATCCCATTTAGTTGTTACATCTCTTTAGTTTTCTCTAGTCTGCCATAGTTCTTCAGTCCTTATTTTTCATGACCTTGACATCTTTGAAGAGTACTCATCAAATATTTTGTCTAATGCTTTCTCATGGTTAGAGTAAAGTTACGGATTTTGGGAAGACTACCATAGAAGTGAGGTGACCTTCCCAGCAGGTCCTATTAAGCGATACATGACATCAGTATATCCAGTTGCTGGTGGTGTTAATCTTACCATTTGATTTTTTTTTTGTATGCAAATAAAGGAATCAATTTTAATTTCCTTTTTTTAAATAAATTAATTTTTTATTGGTATTCAATTTACCAACATACAGAATAACATCCAGTGCTCATCCCGTCAAGTGTCCCCCTCAGTGCCCGTCACCCACTCACCTCCACCCCCCGCCCTCCTCCCCTTCCACCACCCCTATTTCGTTTCCCAGAGTTAGGAGTCTTTATGTTCTGTCTCCCTTTCTGATATTTCCCACACATTTCTTCTCCCTTCCCTTATATTCCCTTTCACTATTATTTATATTCCCCAAATGAATGAGAACATACACTGTTTGTCCTTCTCCGATTGACTTACTTCACTCAGCATGATACCCTCCAGTTCCATCCACGTTGAAGCAAATGGTGGGTATTTGTCATTTCTAATGGCTGAGTAATATTCCATTGTATACATGAACCACATCTTCTTTATCAATTCATCTTTCGATGGACACCGAGGCTCCTTCCACAGTTTGGCTATTGTGGACATTCTGCTATAAACATCGGGGTGCAGGTGTCCGGCGTTTCATTGCATCTGAATCTTTGGGGTAAATCCCCAACAGTGCAATTGCTGTCTTACTGTTTGATTAAGGTAATGTCTGCCAGGCTTTCAAGTGTAAAGTTACACCTTAACATTTTTTTCCCTTTGTAATTAATCAGTATTTTGGGAAGATGCTTCCAGTCTATGCAAATATGCTGTTTCTCTTTAAGCATTTGCCCACTAAATTTTTCATTCATTGGTGAATTTTGCCTGCATCAAATTACTACTATGTTGTTCCACTGATTTTTTTTTTTTTACAATTAATAATTGGAATTCTTTTGTAAGGAAAAATAATTTGTCTTCATTTTAAATTTATTATTATATTGATTTGGGCTCAAGAATATTTATTCCTGGGCAGCCCCCGTGGCTCAGTGGTTTAGCGCCTCCTGCAGCCCAGGGTGTGATCCTGGAGACCCCGGATTGAGTCCCACATCAGGCTTCCTGCATGGAGCCTGCTTCTCCCTCTGCCTGTGTCTCTGCCCCTCTCTCCTCTCTGTGTATTCTCATGAATAAATAAATAAAATCTTAAAAAAGAAGAATATTTATTCCTTTGGTTCTAATCCAATACAATTATTATTTACTTTATTGCTCACATTTTTCTAGCTTTGGCCATTTGGAGCTCTGTTGGGTTGGCTTCTGTGTCTTTTCTTTCATTTGAAACACTTGTGAGTTATCTGATTCCAGAAGAGGTTCTGGTTCATCTGTGTTTTCTCTGCCTAGCTTTGGAGTCAACCACTTTCTAAGGAACTTTTGTTCTTATTGAAGAATGATATTTAGGTTCCAAAATTTGGTTGTTTGAAATGCTCGTTTCTACTGGGGTGTTAGTGCTTTCGGGCCCTCTCAGCAGATAGAAGTAGAAAATATATGTATATCTGTATATTAAAATACAAAACCATGAGTTTTTACTGATATTTTCAATTACTGTCAGCATCATAAAGCTCATTCTAGTATTCCTTTTGTGCTTATTTATAACCTTTTTCTTGTAGAGTAAGAAGCCCAGCCTGGCCCTCATCATCTACAACATAATAACTTCAACCCTAATTATATGTATTTGGAAAGGACTGTAGAGTTGCAGACTGATGCCTTTGTTAGAGTTAAATTTATCTTAGGATGGACTAGTCTGGCTTTGGCATCAGGATAATGCTAATCTCATAGAATTAATTAGGAAGTGTTCTCTTTTTTAATGTTTTGGAAAAGTGTGGGAAGAATTGGTGTTAATTCTTTAAATGATTAGAGGAATTCACCAGGGAAACCTGTTTTTGGGCTTTTCTTTGTAGCAAGGTTTTTGATTACTGATTCAATTACTTATAAGTTAGTTAAGACTTTCCATTTCTACTTGAGTCAGTTTTGGGAATTTGTATGTTTCTAGGAATTTGTTCATTTCATCTAGTTTATCTAATTTGTTAGCATACAGTTGATAGTATTTTCGTAATCCTTTATTTCTGTAAGATTGGTAGTAATGTATTATGTTTCATTTCTGAGTTTATTAATTTGAGTTTTCTTTTTTTTTTCTTAATCTACATAAAGGTTTGTCAGTGTTGTTGATTTTTGCAAGAACCAACTTTTGGGTTCATTGATTTTTCTCTAATGTTTTTCTATTCTCAAGTTTCAGTTCTTTCTATTCTGATCTTTATTATATCCTTTTTGTTGCCTTAAGCATAGTTTGCTTCTCTTTTTCTTCTATTTTATGGTGTATAGTTAGGTTATTGATTTTTTTAAAAATGTGTTTACAGCTATAAATTTCTTCCTGAGCACTGTTTTAGCTACATTCCATTCATCTCTAAATATTTTGTAGTTTCTCTGTATTTTCTTCTTTGATCTACTACTGGTTGTTTAAAAGTGTTGTTTATTTTCCACATATTGGTTAGTTTTTCAGTTTTCTTTCTGTTCTTCATTTCTGCTTTTATTCCGTTGTGGTTGAAGAAAATATTTTGTGTAATTTAAATCTTTTAAAATTTATTGACACTTGTTTTCTGGCCTAACATAGGGTACATCCTAGAAAATGTTCTATACACACTTGGAAAAAATGTGTATATTGATGTTTTTTGGGTGTATTGTTTTGTATATGTAAATAGGTATTATTGGTTTACCATATTGTTCAAATGCATTATTTCTTTATTGTTCTTCTACCTAATTGTTCTGTCTGTTATTTAAAAGGTGGTTTTTGAATTTTATAATTATTAATATAGGACTATATTTTTCTCCTTAGCTTATAGCTTTTTGCTTCATATATTTTGGCACTGTTACTAAGTGTGTATATGCTTATAATTGTTAACATCTTGATGGATTGACTTGTTTATAAATATATATTGTTTTTGTCTTTTCTAACGGTTTTTCACTTAAAGTCGATTTTGTGTTACATATTAGTAAGCTACCTCAGCTCTCTATTGGTTACTATTTGTATTAAATATCATTTTTCTTCCTTTCACTTCTTTTTGTGTCTTTGGATCTAAAGTGAATCTCTTGTAGGCAGCATATTCGTGGATTTTAAAAAAAATCCATTCTGCCAATCTCTGGCTTTTAATTTAGATAATTTAATCCCTTCATATTTTGTTCTTTGTTTCTATAAGCTTTACATCTTTTATGTTGCACACTTTATTACTGCCTTCTTTTGTGTTTGTTTTTTTGTTGTGTACAATTTCACTCCATTATTGTTTCCCTTTCTGTACATCTTTTGTTATTTTCTTAGTGGTTATTCCTCTGAGGATTAAAATTAACCTCTTAAATTTACAACATCCTATATTTAATTTTTTAAAATTTTATTTATTTATTCATGAGAGACACACAGAGAGAGAGACAGAGACATAGGCAGAGGGAGAAGCAGGCTCCATGTAGAAAGCCTGATGTGGGACTCGATCCTGGGACTCTGGGATCACGACCTGAGCCAAAGGCAGACACTCAACCACTGAGCCACCCAGGCATCCCTACATTTAATTTTCCTAATTTGTGGTAATTAAGTTCTGTGAAGTTGCATGAGGGCTGCATTAGCAAATACTAAACTGTGGCTTTTAGGGGGAAATAAAGGATTAGGTCCTTGCAATCCTCTTGTCACAAGGTATTTGCCATCTGATCAGTACATAACTTTGTTTTTATGTGTGTTCCTGTGTAAAGGTGCCTTAATTTATATATACTGTTGATTCATTAACATTGAACTTAAGGAACAGCATTATAATTCATGCTGGAATGAAGCTTATCTGACACACATATTTTCCCTGCAAGGCACATCAGTCTTCTTGTGCTTAAGAGCACTACACAGCACTTTTAGCCCCAGTGCTTGGGAACTATTTTAAATAGCAATATCACTAACAAAAAAGCACAAAATGCAAAAAACGGGACATTAAATTGACCACTGAGAGAATACTTATTTTCAGTATGAGAGCTTAAACAAGAAGGCAAAGAGAACATTGTCTTGTTTGACTTCATTTGGGAATGTGTGTATTGGACGACTCAAATTTTTTTGCTGCTCTGAATGTGAATGACAGATAGTAATGTTAAGTATTGATTTTGGGATTACAGATAAATTTTAGCAGTAGGTAATTTTACAGATATGGAATCAGCAAATAATGAGGATTGACTTCATTTTGAACAAATACCACCTTTGGTTCCACAGTATTCAAAAACTTTGCTCATACAAAACTTCATTCCATCTCCTTTGTGGTGGTGTCACAAATTGCAACTTTATGCATTGTTGCACTCATTAATATAGATTTATGATTATTGTTCTGTACATTTGTCTTTTAAGTTGTATAGGAAAAAAAGGTGCTAGAATCCAAAAAGTTGAGTAATACAGACTTTTTTTGTATTTGCCTATGTAATAACCTTTATGTGGTTCTGTATTTCTTTGGTGTGAATCTACCTAGTTGTCCCTTCATTTCTGCTTAAAGGACTTCCTTTAGCATTTCTTGTAGTGCGGATCTACTAGTGATGAACTCCTTCAGCTTTGCTTCATCTGGAAATGTCTTAATATTACCTTCAGTTTTGAAGAATAGTTTTGCCAGATATGGAATTCTTGGTTGACATTGTTTTTCCTTTTAGCGTTGTATGCTGTCCCATTGCCTCTTGGTTTCTGCTGAGAAGCTGGCTGTTAACCTTACTGAGGATCCCTTGTATGTGATGAATATCTTCTCTTGCTTCCTTCAAGATTCTCGAATCTCTGGTCTTTCAGCGGTTTGATTATAATGTGTCTTGGTATGGATCTCTTTGAATTTATTCTGCTTGAGTGTATTGAGCTAGTTGGATGTGTAAATTCATGTTTTATCTAGTTTGGGAAGTTTTTAACCATTATTTCTTTATGTATTCTTTCTGCCCCTCTCTCCCCCTTTCCTTCTGGGACTTCCATTAAATGTATATTGGTATTCTTGATACTGTCGCACAGGTCCATAAGGGTATGTGCTCTTCACACTTTTTCTTTTCCTGCTCCTCAGACTGAATGATTGACATATCTTCAAGTTTACTGATTCTTCTCAAAGCCTGCTCAATCTGCTGTTGCAACCCTCTGCTGAACTTTTCATTTCAGTTAGTATACTTTTTATTTCTAGAACTTGTTTCTGGTTTCTTTTTATCATTTATATCTCATAATTGATATTCTGTATTTGTTGACGCATTTTTCCTGGTTTCCTTCAGGTCTTTGAGAATATTTAAGACAGTTACTTAGTATTTTTCTAGTAAGTGTGATGTTTGTGTTTCTTCATGGACAGTTTTCATTAATTTCTCTTATGAATGGGCCATGCTTTTCTTGTTTCTTCATATGCTTTGGAATGTTTTATTGAAAACTGCACATTTTGGATATTATGATGTGCTAACTCTGAAAAACAGATTCTTCCCATTTTTTTGTTTGTTTGTTTTTGTTGCTTGCTCTGGGTTCTAGTTGTTTGTTTGCTCAGTGAGTTTTCTAGACCATTTTTGTAGAGACTATTCTGTTTTGTGCATTATCTGTGAAGCCTGTGTTTTAGTGGTCAGGGAACGTGTTCATAGAGATTTTCTTGAGCACAAGGAGCCAAAGGAAAAAAGAGGCATAAAAGCCCTCCCTTAGTCTTTGCAGATTGACTCTTTGTTTAGGCATTCCTTCAAAGCTTGGCCAGGCTAATGACAACTCTGCCTTTGCTTTCACTTCCTATTTGTGCTGAGCCTGAAAATCAGTTGTAGGTGAAAGTTTAGTAGTCTTCTCAGGGTTTTCTTAGCATTCATTCTGTCCTGGGCATGCTTTAGGCTTTTTTTTTATTCTCTGGTGTAATGTGAGTGCTTTCTGTGCTTTGACTCATTCAGAACTCTGTCTCCTAGTGTTTCTTTACAGGCATTCAGCTAACTGTTGTTTTCTTGAACTGTAATTCTTTGCAGCAGTCAGCAGCAGATTGTTTATTTATCTGTTGCAATTTGTGAGGAATTGCTTTTTTAAAAACTTTGGTTACAGAGTTTTTTGAATATAGATAAATAGTATAATGAACCTTTGTGTACATTTTATTAACACAAAGCCAGTCATGTTCCATTTATCTACCCAGTCCTCACTATTTTTATGCAGATCCAGCCAGCCATGATAGTGTTCTGTCTGTACACATACTTCAGTTGACAGATAATATAAAAAATAAGACCTTTAAAAAATATATAGCCATTATACCATCGTCTCATATTGAATTCTCATCATCTCCTCTTAAAGGGAATACACGTATTCCCTTTTCTGGTTATTCAGGGATATAGTTAAAAAAAAAAAAAAACCTGAAAAGTAAGTCTTTGGACATCTTGTTAAATCAGTGGTTCTCATCTGAGGCAAAATTGCTATTTTTCACTCTGTGGGTAAACCTTGGTCGTTTGACAATGTCTGGAAGCATTTTTAATTGTTAAAACTGAGGGAGGTGTTTCCGGCATCTAGTGGGCAGAGGTCAGCAATGCTTTTAAAACTATGTAATGCTCAGGACAAGCCTGTATAACAAAGAATTATCCAGTCCAAAGTGTCAGTTGTGCTGAGGCTAAGTTCTTTGTTCGGTAGTCCATAGGAGCTTTTTCAGTCAAATGGACTGAGGCAATGTGATGGCATTGAAATCAAATGATATAGTACATCTCCTTTTGAGTGATAGAGTATGTGCTTATGAAACTTAAAATATCATAGGATGAAAATTAACCAAACAAAACTGTATAAATATGTAGATTGCAATATTTGGATCATATAATACTTATCTTATAGGAGAAAGAATCAGGTGTTTTGTGCCATAGTTCTCATTGCATCACATTTTACAATCTCTTCTAATCTTTCACTAAGATTCTTGATATAAGTAGTAGAGTGTGTATGTGTTGGGTTTTTTTTTTTTTTTTTTGGAAGGTCAAGGTTAAAGGGAAGTAACAGGATTTAGTGGGTAATTTACCTGTATCATCTGTTTATAGACAATAATACGATCCTTTAGTTTCTGAGGCGATAAAATTACCCAGTTTTTTTATTTTTATTGTTCTGAAGATTTATTTGTTTATTTCGGACAGAGAGAGAATGAGCAAGAGAGGGAGAGGGAGAGGGAGAGAGAATCTCAAGCAGACTCTGCATGACCTCAGCCAAACTTAAGAGTCAGACGCTTAACTGACTGAGCCACCCAATTTTTAAAAAAGCAAGCGGTATACTTAATAAATTCATTAATGAGATTTATTTATTTATTTTTAAAGAGTTTATTTACTAATGAGAGACATAGAAAGGGAGGCAGAGACACAGGCAGAGGGAGAAGCAAGCTTCCTGTGGGGAGCCCAATGTGGGACTCAATCCCAGGACCCTGGGATCATGACCTGAGCCAACGGCAGACGCTCAGCCACTGAACCACTCAGGCGTCCCATTAATGAGATTTTAGATAAAAGTAAATGGAGAGGTTTCACTTGCTGTGGCTTCTGATAAAGACGTACTAATACACTAACTTTAAGATTAGAATTCACCATCTGTTTCTATTTTATTTTATTTATTTTATTTTATTTATTTTTTGAAGGTTTTATTTATTCATGAGAGACACGGAGAGAGAGGCAGAGACATAGGCAGAGGGAGAAGCAGGCTCCATGCAGGGACCCCGATGTGGGACTCGATCCCAGGACCCTGGGATCACGCCCTGAGCCAAAGGCAGATGCTCAACCACTGAGCCACTCAGGCATCCCTCTGTTTCAATTTTAAATAATTTAATACACGTTAGAAAAGGCCTAGAAAAAATGGATTTAAATGCTTGTGCGAATGCTTTATTTATCTTTATTTTATTTTACAGATTCTTTTTTTTTTTTTTTTAATGATAGTCACAGAGAGAGAGAGAGGCAGAGACACAGGCAGAGGGAGAAGCAGGCTCCATGCACCGGAAGCCCGATGTGGGATTCGATCCCGGGTCTCCAGGATCGCGCCCTGGGCCAAAGGCAGGCGCCAAACCGCTGCGCCACCCAGGGATCCCTATTTTACAGATTCTTAAAAATAGCCTTTGAACCTATTTCCTAACTGTAAAATAAAACAGTAATATCTTCCTTACAAGGTTGCTCTGAGGCTTAATTGCTTGGGCGAGATGGTGCATGTGAAAGTGCTTTAGACTGCAGTATGATGTGCAGATGTGAGTTTTCCCAAATGAGTTTATCTAACCTTATTTGGATAATATGGGTAGCAGATGGTTATAGATAGATAAAATATTATTATTCTGTTAATTTTCAGAAGGAGTTATTGAGTGCTAAGTATATAGATAGCCCAGTTTGTCTCCTGTTTTCTGTTTATGTAAGTGAAAATTTTATACTTTGAAATTTCAAATTAAGATCATAGGTCTTTTGAACAAATAACCTGATTACAAAAATAGACAAAGGATTTGAACAGAGTTCTCCAGAGAAGATATACAAATTCCAATAAACACATGAAAAGGTAATAATATTCCCAAATTGGGAATAAATGAAATATTCATGAACTAATGAGTGGATAAACAAAATGTGTCCACCCAATGGAATGGAATATTATTTGGAAATGAAAGGAATGAAATAGTGATACATAGTACAACACTGATGAACCTTGAAAATATGATGCTAAGTGGAAGAAGCTAGTCACAAAAAAACGAATAGAATGATCATATGGCTATAAAATGTCTTGAATAGAGAAACCTGTAGAGACAGGAAGTAGATCAGTGGTTGCTTAAGGCCGGGGTGGAAGTGTGGATTGAAGAGTGATAGCTGGGGATCCCTAGGTGGCGCAGCGGTTTAGCGCCTGTCTTTGGCCCAGGGCGCAATCCTGGAGACCCGGGATCGAATCCCACATCGGGCTCCCGGTGCATGGAGCCTGCTCCTCCCTCTGCCTGTGTCTCTGCCTGCCTCTCTCTCTCTCTCTCTCTCTCTCTCTCTCTGTGACTATCATAAATAAATAAAAAATTAAAAAAAAAAAAGAAGAGTGATAGCTAAGAGGAGCAGGATTTCTTTTTGGGAGTGACAAAAATATTCTAACTTTGATTTATATTAATGGATACACAACTCTGTGAATATACTTTAAAGCTATTGGATTATCAGCTTTAAATGGAATGTTATGGTATGTGATTATATTTCAATAAAGCTGATAAAAAAGTTTTGCTTAAGTAGTAAAGACATTTAAAAATATATTTTAAGTGTATTTCAAAAGGTCTCCCTTGCATATAATGAAAATTCAAAATATATAATAGGTTATACTGTGAAAATTGCCCTTTTTTTGTTCTTGTCTTCAGTCACTTAGGTTTTCAGAGATATTCTACATGTGTGTGAATAGATTTGTGTGTCTTTGTATATACACACACAAGTAGCAGGATGCTTTATGGTATTCTTCATCTTGCTTTTTTTTGCTCCTACTTTGTAGAGATCTTTTCATATCAGTGCATATAGATTTAGAACCAAATTTTAATCCACTAAATTGAATCATTGTTTGGAAAGCAGGGAAGAAATATGTTTAAAGGGTCTTTGTCTTTAAAGTAATTACTAATATGTGTATTTTCCATTAAAAAATTCTTCATTCTCTGTATATAGTAGGATTGTAATATAATTTTGCTCCAAAGTAATATGTTACTATTATTATTGCTGTGGTAAGAACACCTTACATGAGATCTGCTCTCTTAACAAAATTTTAAGTGTACAAATACGGTAGTGTTCATTATAATGTTGTCTAGCAGCTCTCTAGAACTTCTCTAGAACTTACATAACTGAAACTTTATATTTGTTAAATAGCAATTCCCCATTTCTCCCTCCTCTTGCGCCTGGCAACTTACCATTCTATTTTCTGTCTTTGTGTGTTTGACTGTTTTATAAACCCCATATAAGTGGTATCATGCAGTATTTATTCTTCTATGGCTAGCTTATTTCATTTTAGCATAATGTCCCTCAGGTTAATCTATATGGCAGTATTTCCTTTTTTTTTTTAATTTTTTATTTATTTATGATAGTCACACAGAGAGAGAGAGAGCGAGGCAGAGACACAGGCAGAGGGAGAAGCAGGCTCCATGCACCGGGAGCCCGACGTGGGATTCGATCCCGGGTCTCCAGGATCGCGCCCTGGGCCAAAGGCAGGTGCCAAACTGCTGCACCATCCAGGGATCCCTCCTTTTTTTAAGACTGAATAATATGCCATTTTATTTATATACTGCATTTTCCTTATTCACACACACAGCTTGGCTAATAATACCATAATAAACATAAGAGTGGATATACCTCTTTGAAATTCTGTTTTTAATTCTTTTGGAAAAATACACAGAAGTGGGATTGCTATAGCATATGGTATTCTCTTTTTAATTATTTTTTAAAAACTTCCAGACTGCTTTGCATAGTGGCTACACCATTTTGCATTTCTAATAGTACATAAGAGTTCTAATTTCTTCATATGCTTGCCAACATATTATTTTATTTTGTTAATTTTCTGATGATGGCCATAGGTATAAGGTAATATCTTAATGTGATTCTGCTTTGCATTTCCCTGATGATTAGTGAGGTTGAGCATCTTTTGATATACCTGTTGGTTATTTGTATGTCTTCTTTGGAGAAATGTCCTTTGCCCATTTTAAAATTGAGTTATTATTATTATTATTATTATTATTATTTGCTATTGAGTTAATGAGGTTCTATATGTATTTTAGATTTTAACCTCTTATCTGACATATAGTTTGTAAATATTTTTGCTCATTTCATAGATTACCTTTTTACTTTGTTGTTTTTTTATTTTTTAATCTTTTGATCTGGAATGCTTTATAGTTTGTTCTAAGGCAAATGAACTTAAACTATCCCTCTAAATTTTTTGATGTATTCTTTTTGTTCTGGTAGAAGATAAGTAGCAAATAAACAAATTTCAAGAGCAAAATCTTAAAGAAATGGTGATTGGGTAGTGTAGTGTGTGGCAATATTATCAATCAAATACAATTGAGATTGGTAGAAGTTCTATCTAAAGTTATGTGTCTACGATCAAAAAAGGAGAGAGGGAATAAACAGTATTAACTAATGAAAGGATATAATAATTATAGATGCCTCCAAGATGTAATCTCTTAATTAATTTGTTAATGAAGATTTGTTAATTAATGAATATTTGAAAAGTTGGAAAACTCAAAATCCTTGTAAATTTATTTATTTAAAAAATATATGGAGTTTATTCAGATTTCACGTTTTAAATGCACTCATTTGTGTGGCGGCTGTATGTGTGTAGTTCTGTCTGCACTTTTTATCATTTGTTTAGAATTGCAGATCTATCACCACACCTTTTCCATCACCGACAGGTTCCTTCTTGTTAGCACTTGATAGCCACACCTACTCCTTTGCCCTCCCTGTTCCTAATCCCTGGAAATCACTAGCTTATTCCCAATTTCTAAATTCCTTGCAAATTTAGATTTTTTTTTCCTTTTTAAAAATATTTTATTTATTCATGAAAGAGAGAAAGGCAGAGACATAGGCAGAGGGAGAAGCAGGCTCCCTGTGGGGAACCCCATGCGGGACTCCATCCCAGAACCCCAGGATCATGACCTGAGCCATAGGCAGACGCTCAACCACTGAGCCACCCAGGTGCCCCTAAATTTAGATTTTCAAAAATAATTCAAGAAGAATGTCATTGTGAGTAGTTCTGTAATCACTATAGTAATGGAATCGGTAGTTACAAACCAGTGTTAGAAACTAGGGATGCCTGGGTGGCTCAGTGCTTAAGCATCTGCCTTTTGGCTCAGGGCGTGACCCTGGAGTCCCACATCGGGCTCCCTGCTGGGAGCCTGCTTCTCCTTCTGCCTGTGTCTCTGCCTCTCTCTGTGTGTCTCTCATGAATAAATAAATAAGACCTTAAAAAAAAAAAAAAAAAGAAAGAAAGAAAGAAAGAAAGAAAGCAGACCTAGATGGTTTTATAAGTAAGTTCTAGCAAGCATTCAAGGAAGAGGAATTCTCCAGAAAGCAAAGAACAAGGGAATACTTGTAAACTAATTTTAAGAAACTAGTGTAACCTTGATATCAACCCCAGAGAAGTACAGCATGAAAAACAAATTGTAGTGCACTTTTGCTCAGTAGCATGGGTGTCTCTCAGTAGCATGGTTGTAAAATCCTAAACAATACATTAAAATACAGAGTCTAGGGGTGCCTAAATGGCTCAGTCAGGTAAGCGTCTGACTCTTGATTTGGCTCAGGGTGGTGAGATTGAGCCCTGGGTGGGACTCTATGCTGAGGTGGAGCCTGCTTAAAATTCTGCCTCTCCTTCTCCCTCTGCCACACTACCTACTACCCTCTTCCGCCCCCATCCTGTGTGTGTGTGTGTGTGTATGTGTTTTTAAGATTTATTTATTTATTGGGGGTGGGGTGGGAGGAGCATAGGGAGAGAATCCCCAAGTAGAGCACAGAGCCTGACATAGGACTTAATCTCACAATGCGGAGTCATGACCTGAGCCAAAAGCAAGAGTAGGACACTTAACTGACAGAACCACTCAGGCATCCCATTTTTTTGTAGGGGGTCTTGTGTGTTAACCTGATACTATCTTTTAGCTTATGTGTTTAAGCCATTTATATTGAAAGCCACTTATATTAGTATGGTTTGATTAAAATCTACATCTTGCTGTTTTCTCTGTGTTTTTATTTTTCTGCTTGCTCTCATGTTAATTATTTTATTTTATTTTTTTTTAATTTTTATTTATTTATGATAGTCACACACAGAGAGAGAGAGGCAGAGACACAGGCAGAGGGAGAAGCAGGCTCCATGCACCAGGAGCCCGACATGGGACTCGATCCCGGGTCTCCAGGATCGCGCCCTGGGCCAAAGGCAGGCGCCAAACCGCTGTGCCACCCAGGGATCCCTGTTAATTATTTTAAATGATTTTATTTTATGCTCGGTCTCAGCTTATTCTTTACATATCTTTAAAATATTTTAGAGATTCTCCTAGGGTTTATAGTATACATCTTTCTTTCTTTCTTTTTTTTTTTTTTACAGTATACATCTTTCAACCAGAATCTACCTTCAAATAACACATCACTTCATGTGTAATAATATATGTATTTTATGACAGTATATATCTTATTCTCTTTTACCATTTTTGGGTATTGTTGGCATAAGTTTTACATAAGTTGGAAACACACAGTACATCATTAAGCTTTTTCACTTATGCTGTCAGTTATTTTTAAAGAAATTAAAGGTAAAAGCAAGTATTATTACCCCATTATCCCCCTTTCCAGTGCTCATTATTTCTTTGTATAGATTCAGGTTTCTGTCTATATTTCTTTAGAATGAGCAATTCCCTTTAACGTATCTTGTAAGTTTGCTGAGAAGGAAATCTCAGATTTTGTCTGCAAAAGCCTTTATTTTCCATTTCTGACAGATATTTACACTGGGTATAGAATTTTTGTCAATGAGTTTTGTTTTAAGCATACTTCTCAGGTGTGATTATAGTTTCAGCTGGCTTGTTTTCTAATGAGTTGTCAGATGTAATTTTTAATCTTTGTTCTCATGTAATGTGTCTTTTTTTTTCTCTAACTTAAAAGATTTTCTCATTTTCTTTAGTTTTCATCATTTGGATAAGATATATATTTTTTTTCATAATTTTTTTTTTTTAATTTAATTCATGAGAGACACATAGAAGCAGAGACATAGGCAGAGGGGCCTGCGGGGAGCCTGATGCAGGACCTGATCCCAGCATCCCGGGATCGTGATCTGAACCAAAGGCAGATGCTCAACCACTGAGCCGCCCAGGTGCCCCCCTAAATGACCTTATTTTTTTTTTATATATATATTAACACATTTTTTTTTTCTATGATAGTCACACACAGAGAGAGAGAGGCAGAGACATAGGCAGAGGGAGAAGCAGGCTCCATGCACTGGGAGCCCGACGTGGGATTCGATCCCGGGCCTCCAGGATCGCGCCCTGGGCCAAAGGCAGGCGCTAAACCACTGCGCCACCCGGGGTTCCCTGGATAAGATATTTTTAGGTTGTTTTTCATTTTTAAAATGTCCTGGTGGTTCTGTTAGCTTCTTGGATCTGTGGTGGTTTTTCATTACCTGTGAAAAATTGTTAGCTATCATTTTTCTACTATTTCATCTGCTTTGTTATCTCTGCTTTCTTTCTGAGATTCCAAGTATGTGTATTTTGGGCCTATTCCTGTTGTCCTACAGCTCGTGGATGCTGTGTCCTTTTTTTTCACTTAAAAAATAAAACTCTTTGTTTTAGTTGGCTTTTTTGCATTGATCTCCAAGTTTTTTTACTCTCTCCTCAGCTGTTACTAGTTACTGTTGAACCTGTCAAAAGCCGGTTTTTTCATATTTAGCATTTCTCTTTGATTGTATATTATAATTTCTGTCTCTGCTGAGTTTACCCATCTGATCTTGCATATTACCCACCTTTTCTGTTGGGGCTTTTAACATATTAATCACTGTTTTTAGGGACACCTTAGGGGATGCCTCAGTCAGTTAAGCCTCTTCCTTCAGCTCAGGTCATGATCCTGGGGTCCTGAAATGGAGCCAGACGTTGGGCTCCCTGTTCAGTGGGGAGTCTGCTTCTCTCTCTCTCAAACAAATAAAATAAAATCTTTTAAAGATATCACTGTTTTTAAAATTCACTGTCAAATACTTTCAACACTTGTGTCAAAAGAGTTTGGTTCAGGTGATTGCTTTGTCTTTTGGAAATTTTTTTTGTTTTTTGTTTTGGTTTTTATATCCCTCATTTTTTTTGTTGTTTAAAGTCAGACTTATTTTTTTGTGTGTGTGTTTGGAAATCAGAACACCTTTCTGCTTGGCCTTTCTTTTTGGAGTTCAGGTTAATCGAGTTAGGAGTTGTGCTTGAGTTGAGATTTGTTGTTTCTTTTTTTTTTTAAATTTTTATTTTTTTATGATAGTCACACAGAGAGAGAGGCAGAGACACAGGCAGAGGGAGAAGCAGGCTCCATGCACCGGGAGCCCGACGTGGGATTCGATCCCGGGTCTCCAGGATTGCGCCCTGGGCCAAAGGCAGGCGCTAAACCTCTGTGCCACCCAGGGATCCCAGATTTGTTGTTTCTTTACTTGCCTTTAGTGTACACTGACTTAAAATTCCATGAGAGGATACCTTAAGTGTAGCGCTGGGGCTGGTTTGACAAGGGTTATTTTCTCAATGCCTTATCCTTCCTAGGCTTTAGATATTCCTACTGTGCTGCCTCTCAGGGAGGGTCATTTACTGTGATTTTGCAATCCTTCCAGAAATATTCTATTAGTCATTAATGGTTGCTTGTTAGCCTAGTAGTGGGTGACTGGAAGAAAGAGTTGCATATTTCCATTGTTCTAATTAAACCCCAAGCTTAGCCAAGCACTTCTCCATATAACCTTCTCTGCTAGATATCATGAGTTAAACTGGAAAATACTACTATAAGTAAGCTCTTAGGGAAACCAACCCTGATTTTATGACTTTATGGTTTTACTACTATGATTTTATAATCTTACTACTACTGCATAGTAGTTAACTAGCTGAGAGATGTTACTACAGAGAGTCTAGAATTTTTACCTCTTGTTCTCAGACACCACACCAATCCGGTGGGCACCGAATGGCGGTGGAAGATGGACCAGCCTGAAATGATCTTAAAGGAAGCCATTGAAAACCATCAGAACATGATTAAGCAGTTTAAAGGTATTTATCTACCCTCTAAAAAGGAATGCTAATTAGCATGAATTAAATTGGCAGAAGAATTGCCCCTTTGACAGGATTTTGTCCCTACTGGCAAATTTTCGTATAGGGAAGTGAAAACTTTGTAGAAATATTGTATACATTTTGGTCTTTTTAGTTTTTATTGACAACTTTTGTATTCCACATGATGGAAGAACTAAATAAACTTAATTCACACCAAGCAGGTCTTTGGTTCTCAATAGACACTGGCTGGGTGTCCTATGAATATAATTGGGTTCTAACACTATCTGGAGGTAGTGCCAGACCCCACAGGTCCTGTAAGACTGCCCCACATCAGACCCCAGTTTCAAGTCTAGGCTGTTACCTGTGCTTCTGACTGACTGGTTATAAATTGGAGGTTCTCACTACCTCCTGTTCAGATTTGAGTAATTTATTAGGGTGGCTCACAGAACTCAGGGAAACATCTGTTTACATTTACCAGTTTACTATAAAGGGTATTACAGAGGATTCAGTGGATGGCCAGGTGAAGAGGTAACTTAGAGCAAAGTCTGCAAGCACAGGAGCTTCTGTCCCAGTGGCCCTGGAGTGCATCACCCTCCTGGCACATGGAGGGACTCACCAGCCTAGAAGCTCATCAACTCTTGTTCAAGAAAGAGTTTTTATAAAGCCTAATATGTACTCCCTCCTTCCTCTCCCAGGAGGTCCATGGGTGTGGTTGAAAAATTCCAACCCTTTAATCACTTGGTTTCTCTGGTGACCAGCCCCATCCTGAGGCTGCTTAGGGCCCTTAATCACCTCATTAGCTCAGGTGTGTTCAACACGGGTTCCTTATGAATGACCAAAGACACGGCTTTCACTCCGGAGATCCCAAGGGTTTTAGGAGCTTTGTGCCAGGAACGAGGGCCAAAGATGAAATATATTGCTTATTATACTTCAGTCTTTCTTATTGCTTTTCTTATTTCTTATGAGAAATCGAGAAAAGTAATGCAAGTAATGATTAATCAGTAGTAATTTATTAAGGATAATCAGTCAATAATTACACCTTTATTTTATTCTTTATAATTTTCTAAGGACGTGGACCTGCTGTGCCTATTCATGTGTATCTGTGTATGTGCTAACTTATTTTTGTATATCTGCAAAGATGCTAATATTTAAATTTGTAGATTTGTATCTTCTAGTCTCAAGCACTTTTTTTTTTTGACAAATTACTTTCTCTCGTGTGGATAAAGCAGTGTCTCTTATCAGTGTTTGGAAAATTCAATGAAACTGGTAAAGAACTAAGTTTCAAGATCTGGTATCTGACTAGCAACACTCATTATTGATTTAGTTAATATTGATTATTGATCTTCAAACAAATCATATGCCTTCTTAAAAAATTTCAAAGCAGAGTCTTGTTTTCTCTTGGATAACGTATTGGTCAGAGTTCTCCAGAGAAACAGTCAACAGGATGGTGTGTTTAAGAAATTGAGAGAGAGCTATTGATTTGGGGAGCCAGCTCACGTGATTGTAATCAGTATAGGCATCTCAAATGGCTTGTTTTCAGGTTCCCATGGGGTAAGAGAGAGAAGAGTTTTAAAAAATATCTGTTGTGTTGTTGTAGGGGGAAGCTAGATAAAGGATTGCAGAGAGAAAGAACAGCACATTTGTGGACAAGTGAATCCTGAGTAAGGGCTAAAATGCCTGGGGAGGGGGGAATGACACCCCCCCTCCCATTCAGCAAGGACTGTCTACTTCATTCTTCAAAAAGCTTTCTTTCCTAGGGGGATCCCTGGGTGGCTTAGTGGTTTGGCGCCTGCCTTTGGCCCAGGGCACGATCCTGGAGTCCTAGGATCGAGTCCCACGTCCGGCTCCCTGCACGGAGCCTGCCTCTCTGCCTCTCTCCCTCTCTCCCTCTCTCTCTCTCTCTGTCTTTCATAATAATAAATAAATAAATAAATAAATACATACATACATACATACTTAAAAAAAAGCTTTCCTAGCATAATAAATAAATAAATCTTAAAAAAAAAGCTTTCCTAGCCTATTGATTTTGACCTAGTAATTCCCCAAAGCGTTCTTTTTTCACATCTTCGTTACTTGACAGTGTTACCATGTCAGTAAAACATTGTTTACTCTTTATTGTTGATTCATTTAATCAACAATAAATTTTCTATAAAGGTTTTCAAGTCGGAACTGGTTTTTAGTTGGAACATTTGTACACTGACACTCTTCAAGGTGCCAGAGCAATTTTTCTTTAAAGTAGTAGTAGAAAATGGGCTTATGAAGAGCCAGTGGGGCAAAGCTACCGTCTGTGGGATTATGACTGAAGGCCTCTAAGTTAGAATCCCACCCAGGCCGAATGATAGGGCAGCGCTGCGGTGCCTCGGTTGGCTTCGGATAGCCGGTCCCCCGCCGTCCCGGCTGGCGGGCCGCTGCGCGCGTCCTGCGTGCCCCGCGTGGGGACCGGGGTCTGGTGCAGAGAGCCCGTCGTCCTGGGAACCCGGGTGCGGCTGGAAAGGGGGCTGCCCCCTCGCCCGTCACGCAACGCACGTTCGTGGGGAACCTGGTGTTAAACCATTACTAGACGACCTGCTTCTGGGTCGGGGTTTCTATGTAGCAGAGCAGCTCCCTCGCTGCGATCTATTGAAAGCCCTGGACGCAAGGGTTTGTTTAAAAAAAAAAAAAAATTAAAGAAAATGGGCTTATATTTGAAGGAGTGGTGGGTTGACAGGCTGGCATATGGGCATAAAGGAGCTCTCATATTTTATGTTTTCACGAAGAGTGAGCACTCTTTATTTTCAGGTTTTGGATCATGGTAACTATTTGTTAATGTTTTTTTTTTTTTTTAATTTCATTCCAAGCTTAAATAAGGCATTACTTTTTTGAAAAATCTGTCTTACTGCTGTAATAATTATAGTAAACCTAGCTATGATACTGTAGTATTAAAAGAGAAAAAAACCCTAATTATTAAAGGATGAAATACATAATTTGGAAGAATACAGAGCTCTTCTAGAAAACTGGTGGTAGCCTGCAGCCCTCAATAAACATATTGTTTTCTTTTTAAAAATATCATAACAGGCAAAATTATGGAATTTTAGTATTTCACAATATTGGTTATGTTTTCTGTCTTCTCGACTCAGCAGAAAGTAAACCATTCAAATGTATGACTGTTTATTTTATTGTAGACATTCGTCAGGCAGTGAGATTTTGTAACTTCACTTAGGCTTTATCAATGGTTATAGCCTAAAGTTTTCTTTCTTTCTTTTTTTTTTTTTTTTAAGATTTTATTCATTTATTCATGACAGAGAGGGAGAGAAAGAGAGAGAGAGGCAGAGACACAGGCAGAGGGAGAAGCAGGCTCCATGCAGGGAGCCCGACGTGGGACTCGATCCCAGGACTCCAGGATCGCGCCCTGGGCCAAAGGCAGGCGCCAAACCGGGTCTCCAGGATCCGGGTCTCCAGGATCATACCCCAGACTGAAGGCGATACTAAACCGCTGGGCCACCGGGGCTGCCCAGCCTAAAGTTTTCTTTTTTTATAAACCAATTCCTCCTGCAGTCAGTGAAATCTCTATGTTCTATCTTTTGTTCATTCCTAGAGGATAGAGTTTAAATAAAACAAGTCCTTTTCCTTTCTGAATGGTGAGCCTCAAGAGTGAAGATGGTGAGGCTAACTCCTGCTTCCTCTTCTGAACTGCATATCCTTACCTGGCTGCAGTCCTAAAACGGATCCTACATGTGGACTCTATAAAGATGCAGATACATAACTCTAGATTTTATTTCAGCCACTGGTGGAGTCTCTCTTCTCTCTCTTCTCCAGATCTGAACTCCTCTGTAGAGACTGGTCTGGAGAGGTGGTTTATATCATGGGATGTAGTTATTCACTCACGGAGACCCTGCTGGAAATTCCCCCTTTCTCCCACAGCCGTAGTAGAGTTTCCCTATTACCCTGTGCCCCCAGCGGCTTGAGAAAAGCAAAACAAAATTAAAAACCAAAGGAATGGGGTATTACCATTTTTCTTAGTTAGAATTTGGGTTACATTTTCCTTAGGAAAAAAAAATGAATTTGATTAGTGATATTGAAATAGATATATTAGTACTGTAGTTTAAGTATATTGCAGATTAATTTGGTCTTGAGGGGTTTGAATGGTAACTTAATCTTCATTTTAACAGCATTATATCTTAGGAAATACAAATTTCAGGTTTAAACAGAAATGCTTTCGGAACATTACAGGCGGTTTTCAAAGAATCTAAGCTATTTCCTTCTTAGTTGGTTATATTCTGGATATCCTGACTTCATCCCGTCTTTAGAGGTTCAATCTTAACTTATTAATAATTTCCCTTATTATGGTTTGGAGTATTTTGTTTTTTAGTGTGCTTTTCTACACCATGATGAATACCTGCTCTCTTTCATGGGTCTGGTTTAGTCATTTTATGATTTTATTTTTGTGGAGGAGGAGACTTGCTGTGGGGCTTTTTGCTTCTTCCCTCTAAACTTCAAGGTTTAGCTAAATGGCCAGCCTTGAACAGATTTTGAAGATATTCTGATTGTTTTTTTTAATGCTTCCCTTTTGTGCTTCTGTTCTCAATTCTGAGGGCAATTATTGTTCTTCAGTTACTTAATTGAATCATTAAAATATCTTTCTCCTCATGACCTTTATTGGCTTTCCCTTTATACACATGCAGAATTAACTTTCTGTTGATTACAAGTGGGTCAGAATTTCAGTGCAGCTCAGCATCTGTTCAAAATGCTGCCTGTCCCCTTCTAGATAACTACACCAGGGAGAAATAGTTCCAGAGATTGGGGTGGAGGCTTCCTTAGGTCAATTCCTATCAGTTCAGCAATCAAGTGAGTGAACTCTGTTTGTCAGGAACATCTTCATTGCTGAAGTTGCAAAGATGAAAAGACATTATTTGTGCTAGATTTTTTTTTAATCTATAGTTTAAGTTAGACGTGAAGTAATGCAAAAAAATAAGTTTCCTACGGATGGTTTTCACAAACAAGGCATGCTAAAGTACATGTCCAAAAGAAACATGGGGGTGGTGAGGAAGAAAGCCCCACCTGCTAATTGTTTTCTGAAGGTTATTTATGAGAAACTTCCCAGTGGAAGTGACCATGTCAAAGATCTATTTGACGTTCAACCAGGAGGGTTCTTAGCAAGATCTTTAGCGAGGGATTATATTGTTATGAAAAGAAGGAAGAGAATATTTTATGTCTCATTTTATGTCTGACTGACCCACACTTCAGAAATAGGCAAGAATGCCCTTATGCTGGGCAATATATCAAGTTTATTTTTGTGGTACTTGGATTTATTGCTATAACAGAGGATGACACTTCTGGCGTGTCAAGTTTCTGCTTTGGCATCTTTGAATGAGATAAAGTATGCTTCGTAGTAATCTGATGACTGTAGTGATTGTCCAGGATCAGGAAGCTATTCAGGATAAGGGAAATGTCAGGAATTTACTTAAGGGGAAAAAAAATCAGAATAACAAAGCAGAAGTGAAGAGGGTAAGGTTTGGGGAAATATGGGAATAAAGAGAGAGCCTCTGTCTGTGTGAGAGAGAGACAGACACTCCCCATGTGGAAAATATCTCTGTAGATTTGTTACTGAAATGTAGTGTTTGCTGTTCTCTGGACTATCTTCCTGCTCCAGAGCTGCTATTAGAAATTTAGAGGATGTCTTATTTCCTGAACTATTTCCTTGAGGACAGTGAAGGAAGGCCTTGTTTTAGGAAAGATCACTATTAGCCTCTGGCAGTGAGCATGAAATAGAAATGTGTTATGAAGGACAGAACCATGATTTTACATATTCCCGTCAACACCTTACTTTTGAGAAAATTAGGACAATTTTTAAATCCTAGAATTATGACTCTTTAAGGAGTTTTACCATGGGACTTTTTTTGTCTGGGTTTTTGTTTTTGTCATTGTCTAAATAGATAGGTTGAGATTTTTAGTTCAGGGTCTCAGAGAGAATGACAGCTGATCCTTTGCTTTTACATCTTCCTCCTTCCCTGGCTGCTTCTTGGGTGTCCTCCCATGACCTCTCTTTCTTTCCCTAGACTTGAGTCCCCTAGCTCCCAGTTCACTCCGTGAGTGCCCTAGCTCCCAGTTCACTTCTCCATCTACACTCACTGCCCTGGCAGTCCAACTCAGGCCCAGAATGGAAGTACTATCCATTTGCCAAAATGTTTATTTCCTCCCGGTCTATTCTTGCAGAATCCAAACTTGAACATTGGACACTCATTCACACATACATAAGAGATATCAAACTTTACCATTCTAAAATTGAGCACAGGCTATTCCTTCCCTGTAAGACCTGTTACCCTCAAAAGTTTTGTTTGTCTAAGTTGGTGGCAGCTCTGTTGCTCTGGCCAAAAGCTTTGTAGAAATCATTAATTACCGGGACGCCTGGGTGGCTTAGTGGTTGAGCGTTGGCCTTTGGTTCAGGGCATGATCCCAGTCCCAGGATCTAGTCCCACATCGGACTCCCTCATCATGGAGCCTGCTTCTGCCTCTGCCTGTGTCTCTGCCTCTCTGTCTCTTCTGAATAAATAAATTTAAATAAATCTTTAAAGAAATAATTAATTACCTTTCTCTCTCTTATCTTACATCCAATCCATTAGAAAATCCTATTGATTTAAAAAAAAAATCCTATTGATTTTATCTTCAAGATAGATCTCTTCCTGCAACCTCCACTGTCACCACTGCAGTGGAAGCCACCATCATTTCTTGCTTGGATTATACAATAGCCTCTTGCCAGTGTAACCTCTTTGCCCCTATAGTCTCAGTTTAGCATCCAATCTGATCCAAACATTTAGAACGAAATTTAGATTATGCCACCTTTTTCCAGTGGAAGTGGAAAACCTTGCCGTGGCTACCCATGTTTCTCAGATTCCTTGGACATGTCAGTGTGCTCCTGCCTTAGGGCCTTTGCTCTGCCATCTGCTGCCTAGATTCCTTGGGCCACCACCCGCATCTTCTTCAAGTCAGATCACAGCTTTGTAGCGAGCTTCTCCTGACTGCCCTTTTTTCTAGGCAGCCTGCCTCCTCCTCTTCTTTGGATCCCTAATCTGTACCCTACTCTACATTTTCTGTTCCATATGCTTATCACCTTCTAAGATACTAAAGATATGCATATCCTGTGTGGTAGCCAGTAGCCTCGTGCGGGCCTTTATATTTTGAATAATGAAAATTAAAAAAAAAATTGGTTTGTCATCAAAGTAACCACACTTTTAAGTGTTCAAGAGTCCCACATGGCTGGTGGCTACTGTATTAGATTGCACAGAGAACATTTGCATCATCTCAGAACATTTTACTGTATAGAATTTACAGATTTATTATGTTTGATGTTCTCTGTTTCATAAGAATATAAACTTCACAAAGGCAGAGGTTTTTCTCTAAATAGATAAATTATTTGTAAAGTTATTCACTGTAGAAAAGTTGTCTAGAGGATGCCTGAGTGGCTTAGTTGGCTAAGCATCTGCCTTTGGCTCAGGTCATGATCCCAGGGTCCTGGGATCGAGTTCCCCGTTGGGTTCCCTGCTCAGTGGGGAGCCTGCTTCTTCCTTTCCCTCTGCCATTCCCCCCACTTCTGCTCTCTGGCTCTCTCTCTCTGTCAAATAAATAAAATCTTAAAAAAAAGCTGCCTAGAGCACTATTTGGCACATAGTAAGTGATCTATAAATATATGCTGAATTGAGTGGAATTATTTTATTTTTGAAATAATTAAAAGATTGAATTTTTGTTTCAATTCACAAAATAAATATTATTCAAATAAAAATATTTGCAGCTAATATTTTTGGAATGCTTTTGTGCTAGGCCTGGCACTGCCCTAGGTATTTATTTCATTGAATTTTTATAAAAGCTGTGTATGGGGGCACCTGCGTGGCTCAGTCAGTTGAGCATGTTCTTGATTTCAGCTCAGGTCATGATCTCAGCCTCATGAGATTGAGCTCTATGTTGGGCTCTCTGCTTAGCATGGAATCTGCTTAAGATTTTCTCTCTCCCCTCCCCTTTCCCTTCCCCTGCTTGCACTCTCTTCCCTCAATAAATACAATCTTAAAAAAAAAAAAAAAGCCGTGTGTGTGTGTGTGTATGTGTGTGTGTGTAAAATCCCCATTTGTAGATTAGAGAATGGGCATAGAGAGGTTGAGTGGCTTGACCAAGAAACACAAACCAACTTAGTGGTATAGCCAGAATTTAGACCTGCTACACATGACTTCCAGTGCTTAGGGCCTAGCCAATGCTCAATTATACTACTTTCTGAGTTTCAGGTTAATTTTGCAGTTCAGGTTAAATCTGCCCTTTTCATATGCTCATTGCGAGGGGCGGGGGGAGTGAGGTTAAATTTAATGACATTTTTTATAAAAAGGAAATGAACATGGAAGACTCCTAACTCTGGGAAACGAACTAGGGGTGGTAGAAGGGGAGGAGGGCGGGGGGTGGGGGTGACTGGGTGGCAGGCACTGAGGGGGGCACTTGATGGGATGAGCACTGGGTGTTATTCTGTATGTTGGCAAATTGAACACCAATAAAAAATAAATTTATTATTAAAAATAAAAAGGAAATGCTTTCTGCTGAGTTGTTTTGGCAATGTACAGTGAGTTAGGGATCAAGTTTTTTAAAAAACTTGATTCACTTAAGATCGTAGATTTCAGTCACCTAAAAAAATCACTCATTTAAAAATACTAATGTGAAATACATTCTCAGAACTGCAGTTAGATAGCAATCATAGCAGGTATCATCTGTCACATTTAGATTGTTCTGGTTTTAGTCTGTATTGTGTTAGTTTGATCTTTTGGATATTTAGTTGAAGTTGCTTGTTTCCACATAAAGTGTGTGTGCATGCTCAGCTGCACATGTATAAAATAAAATCACTTTCTGGTAAATAAGGTACAAATGAGCAGTGAAACTTGACTTTATTTTTTCTGGGTTTGTTATATAGTTAAGGTGATACCGACTGGGATTTAATCATTTTAAGAAACCAGGATAATAGCAGTGATAAATTTTAAACAAATGTTTTTTGTGCGCTAGGCATTCTGCTAAAGCCTTTTACATGCCTTATCTTATATAATGCCAACAAAAATTCTTTGAGGTAGGGACTTTTCACGGTTCAGGAAATTATGTTTCCAGGGTGGCTAAGTGAGAGGGAATATTAACATCCTTCCTCCCACCTTCAGTCTTCACAAGGAATCTGTGAAGAGACTATATGCTTTGTAAAGAACTTAGAGTTAGTTGATAGAAATATCAGAAATAAAGAAGATATATTTTTATTTCCCTTTTTATACTCTTTCCAAGTCTTCCAAATTCTGTCTTAGATTGAGGGACTGTTATGAGTGCCTTGTACATTTGAATTGAGAGCAGTTCTCAACCCATTCTGCACACTGAAAACGAATGGGAAGTGTTTTAAAAAAATGCCTGAGTCCCGTCCCCAGAGGTTTTTGACTTCATTGGTTTGGGATACCACTTGGACATTGGGAATTTTTTTTTTTTTTTTTTTTTTTTTGACATTGGGATTTTTAAAAGTGCTTTGGGTAGTTCCAAGGTGTGGTGAGGGGCAAGAACCTGTGGTGTGTGCTGGTGGTCCCCAAACTTGTTGGCACATTGGAACCACCTGGGGAGCTTCTGAAACTACTGATTACTGTGCTTCTCTCCCAGGATTGTGGTTTAATTGGTCTGTGCTGGGGCCTGGAATTTGGAAGAGTTAAGATTTCCCAGGTGATTCCAATGTGCAAACAGATTTGGGGACTTCTGATTTATGCAGTGATGTTCCACCTCGGCTGCACGTTAGTGTCACTTGAGTTTTAGAAGGTCCCATCATCCTGGTTTACACTCACTTAAGTAGAATCTTTGGCATTGGACCTAGTTTTTGACACTCAGGCGATTCCAACGTGCAGCCAATGGTGATAAATTCAGGTTTCTTTTTGTTTCTTATATGGTTTTGAACCAACTCCATTTAGTTTCACAATTCAGAATCCTTGTGGAATGAAGGAGATAAGAAGAGGCTTTTCCTTATACCGAGTTCAGCTTCTTCCCCTCATATTTTTATTGTGGTAAAATATATATAACACAATATTTACCAGTGCAGCCATTTTTAAGATGTATGATCAGTGTCCTTACTGATCAGTGTCACTGATCAGTGTCATTACTGAATGTACTAAGGTACATTCTTAATATTGTGCAATTGTCACCACTACCCATTTTCAGAACTTTGTCATCATCCCTAACAGAAGTTCTGTACCCAAGAAAAAACAAATCTTGTTTCTCCCTCTTCCCAGCCTCTGGTAACTTTCTATTTTCTTTCTGTTTGAATTAGCCAATTCTAGGTACCTCAAATAAGGGAATTCATACATTTGTCCCTATGTGTTGGGCTCTTTTCACTTAGCATAGATTCATCCATTTGTCACCTGATAGCATCACATTCCTTTTGCAAAGCTAAATAATATTCCTTTGCCCATTTATACTAAATTTTGTTTATCCACTTATCTGTAGTAAACATTTGAGTTCATTTTCTTAAACCAACATGAAAGAATACAGAACTAAGCAAATTATGGAAAGTAATATATTCTGCATTCCAGATAATTAGCTAACAAAATTTGGTTTGTCTGCTTATATTCATGTAATTTAATTAGTATTAAAACCAAGGATGAGATTGCTGATTTTTCTGATTTACTAATTCTAGCTTTTTCCTCTTCCTGGCTGTGGTTTTGTATTATTTGAATGGTATAAAAAATGAATTTGCCATCTATAACTAAAGAACCGTTAAGAAAAATTAAAAACTTTTAAGAAAAATAAAAGTTTTTCCCAACGCTTACTGAGCTTGTTCCTTTTCACTGTGTTCTCCAGGAGTACCAGGTGTCAAAGAAGAACGTTTTGAAGAAGCAATGATGGTAAAGCACTGTGCATTGTCCCTTGTGGGAGAACCCATCATGTACCCAGAAATCAATAGGTTTTTGAAACTACTCCATGAGTGTAAAATCTCTAGTTTCCTGGTCACAAATGCACAATTCCCTCTGGAAATCAGGTGAGCCATCCAGCTTATTAAGATACTCTACTTGGATCTATGTTTGACCGAAAAGTAAAACAGGCATTAATGTATTTAAAAAGGGCTTATCAGTTACTCACTACATACACATGTTGGCTTTTTGGGGCAAGAGACGGGCCTATTCTTTTTTTTTTTTTCTTTAATGATTTTATTTATTCATGCATGAGAGACACAGACAGAGGGAGAAGCAGGCTCCCTGTAGGACTTAATGCAGGACTCCATCCTGGAACCTGGGATCACCCGCCAAGCCAAAGCAGATGCTCAACCACTGAGCCACCCAGGTGTCCTGAGATGGCCTACTTTTAAAAATGCATTCTATTAGGAAGATAATATTAGTAAAAAGAATAGAGGCACAAATTAATTGCTGGGAGAATTCAAAAGAGAATGCAGTTTTTTTCCAGAAGGGGAGAAACAGGGTAAAACTTCTCAGCAAAGTCACCATTTAATTGGAATCTTAAAGGTTGGAAGCTATAGTTTTTAATAAGAACCTCCTGAGAAAGGTTGGAAGTTAGGGTATTTGTGATACTGTTATGTAAATATAGTTCATCTGGACCACAGAGTGTATGAAAGAGACTGGCAGCTGGAAACCTAAGTTGAAAAGGTAGGGGGTAGATTGTAGAGAATTTCAAGTGCTGTTTTTTGGAAAGATCTTGCTTCCTGCAGAGAATTCTGGTAGCATGGTGTAAAACGGGAGAACCAAAAGCAGGCAACTCGCTAGGAGAGGGTTCATTTAGGTAAGAGTAATAAAGATGAAAGTAAGACAGAGAGAGTGAAGAGTCCTAAAAAAAGACATTATTGAGACATAATAGATCAGCTTGGTGAACTGCATGGCTCTTGAGAGTCCAGCATGGAAGAGGACCAGTTAATGACTAGAAGGTTTCCAGCCTGTTGATTGCTAGGATTATGGGGCTCTGGAGCTGTAGAGGATCACATAAGGAAGGAACAGGTTTAACAGGTATGATGAGTTGGTTTGGGTGACTTAGACGGGGAGCTTTCCAGATGGAGATGACCATCTTCTGGGGCCCGGAAATGATATGTTTTTGTATTATACTTGAACTATGCACATATTATAACACCAAAAACATTAAATTTTACTTATTTACCTGTGCTTTCCCCATTAGACAGAGTTGCTTGAGACTGGTGACCCCTGTTTGTTTATCTTCATGTCACTAGTGTAGTACCTGTAAGTTCTCAGGAAATGGCTAGTGAAATACTGGGGAAATTTGCACATAGGAATAAAAGACAATGATCTTTTAAAATTCAAAGTTGTTTTGTAAATACCAACCAATAAAATATAACATGAAAAAAAGAGAAATTCTTAAATATAAAAAGACACCAATAGAGTGATGTCAGAATCACAGTGGCCTGCCTCATTCCATTTTTTCTCTTGCCTTCCATTTACAACTAATCAGACATCCATAACAAAACAAAGCAAAAAAAGCACCTTTGTATAGCACATCAGGACATCCAAGAGATTCATTTGTGTGTGTACCCAAAAGAGAGTGGATTATATGTTGGAGGAGGCCATGGAGTAAGGGGAATGGCAGCAGAGGCTGCTGGGACAGGTCTGATAGGGAGCCAGCACCACCCTTGTGGCAGAGGAGGTGGAGGGTGAAGGCGCCTGCTACAGAGCCAGAGGAGAACCTGTTGCTTTCTCTCAGAAAGCACAGTGACTGGGGAAGGAAAGGGAAAGGAAGAAGGCAGGCATGGAACTGAAGGAAAGTATTTCCTGCTATCTGCCCCAGGGGATATTTGTAAAAGGATTGCCCACAGAGCTCTGGGAACCCCCTACTTGAGGATCCTACTACCTGGTCATGGGCCATACCCAAAGTCCCAGGTGCTAAGCACATACCACCTTCCACTGTGGTGCCACCCCCTCTCCCCCCTTTTAAATGCACAGCTTTCAGCAGTGGGGAGTCCGCTCTGGTAAGAAAAACCAAAAACTTGTGCTGCAGCACCACCTTCTGGAAGAGAAAAGGAAGGCTTCCAATTACCAACCTGTTAAAACTGTTGGAATCAAAGTAAACAAGATTTTTACATAACAAAGAAAGGTATTTGCTGCTCCAGATACTGTGGCAGAGGCACTTTTTATAAAACCAACCATGAAAAATCATGGTAATATGGTATCACAAAAGGAAATACACACAAAATATTGCAATCTGATACATAATTCAAACTAGCTATTATGATGAAATTCAACAAGCTACAAGAAAACTTAATAAAGGCAATATAATGATCTCGGGAATAAAATTAATGAATAGAAGGAGTACTTTACCAAAGAGATTGAAATTCTAAAGAATTCTAAAGAAGAACCAAACTCTGGAGCTGAAAAACTCAATACGTGAAATGAAGAATGCATTTACAAAGCATTGAAAATAGAGCAGATCAGATGAAAGAGAGAATTAACAAGCCGGAAGATAGGAATCTAGAAATGGTTCAGGTGGAAGAGGAGAGAGAACTAAGATTTTAAGAAAGTAGAGAAACCCTATGAGAACCATCAGATTCCATTAGGAGAGTCAATATTAGATGATTGGGTTTACCAGAGGGACAAGAGAGAGAAGGAAGTGGAGCATATTAAAGAAATGATAACTGAGAACTTCCCAAACTTGGGGAAGGAACTGGACAGACAAGTCCACAAAGGTAATAAAACCTTTACCTCATTGTAAAAAGACTTTGTTTAAGACACACTATATCTAAACTGTCGAAAGTAAATGGTAAAGAATTTTAAAAGCAGCTGGGGGTGGGAGGAGATAATAACCTACAAAGGAACCTGCATTAGGCTATCAGCAGATTTCTCAGCAGAAACTCTACAACTTGGGAAAAGTAGAATGACTTTTTCAAAATATTAAAAGATGAAAACTGCCTCTCAATATCTGGCAAAGTTATCCTTCAGATATGACGGAAGGATAAAGGCTTTCCCAGGCAAACCAAAACAGAGAGTACTTTAACCACCACAAGATCTGCCTTACAAGATATGTTGCAAGGAGCTCTTCAAGGTGAAATGGGAAGATGAAAGTACACAAAACTCTAATTAAGGTGGTAAATGGACAATCAGAATTAGAACACTGTAATTCTCTTTTAGAATAGTATATTAAACTCTTAATTATAGTATAAAGGTTAAAGGAAAAGCTTTAAAAATAATTATAGCTACTACAACTTGGTAGCAAAATCACAGCATGAAAAGATAATTGTGACATCAAAAATACTGAAGAATAAAAAGGGTGGAATCTTTATGGGCAGATCACAATAAATTGCTATCAGCAGAAAAAAATGACTACTTTATAAGATGTTCTTTGTAATCCTCCTGGTAACCACTAAGCAAATATGTAGAGCATAGACATGAAACATAAAGAAGAGGGGAAACTGAGCAAATCACTATGGAAAACCACCAACTTACAAAGGTAGAAACAGAAGGAAAAATAAACAGTGGGAAGGCAAAAGATAAAATGGCAGTAGTAAATCCTACATGTCAAGAATCACCTGAAACTTAAATGGATTGAACCCACCAATCACAGGGCACAGAGTGGCTGAATGGATAAAAAACAAAGCATAAAACTCAACCAAATGCTGCATACAGGAGACTTATTTCAGCTCTAAGGACACCTACAGACTCAAAGTAAAAGGATGGAAGATGTACTCCAAGCAGGTGGGAGTCAAAGGTGAGCAATACCTGTATCAGACAAAATAGACTCCAAGTCAAAAAGGATAACAAGAGACAAGGAGGTCATTATGAAATGATAAATGAATCCATACATCAAGAAGATAGAACATTTGTGAATATATACAGTTCCAATACCCAAGCACTAAAATCTATTAAGCAAATACTAAGAGCTCATGAGGTATAAGTCGATAGATAATAGAATAATAGTAAAAGACCTAAATATCCCACTGGCAGCAATAGATAGATAGGAAATCAATAGGGAAACTTTAGAATTGAACCACATTTTAGAACAAATGGACTTAACAGACATACAGAACATTCCAAAATAAATAAGGAACTCAGTCAATTTAGCAACAAAAAAATAATCTGATTAGAATATGGGCAGATTAACTAAATAGGCATTTTTGCAAAGAGGACATCAAAATGGCCAACAGGTAGGTACATAAAAAGATGCTCACATCACTCATCATCAGGGAGATGCAAATCAAAACCACAATGAGATACCACCTCACACCTGTTAAAATGGCTGTCATTGAGAAGACAAGAGACAAAAGATGTGGCGAGGATGTAGTAAAAAGGGAACCTTTATACGTTGTTGGTAGAAATTTAAATCAGTTCAGCCACCATGGAAAATAATATGGAAGTTTCTAAAATAATTAAAAATAGATCTACCATATGATCCAGCAACTCCACCTCTGGATATATACCCAGAGGAAATGACAATAGGATTTTGAGGAGATGTATGTACTTCTATGTTTATTACAGCATTATTCACAATGGCCAAGATATGGGATCAACCCAGATGCCTATCAACAGATGAATGGAAAAAAAAATGTGGTGCATATACATAATGAAATATTATTCATCCATGAGAAAGCAGGATAGCCTGCCATTTGCAACAGCTTGGATGGACCTTGAGCAAGTATGGTATGCAAGTCAGAGAAAGTCAAGTACTATATGATTTAACTTATATGTAGAATCTAAAAAAGTTAAATCTGTTTTTTTCTTTTTTTTTTCTTTTTTTAAGTAAAACAGTGGTTACCAGGGAATGATGTAGGGTGTAAGATTGGTGGTGGTGTTTAAGGGTACAAATTTGTAACAAGTAGTAAATATGCTGTAGAGACCTAAAAAGTATAATGAATATAGATAATAATATTGTACTATAATTATGTAATGTGATGTTACATTGGCAATCACATTACACTGTATAAATGTAACATACTGTACACTTTATTTTTTTTTTTTAAGATTTTATTTATTTATTCATGAGAGAGACACAGAGCCAGAGCACAGGCAGAGGGAGAAGCTGGCTCCATGTAGGGAACCTGACCTGGGACTTGATCCCAGGACTCCAGGATCACGCCCTGGGCCGAAGGTGGCGCTAAACTGCTGAGCCACCCAAGCTGCCACATACTGTACACTTTAAACTTACACAGTGTTATGTGTCCAGTTTATTCAGTAAAAAAGACACTATCTTTGTAAAGAAGAATGATCATACACACAGAGGCATGCGCAAAGTCAGTTTAAAATTTATCATCATAGGAAATCAGTGGGTTGGTTAAAATTATTTACTTCTGGTCAATAATTAGAAAACCAGTGACATTGTCACAAGGTTAGCTAAAATATTACTTTTTTGAAGTTGTATAAAAGGGTAAAGTTAAAAGGGAAAGGTTTTAAAAATGTCAGTGTCGGGATCCCTGGGTGGCGCAGCGGTTTGGCGCCTGCCTTTGGCCCAGGGCGCGATCCTGGAGACCCGGGATCGAATCCCACGTCGGGCTCCCGGTGCATGGAGCCTGCTTCTCCCTCTGCCTATGTCTCTGCCTCTCTCTCTCTCTCTCTCTCTCTGTGTGACTATCATAAATAAATTTTAAAAATTAAAAAAAAATGTCAGTGTCTAAATTTTGCATAGGATTGCCATTCTTTTTTAAAAGCTTTTGTTACATTTAAAACCCTTGGGTTTTCAGATGGCTCATGAGGGAGAAGTTGGGATAGAGAGGTATTGGGATTTATATACACACAACATATACAAAAACGGAGTCCATCCCAAATTTGGGGCATATACTTGTAAAACGAATTAAATCTGCCAGAAGTGGGATGTAGGTGATTCTCAGCAAAATGATAGCCAGAGAAAATGATTCATTGTTTGCTCATGCACAGTATTCCTTGTGAATGCCATCAGGGACTGAAGAAAATTACAGAGTGGTAAACAAGCTACGTACTTGAAAGTGTCCAGCCAAATGCCTGGCACACAGGGAACATTCAGGAAATGTTCTTGGGTCTCTTTTCCTACTCTTGCTGGTGAGCCTCCTCTTGTCAGCAGGGGGGATCATGATACAACACAAAGTCCATATTGGTCTTGACTGCCACCACTGAACAGATGGGATACAAAGGCATTGATTAAGCTGGTCTTTTAGTGTAGGCACTGGTAAATTGGGAGTGAGGCAAAGGGGAAGAAGTGAGTGGCAGGGGCAGGGATTAGGAAATTAGCAAATTTCTCTGATGTAGAACACAACAGTTTAAAAAATGAAAAGGAACACCCTAGGAGGAATACTCAAGAGAAAGTGCTCAGAAAAGGGAAGTTGCTTTTTTGGATTTCTAAAGCATTCGTTAAGCTCCAATATCAAGGGTGCTATCGTTCAGGGGAGTGCATCTCTTCTTTAGTTATGTCCTCATCTGGGCAAAGGAGAGAATATGTGGGAAGTTGCCATTTTAGATTTGGACATTAAAGAGTTGTCATGTCTTGGTTATGTGTTGAAATACCTATCTAGACAGAGGAAAAACCCTGAAGCTAAGGTCGTCAGTTTATTTCTAGGATCTGAGAAGAATTTCTGATAATTGATACCCTAACAGAGATGGATTGAAGTACATAATGCATAGGTGTACCTTTCTCTAAGGCAGAGCAGTCCTCCTGGCATGGTAACAATATATGTGTCCAAGTGTTAGGGCTCCTAAATATAAGGTGACTTTCTTACCCCCACATTTCCTCAAAGAATGATGTCAGTAGCTTAGAAAAAAATTAGAAGAGCACTGAGAGGGGATCCCTGGGTGGCTCAGCGGTTTAGTGCCTGCCTTTGGCCCAGGGCGCGATCCGCGTGATCCTGGAGTCCTGGGATCGAGTCCCATGTCGGGCTCCTGGCATGGAGCCTGCTTCTCCCTCCTCCTGTGTCTCTGCCTCTTTCTCTCTCTCTCTCTCTCATAAATAAATAACTAAATCTTAAAAAAAAAAGAAGAGCACTGAGATTTGACATACCAGATACTAAGATGTGTTATAAACTATGAGTTTGAAATACTCCAGACTGCAGAGTAGTGAAACAAAATAGTCCTGAGGTACCCCTACTTTTAAACTAATACTTTTCTGACTTGAGGCCTCTTTGAGTGGAGCTAAGGGTTTTCTCGCTTTAACCCATGGACCCATGTGGTCCAAGAGAAAAATGGAAAGAGAACTACTTCCTCTGAGTACAGATGATACTGTTTTATTTCTGTGAATTTAGAGAAATTCAAATACCAGTTATCTCTGGTGTCTTAGTTTCTTTCAGAAAAACAAGCAGTAGATTTATGAATATAGCACAGAGGCCATGAATTTTGAAAGTTACCTCTAACTTTTATAGTGTTTATTCTGTACAGCAAGTTTACTCATTCAGTTGAGCTATCAGGTGAATATCTTGCAACTGTTTTATCTTTGAGTATGCACTAGGAAGTAATAATGTCCTCTGGGTGATTGGGAGTTTACTAAATTGCTTGCTTTTAGTTAAAAAAAAATTTCCCCCCTAAGTTTCTGTAGTACACCCATTCTGTGGTATCTTCTAAGGAGATCCTGGACTTTGTCAGTTGGCCTTCCCTTGGCCTTCCCTTGACCCACAAGCAAGTGTATATCCTTTCAGGTACTTTAACTTTTCCTTAAGAGAATTTCAGTCTCCCCTCTAGCTCCAAGTATGTGGCTCTTTGCTGACAGTTCTCCCCCTAAGGGGAGTTTTTACAGTGAGTGATCCTAGAGGATCAAGGAAAATAGAAGCTGACACCTTGGGCAAGTGAGAAAGCTATCAGACTCTGCAGCTTGATGATTTTGTCAGCATAGGGCTAATACAGGCGACCAGAATATGTAAGACACTTAGCATTAATAATACTAATAGGACTGGTAGTGATTGGACCATAAGAGCCTTTTCTCTTGAGGAAAGGCCCTCTGAATTCCATCATAACCAGTGGCATTTTATAGTGGCATTGTGGCACACATAGCACTGAGATATTGCAGCATCTTATCAGTTATCTTTTCTTGTAATCACTCATCTTAAAATGAGTCACTCAAACTAACAGCCATTTATTGAGCTCATAATTCTCGGTCAGCTGGGAGATCTTTTGATCCTGTCTGGCTTGGCTGGTCTCAGTGTTGTGTCATGTGTCAGTTGGCAGATCTGCTGGGCTCGTTGGTTTAGATGCCATGACTGGGACAACTGGGGCCTCTATTCATGTCGCTTCTTTTTTCCAGTAAGCTAGTCTGAACTTCATCACACAGTGGCACGACTTCTGAGAGCAGCAAGAGAGGACAAGCTTCAATGCAAAAGCATCTTTTGAACCTTTGCTTGTGTCATACTTTCTCACTTCCATTGTCCGAAGCAAGTCCCAGCTGAGAGGGCACTTCCAGCTTCAGGGCAAGGAGACGTGGATATAGGGAGAGGAGGAATTTATGGCCATGTATGTAGTCCACTATATGGGCACAGTGGGCTTTAGTTTTTAAGGAGGATGACCTTGAACCACTGAGACTCACTCTTTTTTAGGAGCTCAGTTGAAAAAACAATTATAATTTTATGGGTTGGCTGGAGGGCCATTAAGACCAAAGGTTTCAGATTGGCAGCTGATCAGAAGTAGGTTTATTTGTCCTGTACCATGTTTCAAAGCTTTTTTGTTTGGTTGGTTTTTGAGCCAAGGGTTAATATCCAGAGATTTTGTGTAAAATCTGAACTTTTGGAAAAGGCAATCTGGCAAAAATTGTCAAAAGCCAAGTATAAAGTGCTGTCTTTATAATACCAGAACAATTCAGTCTTCTCTGGTTTTATTACTATACGCTGACACCAGATGCATGGGTTTTTCCACACTAAGCAGTTCTCTGGTTCTCTGTGGGAGCCACCTGGTGTCCTATGATTCAGTTCAGTTATGACACTACCTGAAGTTAGTGCAGACCAGACAGCGTAAGGGCCCAGTCTCACAAGACGGCCCCCCTTCAGATACCAGTGGCAGTCCCAGATTGCACCTGCACTTCTGACCATCCAGCTGTGCCCTACTCAAGTTCAGTAATATGCTATAATATCTCGCAGAAAGTCAGGGAAAACAATTTACTTACTATTATTGGTTTATTATAAAGGATACAACTCAGGAATAGCCAAATGGAAGAGATGTATGGACCAAGGTATGGGGGAAGGGATGCCACACTTCCATACCATCTCTAGGCACACTATCCTCCCAGTACCTCCATGTGTTCACCAACCTGGAAGCCTTCAGAACGCCATCATTTAGAGGGTTTATGGAGTTACCATTACATAGGCAGGATTGATTCAATCTTTGTCAGTTGGTGATTAGCTCAATCTCCAGCCTGTCTCCCCTCCTTGGAGGTTGAGGGGTGGGTCTGAAAGTTGGTTCTTCTGGCAACCAGCCCCTATCCTAAAGCTATCTAGGGGCCCATTGAGAATCATTTCAGTAGTAAAGTAAATCTTTATGTTTGAAGGGGGCTATTAGGATAACAAAAGATGCTTCTCTGGAACTTCTGTCACTCAGGAAATGCCAAGGGTTTTAGGAACTTTATGTGAAGAACTAGCCGTAAGTAAATATATTTTATTATGCAATAGCATACCAAGTAATAGTTATCTTTTCAATGAAGCCTGTCATTTTCAGCCTGCCAAACTATTTCCCATTTCGTTGTCTCCTCCACTAGGAGTGTTACCTGCCACTGGTCAGAGGAGTTGCGATGTTCATTCTCTCATAGCAGAGAACTTTCTGTCACCATTTCTAACAATTGTGAAACAGTGAAAGGTTCCACATGGTCTAAGGAAAATGGAAGCATATCGCTTTGAATAAGGAAAGAATATTCTTGTGTGTTTCATATGCAGTCTGTGTTTTGATGTCCAGAGAACTTTTTCCTTTAAAAGTGGCTTTGCCCCGGGACCCCTGGGTGGCTCAGCAGTTGAGCGTTTGCCTTTGACTCAGGGTGTGATCCTGGATTCCCCAGATCAAGTCCTGCATCAGGCTCCTTGCATGGAGCCTGCTTCTCTTCTCTGCCTGTGTCTCTGCCTCTCTCTCTGTGTCTCTCATGAATAAATATAATCTTAAAAAAAAAAAGTGGCTTTGCCCTTATAGACATGTGAGTTTAGGATCCTTGTTCTAATTCTGTACAGTCTGTGTTTGCATTCAGCCCTGCAATTAGGAAGGTCCATCACACCATTGTTTTGCTAGAGCACACCATGTTATTCCTTTTTATAAATTACCCTGTGCTGTGAGGCCAGTGACCGACAATAAGACACCTTATTTAAAAGCAGACCTCTGAAAATCATCATGTTGTAAGGTAATGAAGTTGTTAAGAGTGGTGTTCTGCAATACTAAATCATTTCTTCTCTCTGAGGACTCGAGGAGAACTAACTGGTTTGTCTCAACTTTGTGGACATTTGAAAAACCTGTGATCATGTCGCCCTCTTTTATGAGTGTTTTAGGGTTTAGAGGCTCTTTGGAAACTTTGTGTAGCTCTTTGTAGACTGTTACACTCTTAGTATCTTCATCTTGAGTAGTCCCCCTTTACTTTTATCATTTTCTTATCTGTTTTGTTATTTTTAAATTTGCATTTTCAATCTTATTTTTTTTCTTTTTGGTAAATATTGCTGATGCACAGCTTTCTGTGTGCCAGCAGCTGATCATAAGAAAACAGAACTATATTCCATATTTAACTGTGGCACGATTCGCACTTAACTTCCCAGGCCTCCCCACCTCCACCAAATTTGTCCCTTTGTTCATTACTTTTGAGCACCTTCTTCTGAAACTATGTGTGAACTTCATTCTCTTCGTTTTGCTTCTTCTATCAGTATTTCTGTTTTGTTTGCTCTGTGTTATGTTTTCCTTAGTTTTTGCTAAGACATTTACCATATGTATTAGAGAATCTCTATAAATTGGATAGATCTTCACATATAGATGCTTAGTAATTTGTTCGAAGAAATGCATGAGTTTTTTTTTTTTTTAATTTAAAGATTTTATTTATTTATTCATGAGAGACACAGAGAGAGAGAGGCAGAGACCCAGGCAGAGGGAGAAGCAGGCTCCACACAGGGAGCCCGATGTGGGACTCGATCCCGGGTCCCCAGGATCACACCCTGGGCTGAAGTTGATGGCGCTTAACCGCTGAGCCACCTGGGTTGCCCAAATGCATGGGTTTTCATAAAAATAGTTTACTTGTATTTGTTAGTTCAAAATGGTTACAGAAAACAGCTTACAATGAAATGAAGATTATAAATATCACCTGATCCTTTTAATAGAAGCTCCCCCCTCCCCCAAGCCTGGTTTGTTTATTGTAAATGTGTTAAGTTTAAAATATAGTCTTCTTCTGTGTCTATGAAGTGATGGAATACTTTTCAGAAATATGCAGGTCTAGAGGCACCCGGGTGGCTCAGTGGGTTAAGCATCTTCCGTCAGCTCAGGTCATGATCTCAGGGTCCTGGGATTGAGCCCCCTATCCAGTTCCCTGCCCAGTGGGGAGCCTGCTTCTCCCTCTCCCTCTGCCCCATCCCCCTGCTCATGCTCTCTCTCTCTCTCAAATAAATTAATTAATTAAAACATCTGCAAGTCCAGATAGGCTAAAAAAAAAAAAAAAAAAAAAGAGGAAATACAGTGAGGTGGTAAGAGCTGGCCCTGGTCTAGAAGAGATCTGGTTTGAATCCCAAGTCTCTTGCTGTCTTAGTGACACTGGGAAGAGAACTTCTCAGAGCCTAGTTTCCTTACCTGTGAACTGATGTAAAATAATGACTATCTTATAATGGCATTGTGAGTATATGAGATAATACATGAAAATGCGTAGAAGTTTCACTTTTGGAAAGGTACGCTAAATAATGGTCAAAGTATACTTTAAGATAAGCACCATTACTTGAGATAAGATGGACATTTCTTAATACAATTTTAAACCCATTGGGAACATAAAACAACATAACAATTTAAAACTTGTAAACACTCAATAACATAATCTCAACATTGAAAGAACTATGAGGAGAAATAGGTTTTTAACATACTTCTCTCAAACTGATAGAACAAGCAATTAAAATCAATAAGAGTAGTGAAGATTTGAACGACTAAATCAGATTTAGCCTATGTTACAGAAATAGAGCATTGGAGCTAGAAACTTTGGAATATAATTTTTTTTTAAGAACATTGAACTCGCAGAATAATTACCAAATGGCCATATGCTGGGCATTATAGCAAATTTCAACAAAGTATTGAAATCATATAGAGCATGGTATCGAACATACTGGAATTAAGCTATAAGTCAACACAAAAAAGATGACTAGAATATTCCAGTATGTTTGTTAAAATTTTTGTTTGTTTGTTAAAATTTAAGCAGTGTACTTCTAATTCATTTATGGATTAAAGAGGAAATCACAATGGACGCAAAAAATTTGTGATGGATAATGATGGAAATAAAAACAAAACTTATGTGATGGATGTCAGCAGGAATAACAGAGTACAGACCTTCAAAACCTGCTCCTTGAGTATACTAGCAAAAATTGTCAGAATCCACTTTTTCTAAACCAAAGGTACACAACAATCTGGGGAGCATTTATTCTTAAAAAAATGGTTGCATCTCAATAGAAACAGTAAGCTTTGTGATATGTTAATATGTCTATGTCATGTCCTAAGCTTCATGGTGTCTTAGTATGTCCTATTCCATTCCAACTTCCCCAGTTCTGCAGTAGCCTTAAACCTAATAACTTACAGTCATAGTAAAAACTAACCCTGGCAGCCAGGGGAGGAGGCAAAACAGAGTTGGAACTCCTTTAGAGTCCCTTTTCCAGAGAATTGTCCTCATGTGGGTTATGTGGCAGTTCCCTGGAACCCTTCACACACAAGAGTTGTCTTTATTTGAGATGACTCACATTTTGTCCAGTGAAAAAGCTTTTTCCTGGGGTGTTTCTTGTAAACAGTTATCAGCAATCATTTAACCTCACAGCTGCCTGAGGCTGCAATAATGGTTGGGGCAAACAAGACGCTGACTAAAGAAATTAAGCAGAAAAGCTGGGGAATGAGATATTCATAGGGAACTTTGAAAAGCTCCAGTGTATTCCTGGGAAGCTAGAAGCTAGCCCAAGGGGCAGGGCTGTGGCATGCTAGGGAAGACTTGACAGGTTTTATACTTTCATCCCTGCCTCATGTTGATGTCTTGAGTAAGCAGACAGTGAAAACTGAGGCAGAGGTCTACTGCCTGCCTAGGCATTGAAGGCATGCCCCAACATACATACAGAACCTTCAGCAAACACCAGGAGCCTTAGGGTTAAAGATATTTCAGGTTATTTCTTGCCAATCACTAACAGACTACTAAGCTAACCAAAAAGGCTAAACACAAGAAAGAATACAGAATTTACCAGAGTACTTTAGTAACAATGAAAACAGCAACAAATAAAACAACCACCCTGGGTTGGGTGGTATCTGATATACAGAGTTGTGCATAATATTATTTAAAATGTTAAATGCTTATTTAAAAAAATCATGAAATAGACAAAGAGGTAAGAGTATGGCCCCTACACAGGGAAGAAAACAGCTAATGGAAACTGTCTTCTTTTTTTTAAAGATTCCACATATAAGTCAGTTCATGTAGTATTTGTCTGTTTGTGTTTGGCTTATGTCATTTAGCATAATGTCCTCCAGGTTCATCTGTCATGTTTCAAGTGACAGAATTTCCTTTATTCTTATGGCTGAATAATACGGCATTTTCTTTCTCCATCATTTGTTGATAGACATGTTTCCATGTCTTGGCTATTTGAATAATGCTGCAGTAAATGTGGGGATGCAGATATCTTTTCAAGGTACTGATTTCATTTCCTTTGGATAAATACCCATAAGTGGAATTGCTGCATCATGTGGTAGTTCTATTTTTAATTTTTTGCAGATCCTCCATAGTGATTGTATCAATTTACATTCCCACCAGCTTTGCACAAGGGTTCCCTTTTCTCTGTACATCCTTGCCAGTACTTGTTATCTCTTGTCTTCTTGATAATAGCCATTCTAATAGGGGTGAGGTGATATGATATTTTGATTTACATTACCTTGCTGATGAGTGCACCTTTTTAAGTACCTGTTGGCCATATCTAAGTCTTCTTTGGAAAAATGTCTATTCCAGTCCATTTTTAAAAATCAGGTTTTTTTGCTCTTTAGTTATAGGAGTTCTTTATATATTTTGGATATGAAACCCTTATTAGATACATAATTTGCAAATATTTTCTTCCATTCTGTAGGTTGCCCTTTTGATTTCGTTGATTGTTTCTTTTGTTGTATAGAACCTTTTTAATTTGATCTAGGTCCAGTGGTTTTACAGTTTGGGGTCTTATATTTAAGTTTTTAATCCATTTTGGCTTAATTTTTATGAATGATGATGTAAGATAGGGTCCCATTTAATTTTCTATATGTGAATATCAAGTTTTCCCAGCACCATTTAGTGAAGAGACTATCCCTTTCCATATTGAGTCATCTTGGCTCCCTTGTTAAATACTGGTTGACCATATATTCATGGATTTATTTCTGGACTACTGATTCTGTTTCATTTGTCTGTTTCAATGTTGTTAATGTTTTAATGTTGTCTTAATGTTAATTGTTAATACTGTACTGTTTTTATTACTGTATCTTTGTATTATAGTTTGTAATTAGGAAGTGTGATGCGTCCCACTTTTTTTTTTTTCTCCTCAGGATTGCTTTGATTGTTCAGAGTCTTTTATGGTTCCATACGAAATTTAGGATTGTTTTTACTATTTCTGTAAAAAGTGCCATTGGAATTTTGGTAGGGATTGCATTGAATCTATAGGTGGTTTTGGGTATTACAGACATTTTCATTTTCACTATATTAATTCTTCTGATCCATGAACATGGGCTGTCTTCCCATTTATTTGTATCTTGTTTCTTTGATCAATATTGAGAAGTTTTTGAAACTAATATAACAAAACACTTTCTTAGGCTCCATTCCTAGAAAGTGATTCAGTTTTGAGAGAGGCCCAAGAACCTGAGTTTGCAGGTGTTTCTGATACATGTGGTCGTGACTGTACTTGGAGAAATACTTCTGTAAGGCTTGTAATATTGCTCTTGGCTTTCTATGACCAGGGACCCAGCCAGCAGGGTCTGTGAACTGACCATTCTGGTGGAGGCCTTGTGGTGGAGGGCTTGGGAGAGCAGGCTCTGGAGTCACAGCTTGGCCTGAATGTCATTGTTGACACTGTGGATTCTTTTTTTTTTTTTTTTTTTTTTTAAATTTTTATTTATTTATGATAGTCACAGAGAGAGAGAGAGAGGCAGAGACATAGGCAGAGGGAGAAGCAGGCTCCATGCACCGGGAGCACGATGTGGGACTCGATCCCGGGTCTCCAGGATCGCGCCCTGGGCCAAAGGCAGGCGCCAAACCGCCGCGCCACCCAGGGATCCCGACACTGTGGATTCTTGAATAAGCTACTTAACCTTTTGAATCTCAGTTTCATTATGTCTAAAATGGGCAAAAGTAGCAACTACCTTGTTGTTTTATTTATTTATTTTATTTTTTTTTACCTTGTTTTACTATGAAGATTCAGTGAACTGAATGAGAAGGGTAAAACATGTAGCACAGAACACCCAGCACATGATGAATACTCAGTAAATGGTAAATAGTTTTCTCCTTCCCCTTCTTTTTTCCTTCTAAATTATTTGGCCAGACCTAACAGTCCCAGATTATTTTAGAGATTCTGGTTCCAAAGGTATCAGATGTTTGGACCACTTTGGGTATTTTTTGTTGTTCAGTAGGAGCATCAAGAGCTTACTCTCTAAGCTGCCTGATATCTTGCAAACCATAAATCTCTCTTCCTTTTTTCCTTTCATTAGAGATTGGTAGGTCTCATTTTACCTTCCAAGCCAATGGCCTGCTAATCTCGATAGTATATGTGTTGCTGAAGCGAGCACATGCTAATCTCTATAGAAAGGCAAAAAGGAAGAGCGATTTTTACATTCAGTTGTCAGTGCATTTATATATATGATCATTCTTAACTCAGAGATTTTTTTTTAAAGATTTATTTTTATTTATTTATGATAGAGAGAGAGGCAGAGAGAGAAGCAGGATCCATGCCGGGAGCCTGACGTGGGACTCGATCACAGGACTCCAGGATCGCGCCCTGGGCCAAAGGCAGGCGCTAAAACCGCTGAGCCACCCAGAGATCCCTTAACTCAGAGATTTAAAATGAACAGGATGAAGGATTGTCATTATTATTTGAGCAAGATTCATTGGGCATTTCACTGAGGATTGAGTTGAGGATGGTATTTCCTTTTTATTTCATTGTCCTTTTTAATTGTTCTCAGCAGCAATGTGAGATTCTCAGACACCAATCACTATCATAATGTTAAGGTTATAATATTCTCTTGCTTTTTGTATGTGAATATTTTTGTATGTGAATATGGGAACTGAAATGATGCTATCTCTGTATGGAATGGAGACAGATAAATGACCATGCTGAGAACCTCACTGCTTGTGCTGGGAATAGAGGCCGATAATAGGCAGACACAAGATCCTTGAGGCTCAGAAAATTTCTCCAAGGTACTTGTAATGTTTTAAGTCCCTTAGGAATAAGCTCCCTGATTCCTAGGGACTTTTCTTTCCTTTTCTTCATCCTTGGTAAGAGATGTATAAACTTTTTTTTTTTTTAATTTTTATTTATTTATGATAGTCACAGAGAGAGAGAGAGAGGCAGAGACACAGGCAGAGGGAGAAGCAGGCTCCATGCACTGGGAGCCCGACGCGGGACTCGATCCCGGGTCTCCAGGATCACACCCTGGGCCAAAGGCAGGCGCCAAACCGCTGCGCCACCCAGGGATCCCAAGAGATGTATAAACTTTCTTGATTATAGCATCTCAGACATTTGGTACTGACTAAAATTTCTTATTGGTACCATTAGTGTCCAGGTCTTCCTTTTTCTTTTTTGCAAATGATAGAGGTTTATGAAGTAACTATGGAATTTACTGTTCATAATCTTAAATAGTTATGAAGGCATAGTGAAAAGGTCAAACCAGTTCCCATCTTGCATTAGGCAACTTTATGACAAGGCCCTGTAAGTATCAGATAACGATAGCCAGCAGCATCCATTAAGACAATCTCTTTTTTAATTTATTTTTTGTAAAACATAAAGTCCAGTTAAGGTAGCATAGCTTGTCTATTATTAAGGAGGCTCCCAGCAAAAGGGATGATGAGACAGAATGGTGCCATTAACCGTGTGCTCCTGTTTTTCATTTTCAGTTAATTGATGTCCTTTGGTCAGTAGTGACACAGGATTAAACTTGTAAAGATTCCCTTTGTATGCAGCGTTGGAGAGGGATTAAAGCAATGAGCCTGCCAGTATTTTAATCACTTCTTTCTTAACTTTGGTCAGAGCTTCTCCACTTTTAATAACTTTGGGTTTAGACTCTTCTGATTTTTCCATATGTCACTAAGCCAGATCATTATAAGCATTTGTTTGGCCTGCATTCTTTCCCTTAAAAGTTGGGTTAGCTCAAGTCAACAATATGAAGTAAAAAGTAGCTTTAAGTATCTGCCTGTATGGCTGGATAAAAAGAAAAATATGGTTCCTGCCCTTCAAGGTCTTACACTCAAGGATTGATAAGACTGATATTGATAGATAACAAAAAGCATATAAGCCACTTTGATAGTGAATTTTATGATATGTGAATTATATTTCAACTTTTAAAAGTACATAGACTTTGAAGCAAAAAATGCATACATAACATTCTAGGGGTGCATACAAATTCTGGAATAGTTACAGAAAGTTAGTAGTGGGAGAACTTGGTCAAAGGACTATTAAAGGGACATTTCTAGTTGTAAATTTATTGAAGAGGATGAATAATGAGACCCATTTGAAGAGAGAACACGGAGGTTTTGAAAAGGGTACAATCTGAGCTTCAAGTATACTAGCAAGTAGTGTGTTGGATAAGAATGACTTCAGTGAAAAGAGTCCGTGAATTTGAAAGAAGTGGAGAATGAATGGTATTCATGGAAACTGATCAAGAAGGCAAAAATAATCTGCAACATATATTTTTCTTGGGGGTTGTGCTCCTTTGTAAGGGCTTGGTTGCTCTTTTAGCTCTGCATTGTTTAAAGGTCCCTGACTAGGTCATTTTTTTTGCTCATGCAAAGCTGTACTCTAAACCCACTCTGGCTCTCTGAGGCATAGGTGAAATGTTGATGTGGTTTTGTGCCTTCCAGAGAAGGTTTGAGCTCTTTGGGTTGTTTCTTGTTCCTTAGAAAACTTCTATCAGTGAATTGATGATGGGAGATGGCCTGTCAGCACAGACCCCACGTGTTTGTGACATTTCAGCTCTGTGAGGCTTGAATGGCAGAGTTCACGGGGAAACTAAAGTCAGAGACCTCTTCTAATTGCTTGGGGCTGATGGTGCCTGACCTGAAGCTAGATCTCATTTTGTTTGCTTTTCACTAAAAACTAGTGTTTGAAGAGGGACCAGTTTTAAGTAATTGAATGTTTTCAGTTTATTAAGGAAGGTATCAGTCCTGGTTAGAAATAATCAACTGACAGCCCATTCTGTTACCTTATGAAAGCCATTACTTCAGCCCTTTGGGAGAGGTAGAAGACTGCAGACCTTGTGAAATGTTTAATTACCACATCTATTATAGACTGTAAATTTCACATCGTGAAAAGCCTGACATTGGCATAATTCCCCCCCCCCCTTTTTTTTTAAATTATGAAGGAACCTCAAACCAGTTACCCAGCTATATGTCAGTGTGGATGCTAGCACCAAAGATAGCCTGAAGAAAATCGACCGCCCACTCTTCAAGGATTTCTGGCAGAGATTCCTCAACAGCTTAAAAGCCTTGGCAGCAAAGGTAAGAATTATGACATCTTTAAAAGAGAGGAAAAAAAAGAAGTGGAGAGAGGTGGGTTTTTTCCTTTTCTTTTTAAAATAATAATAATAAAAAAATGAATAAAACCTTCAACCTTTTTTTAGACTTCCACTTTCATTATTCAATAAATATTTATTGAATTCCTGTTAAGTTTGTAGTGCTCTGCCTTATATGTATAATTTGCCCTTCGTGTATTTAGGGAGAGAAATACACACTCCTGAAGTTAATTAATAAAACATGGCAAAGTGGCAGTTCATACCAACTCTAGAAGAAGTGCCAGCAGATAGTTTATGTTTAAATATGAGGTGAATTTTCTTGAATCTCTAAGACCAAATTTCCTACCCAGTGAGGAACTCAGCTTCACAATGCCTAGATTTCATCTTTTTCTGCCAACATTTGCTCTTTCTTATGTCTTCTCTTACATCATACTCATTTTCCTATTCTTCTAGACCTCACGTACCTCTGATTCTTCTTTCCCATTAACTCTGTATCTCAGTAGTTGGTATTTTTTGTTAGTTCTGCCTCCCTTCTTTTTCTGTAGCAATTTCCCTGTCCCATTCTCTTTACTTTTGCCCTGCAGTTCTTCACGCTGTACCCAAACATGACAGATAATGAGAATCACTATAGGAGCTTCAAAAATTACAATTTCCTATTCCTAGTGGGATTTGAGAATCTGCATTTTAAACATTCCAAGTGACTTTTGACATGCAGGCCACATCTGGGACTCACTCACCATCCCAGAAAACCTCCCTCCCTCTCCTTTGCTCACACTTTGCCATTCCTAATTCATCACTGACTGGCGCCAGGAAGGTGCTTCTGTCGGCATTTCTGCAGATGTGCCCACCACTTTTTCTAAGTCTTTGGTTACCTCCGCAGAGCCTAGATTGTCCTTTCTTTCCATTTCTTTAACTTGGAAAAGTTCTGGTGTGACCTTCAAGGCTGGCTTCATTATTACTTCAATTTTGAAGCCTTTTCCAGTGGCAGACTGCTGTCCCTGTCTCCCTTCTTCAGTCTTATATCTATAAACATACATAGTTTCTTCTGTTTTTTTTTTTTGTATGTTTATTTGATCTTAGATTCTGTCTCCTCAACTGGATTGCTTACTTGTGTCTGAATTCCACACAAAGTCTAGCACAGCACATTTAATGATATTTGGAAGTGTTTCTTAAAAGAATGAATGGGTGGAAACTCAACAGAGCTCTGTAGTGGATAAGATGTACATACACATTTTCTTGATTGTTCAGATAACTCAAACTCCACCTTCCCCTATTTTATGCTTGAGAAGTTAAATCAGTACTTTTTTTTGGCTGTTTGGCGATTAACATTGATTATTTAGGTAATGCACAATAGGCATTTGGTTTCTGATCTGTCTTGGATAATTTATAAAGTTGGAAGCTTGGTGCTTCTTTGGTTCCTAAAATCTCCTTTTCTCTGGACTTCACCCTTAGCTATATCACCTTTACTTGTTGCTGAGACAGGAGATACATGGCTTATAGGTCAGAATGCATGAGATAGAAAGCAAGCAGCAGGGGCTGGCATTACCAGACATATCTGAGACTGTTACCTAAGCTATATTCTAGTCTACACAGTCAGGTGTGGAAGATGAGAAGTGGGCATTAGTAAAATGGCTTAATAACTTCTTTTCTTTTGGCCAAAATTTTCCACAAAATGCATTCTTATCTGAAGGTTACAGGCCTTTACATGTCCGATTCAATATTAAGTACTTTGGGTTGACTCATTGAGAGTAATGCTATAACTTGAAGTTCTGCAGTATTTTCTAACCTGTGAGCTTTTTACATATAACATCATTATCATGTCCACGTAACTCTGGTTGGAAAAGTTTCCTTGGGCTATTAAAACTATCTGCTGGCAGATGGGGCACCTGGATGGCTCAGTGGGTTAAGCATCCGTGACTCTGGATTTGGCTCAGGTCCTGATCTCATGGGTTGTGAGTTTGAGCCCTGCATTAGGCTCTGTGCTGGATGTGGGGCCTACTTAAAAAAAAATGTTAGGGGCCCCTGGGTGGCTTAGTCACTTAAGTGTCTGCCTTCAGCTCAGGTGATGATCTCAGGGTCCTGCGTTCGAGCCCCACATCGGGCTGCCTGCTAAGCTGGGAATCTGGTTCTCCCTCTCCTGCTCTCCTTTTTTGTGCTCTCATTCTCTCTCTGTCAAATAAATTAAAAAAAAAAAAATCTTTGGGATCCCTGGGTGGCTCAGGGGTTTAGCACCTGCCTTTGGCCCAGGGCATGATCCTGGAGTCCCAGAACCGAGTCCCACATCAGGCTCCCTGCATGGAGCCTGCTTCTCCCTCTGCCTGTGTCTCTGCCTCTTTCTCTCTCTCTCTCTCTCTCTCTGTGTGTGTGTGTGTGTCTTTCATGAATAAATAAATAAATAAAATCTTTTAAAAAAATCTTTAAAAAAATGTTAAACTATCTGCTGGCAGATTAGGGCAACTGCTTTCTAAGCATTTTGTAGTAATTAGAGTTCATGTTTCTTATTGTATTGTTTACGTTGACGTTTAAGAAAGAAGATCTGTGGCAGGAAGCTACTCTTAAAAGTTCTCTCTCTCTCTCTTTTTTTTTTAAATTTTATTTATTTATTCATGAGAGACACACAGAGAGGCAGAGACACAGGGAGAGGGAGAAGCAGGCTCCATGCTGGGAGCCTGATGTGGGACTTGATCCTGGGACTCTAGGATCACGCCCTAGGTGGAAGGCAGGTGGTATACTGACCGCTGAGCTACCCAGGGGTCCCAAAAGTTTTCTTAAATTAACTCTAGCTGCATTATTTCCTTCTGAATATCTTATATTATTGATACAGTAGATAACTTTAAGAAAGGTCTGCTTTGGTTTAACACTCAAAAATAAAACACTGATGTAACTATACTTACTAGCTAGGGTCAAACAAATTATTTCTATAATCTGGTATTATTGAGTTTTTAAATAAAAATGACTTTTCAGATATTTCAACTAGAACATCTCTACTTCTATACTGTGGTCTTTTGTACTTGTTTCAGCTTTTAGTGCTTTAAGTACTTTTTTGTTACTTATTTTAGGCTTACCGAGGAAAGGCGTTAGAAGAGAAAGAATTTCTTGAACTTTATAAACAGAAATTTTTTGTCCCCAAATTTTCAGACTATTTATGAGCTATTGTAACCCAAAGTAGAAGAAGGTAGGAGGATATTGTTTTTGTTTTTGTTTTACTCTTGGCAAGTATAGTGTTTACGCTCCCAGATCTTTATCCTTTGTCAGAATGTTCTGTTTAAAATGTGAGGGAGAAATGTATTAGTACTGGAGTATGTGGCGTTAAGAAGCAATTCCATCAAGATAACACAGCCAAAAATTTGTTAGTTTCAATATCTGTCCACAATAGCTACTTGTCAAACAGTCCTTTTTTGAAAAAAGAGAAATCCATCTTGTACGAGACAGCACTGCCTACCTTTGGCAGTAGCCTTTTATCAGCAATGTGGCCAGATGTGTTTCTGCCAGCATGTTATAACACCAGCTTGTAGATCCAGTAGTATAAGCGATAATATTGATATTCTTGAAACCTCATATTTGAAAAGAAAGACAAAAATAGTTTTCTGTGTTACACTTTCTTGCATATTGCATGTAAACATTAGCACTCTTTCTACAGATGTGAGCATGCTCTTACCTGACGTTATTGGAGTTAATGTTGTTTCATTGTTAAGAAGGGCTTATTGTACATTAATGAGATAGCTTTGTACTGAATATTTAGATAAACCAGTGGCCAACAATTTGCAGATTAAAAAAGCATTTAATATTTGACTTCCTTATCTCTGATCATAAAAACATGTGTTCACTATGGAACTTTGAGGGAAGTAAAGAGAAATATAAAGAGGCAAGGAAAGAAATTGCCTCAAGACAACTACTGCTAATGTTTAAAGTATTTCTGTTTAATCCTTTTTGGGGGGTGCATTTTTACATACAGCATTCAGTTTTATGAGTTGCTTTTTGTTGTTAAAATCAGGTCATAGTATGTTTCCATGCTGCTGATATTTATTCATGTTAAGGACAGCTTAGTCTTTCATCTCAGTGTGAGATAATAGAAAATATTTATGTATTGGCTCCCATACCCAGTTCTGGGCACAGAACTCCTAGGACATTTCTAATTTTCTAAGCGGTAAGAACAGAAGGAGCATCTCTTGTTCTAGTATTTTGTCTTTGACCCCATACTTAACATAGGGCTCCTAAAGCCCTTGTAGGTTCCTGAGTAGTAAGACCATGAAGACCCTCGTTGTTCTAATGAGGTGACTCTGGGTGGACTCCTAGGTGACTCCTAGACTGGGGCTGGTCATCAGAAAGACCAAGCTGGTCCCACTCCTTTGTTCCCCCCCACTTCCTAGAGAGGGGCTGGAAGTGGGAATAAACAATTGATAATACCTATGTGAGGAAGCCTCCATAAAAATCCCAGCAGAAGGTTTGGGGAGCTTCGTGGTTGATGAACATATTCATACAGCAAGAGTAACATACCCCCATCCGCGGGGACAGAGGCTCCTGGGCTGGGGCCCTCCCAGACCTTATCCTGTCTCTTTGTGTGTCAGTGTTTCTGTATCCATTAATAAACTAGTAAATGTAAGTAAGGTTCCCTGAGTTCTGTAAGCTGCTCTAGCAAATTAACCGAATCTGAGGGAGGAAAGTCATAGGGACCTCTGATATATATATGGTCAGAAGCATAGGTGACAATTTAGATTTGTCATTGACATCTAAAGTGTGCTGCAGTGACAGAAATGAGTTAAATTATAAAACACCCCTCTAGTGTCACAGAGAATTGCTTGGTGGGGGAAAGCCCTTCACACGTTTGGTGACCAGAAGTGTTCTGTCTGAATTCCTAGTAAGGGAGACACAGGAGAGAACACATTTTTTTCCTAGTCACTCAGTTTCCTGATTTTGGGCCAGTATGGGGTGTTTAGCAAGAATGTGTTGTGTTCTGGCACAATTGTGGGGGGCCCAATAGTAAGTCAGGTTCCTGTCTTTTTCTAAAAATTTTTTTAGAGAGAGAGCATGTAAGCAGGGGGAAGGGACTGAGGGAAAGGGACAAAGAATCTCAAGCAGACTCCCTGGAGCCCTGCCCAGGGCTTGATTTCCTGATCCTGAGAAAATCATGACCTGAGGAAATCATCTCAGATCATGACCTGAGCTGAAATCAAGAGTCTGCCATTTAACCAATTGAGACCCCAAGTATCCCCAGATTCCTGTCTTTATCACATTTGAGAGGGAGCCCTGGTGCCTCTGCTGCTCTTGAGTTGCCATGTACACATTTTGTCATTTTTAAGCATTTCTGGCTAGGTGCAGCCAGAGATGGCATATCATGTTTAATTGGTAGCATTGTTATTTCATAAAGGAGAAAGAGAAAATGATTGTGTCTTACAATCTGGAGTATCTTAGATGAAATGAAATAGCATATCTTCCTCTTTCCCTCCTTTTTGTGATAAGTGAGCCTCCCTTCCATTGTTCTGACTCATTCTCCTACTTACTGACCTGATTGCTTTACTTTTCTTTTTTTTTTGTATATATATTTAAATTGTAGTTTGATTTGCCAACATATAGTATAACACCCAGTGCTCATCCCGTCAAGTGCCCACCTCAGTGCCCGTCACCCAGTCACCCCAACCCCCCGCTCACCTCCCTTTCCACCACCCCTTGTTCATTTCCCAGAGTTAGGGGTGTCTCATGTTCTGTCTCCCTCACTGATACTTCCCACTCATTTTCTCTCCTTTCCCCTTTATTCCTTTTCACTATTTTTTATATTCCCCAAATGAATGAGACCATATAATGTTTGTCCTTCCCTAGTTGACTTACTTCACTCAGCATAATATCCTCCAGTTCCATCCATGTTGAAGCAAATGGTGGGTATTTGTTGTTTCTAATGGTTGAGTAATATTCCATTGTATACATATACCACATCTTTATCCATTCATATTTCGATGGACACCAAGGCTCCTTCCACAGTTTGGCTGTTGTGGACATCACTGCTATAAACAGTGTAAAGTTCTGTAAATATCTGTGAAATCCTGTTCACGTTCAGGGTTACTATTGAAAGATATGAGTTTGGTGTCATCATGATACCTATTCAGTCCCTGTTTTTGTGGATTGTTCCACTGAACTTCTACTTAAAGGGGAATTTTAAGAGTCCCCCTTAAAATTTCTTGCAGAGCTGGTTTGGAGGTCACATATTCTTTCAGTTCCTGCCTGTCTTGGAAGCTCTTTATCTCTCCTTCCATTTTGAATGAGAGCCTTGCTGGATAAAGTATTCTTGGCTGCATGTTCTTCTCACTTAGGACCCTGAATATATCCTGCCAGCCCTTTCTGGCCTGCCAGGTCTCTGTGGAGAGGTGTGCTGTTAATCTAATATTTCTCCCCATGTAAGTTAGGGATCTCTTGTCTCTTGTTGCTTTAAGGATTTTCTCTTTATCTTTGGAATTTGCAAGTTTCACTATTAAATGTTGAGGTGTTGAACAGTTTTTATTGATTTTGGTCAGGGGGAACTCTCGTGGATCTGAATGCCTGTTTCCCTCCCCAAGGTAGGGAAATTCTCAGCTGTGATTTGTTCAAATATGCTTTCTGGTCCTCTGTCCCTTTTGGCACCCTCTGCAACCCCAATTAAAGTAGATTTTTTCCTTCTAAGGCTGTCATTTATTTCTTTTTACCTTTCCTCCTTGTCTGTTATTTGTTTTTCTCTTTTTTCCTCAGCTTCCTTCCTTGCCATCAGCTTGTCTTCTATGTCATTCATACTGTCTTCTGCCTCATTAACCCTTGTCATTAGGACCTCCAGTTTGGATTACATCTCATTTAATTGATTTTTAATTTCGACCTGATTAGATCTAAATTCTGCGCAGTCATGATGTCTCTTGAATACTTTGTTGTTGTTTTTTTTTTCCAGAGCCACCAGTAGCTTTATAATTGTGCTTCTGAATTGGCTTTCTGACATCGAATTGTCATCCAAATTCTGTAACTCTGTGGCAGAGAGTACTGTTTCTGATTCTTTCTTTTGTGGTGAGTTCTTCTTTCTAGTCATTTTGCTCAGTGCAGAGTGGCTAAAAACGAGTTGTACTAGTTAGAAGCGCAAACTCTTCTCTCTAGTGTTCCTGCTGTTCTTTCTTTAAATCTCAGGTTGAATTTGTAGGTTCAGGATGATTTGAAAGTTATCTAGGTAGGTTGGTGAGGACAGGTGACTTGGGGACCCTACTCCTCCACCATCTTGCCCCACCACCTCTAACCTGTTTTCTTTACTTCTGCCTTCTGTCGCTGATGCCAAAGTCTACCCTTAGCCTTAGTCCATCTGACTGCGATCTAGATCTGTTTATTATCATCTTTTTTTTGAGCTTTATCTTGTTCTTTACCTTTCATCTAATCTGTCAGCCTTCTCGATGGGCACGGGCCTCCTGGGATGTTGATTCTGTCCAGTGGGTTCAAGGCCGCTTTACCCTCTTCTGCTTAAGTGAAAGGATGTCCTGGTTTTAGCCACTTTTGAAACCAGACCATGACCGCTGAGCTTGAGCTCTCCAGAGTCAGTGTCTACAAGCTGACCAGTTTCCTCCAGGGCCAGGAAGTTTTGTAGCAAATAGGTTTTCTCCAGACTTCTACCTAAGCTTGTTTTAGGGAACAATTTACGTGTTGCATCTTAGGTTCATCTTGAGGCATCAGGTAAACAGGTCAGGTAGATGATTGCTTAGATGGCTTCGGGACTCAGCAGTATGAACAGATAGGTGTGACAGTCATCTCTGCAGTGGTAGGTTGCTGTCAGAAGTAGTGAAGGGGACAGAATTGCCCAAGAAGGGTATAGAGAGGACCAAAGAAGGAGGCTTAGGGGACACAAATTTTGATGCTTTCAAAATGGGAGCATAAAAAAACAACAACAACAACAAAAAATGAGGAGCATAGAGAGAGTGAGTCTGGGAATAATTTGATAAAGGTTCAATTCCATGCAAGTATGAAATGTTCTGTACAATTCAAAGAAATAGTTTCCAGAAAGATAGAAGGGGAAGGTTAAGGTATGAGGAAAAAGAAATTTGCTTTCTCAGTTGGTCTCTAACAACTGTATCAAAAAGAAGGTAAAGTACAATGTTTTATGTAGAAGCCACTGTGCAGTGGGTTGGATGGGAAGAATGAAATGAAAGAGTGAACAGTAGATACTAATGTAATAAATACTAACCTTTTGAACCAAAAGCAACAATATTATTTAATGAAAAAATGAGAGATATTCCTTTTTATCAGTTAATTCTTTAAGCATCTGCTAAAAACCAATTTGAAAATAAGTATTACTATAATGAAGAAAATAAGATGACTTCTATGCCACCAGAATTCAAAAATAAAAAAACATTACTGCTGTAATGCTGTGTGTCTTCCAGAGTTTTAGTTCACATGTGTATGTATATGTGTGTGTATTTTACTTACAAGATGAAATCATACCATACATATTTTTACAACTGTACTTCTTATTTATAATACCATTATTTAAAATATTTATTTAAAATATCAACTTCTGTCATCATAGATTAATTTTGCCTATCTTGTGGATATAACAGTTTAATTTTGCCTTTGGCAGCCTTCCCTGACTCCCTTCTTCCTCTTCCCTGGTTTATATCCCTCACTGCCTAAATCCAGCAGTTAGGAACTTGAAAGGTGCTTGAGAGAAGGCACAGTGTCTATCATGTCTTTTTGCCTACCATGGTATTCCCAGCTCCCATCACAGTGTGACACACAATTGCAACACAATCAGAATGGATTGATCCACTCCCCTCTTGATGTGTATTTAATTGTTTCCCAGTGATTTGTCTTGGCATGATAGTTCTGAGCTTGGGATTCTGAAACAAGACTAGGTTTGAATCCTATCTCTTACCACTTCTTGGCTGTGCAATATTGGACATGGGGCTCAGTTTTCTCATCTGTAAAATGGGGTTAATAACAGTCCTTACCTCATAAGGTCTGATAGAGACATCCAAAGACATCATGGAGTGCTTGTGTTTAAACTTTAAAATATAATGCCCTCTATCACCAATTTTGTGTTTATGATTGATTTTTAAAATCATTTTAAAGGATATGATGGTAAATACTCATGTAACTACTAAGTAGTTTAAGAAATAAAATATAAATTCAGTTATAGTCCCTGTGAATTTCTTTCCTATATTTTCTTTCCTTTCCTCTGTTTCAGAGGTAATCAATATCTATTTTGTGTTTATCATTCCATGCTATTTTTATACTTCACTCTATATTTATAACTCCACAAACAGCTGTTTTCCATTTTTTAAAACGGTATGTAATAGTATCATTGTGCAACTTGTCCTTTTTTTCTGACCATTTAAAAAATAAAATTTACCATTTTACATGTACAGTTCAGTGACATTATATACATGCACATTGTTGTGTAACCACCACCACCACCACCACCACCACCACCACCATCCATCTCCAGAATGTTTTTATCTTCCCAAACTGAAACTATACACCCATTAAACAGTAACTTCTATCCTTCCCCCGCAGTTTTGTTGGTTTAATATTATATTTGTGAGATTTACTCGTGTTGCTGCCTTCTGCTTTTGAGATATTGTGACTGCTATGTGGCAGTACGTTCTGTAAATATCCCACAGTGCATCAGTCATTCTCCTGGGGATGGACATTGAGGGTTTTCTGAAGTTTTCAACTCTGCCGTGAACATTATTGAAACTGTTGCGTATACCTGTGCAGGAATAGTTTCTTTAGGGCCCATACCTAGTAGTGAAAGCTAGCTGAATTGTAAAATATACACATCTTCAACTAGATTTTTTTCCCCCTAAAGTACTCAGAGTGGCTATGCTTCAGAGGCCAGTGTAGGAGACTTTCCATTTTCTGTCCTCACAAGCAGGTGATATTGTCAAATTTTAAATTTTCCAGGCTGATGGATGTGACTTGGTGTCTGTTTGTGGTTTTATTTGCATTCCTCTAATTTGTGGGGTGAGCATCTTCTCATTTTGGGGGCCATTTCCTTAGTCACCTTTACATACCTTATTTTTCCACTGGTTGTGTGTGTGTGTGTGTGTGTGTGTGATTAATTAATTAATTAATTAGTTAGTTAATTAATTTTAGGATTATTTCTTTCAGTAACGGTCTTTCCCTAACATTGGTAGGATTTGTTTTCTCACTTCCTTCAAGACTCCATTCAAATATCACCTCATCAGAGAGTTATTCACTGGCTGTCCTGTGGAAAAGAGTTTCCCTCCTTGAGAGCATTCCTGTCGCTCTTCCCTGCTGATTTTTCACATAGCAGAGGTCACTACCTGACTTGTGTGTTATTGTCTATCTCTTCTGCAATTTGAACGCGAGCTCGTGAGAGCAGGGATGTTGTCTCGTTCACTGCTATATCCTCAGTGACTCCAGTTGTACTTTGCCTGTAGTACATGTTTAATAAACATTTATAGAATGAATATAAGAACACATGTTTGCTGGTATTCTGGTTCCCAGAAATGATTACCCCTACCTTGGTCTATGTAGAATAAATACATGCTAAAGGATAATAAAAGGACTCCATTCATCCAGCTGTGAGAGCCTCAGCATGGTGCGTGCATCTAGTTTGTCAGAGAGTCTGGGGAAAAGCACAGAAGATTTCTGCTGGGCCAGAAATCTCAACTCAAGTTCACAAATATGCAGGTAACCACTCATAATTCTGCCAGTCTCCCCTCTGCATCAGCTGGACAGAAACTCCTCCGAACCAATTGGAATGGAGACACACATGTCCTATGTCCATGTTTCCTTTTTACTTGGGATATATTTACATACCATGAAATATTCCCTTCCAGAGTGTGATCAGTGATTTTTAGTACGTTCATGATGCTGTGCAGCTCATCACTACTGTGTCATTTCTGTATATTTGTATCACCCCAGCCAAGTTTCTTTTTTATTTATAATGTTAAAACATCTTTTTAAAAAGCTTTTATGGTTTGTGCTTTGGTCTCCAAGTACCTCTATTTCTCTGTAGAGTGAGTGGTGCCTTCCAGGTCTGCTGCTCCTTGGGGTTTGCCCAGCAAACCCACGCAGGCTCGATCTAGCACACACCCAGCGGTTCCCAGGGTGTTCATCCCAGTCAGCCTCACTGGTGAGCCTGGAGGCTAGGTTCAGAATTGAGGTATATGTAAGGCAGACATTGGATCTTACAGAGATCATTATTACTGCTTTTTATGTGTAATAATAAAGCTTCAGAAGCTAACATTTATTAAATGATGGCTTACTAGGTTTTAGTTCTGCAGGAACTAACATATTTTAGTGAGTGTAAAAGTTGCAAGTTTTCCTGTTTTCTTAGAGGTGTTTTTGGTTGAGAATTGGTTGGTTCAAGTGACCTCCTTCATCTACCAGTTTTAGAAAGAAAGGTGCTAGAACTAAAGATGAATGAAGTCCTCAGAATTCCTCCTCTCTTGCAATTCACCCCTTCTTTATTGTTATTTGTTTCTAAGACTAAGACTTTTTCTTCATCCCTTGCTAAGTGTGATGGCCCTACCTAACAGAGAATGGTAAAGTGCTCTTTGCTGTTTCTACTGGGTAGAAACATTAAAGGAATCTGGCTTGGTAGAGTAGAATACTTCAACACCACGTTGCCAGTTGACACAGAGCCCCTGGGAGGCATTACTCCTTAACTTGGTCTGCAGAGCGGAACACTGCAGCTTCCCCATTGGATAGATTTGTATGTCTGGAGGTGGGCACTGAGACCCAGGCATAAAAATAGAAATGTCTAAGGTGACCTGTAGGAGGAATCCATGAAGCACCCCTTGCATCAGGCATCCTACCTGGAGGGCCTGTCTCTTCATCACTGTGGTGTTTTTTAGTAAGCGCCTCCCCAGAGAGGCATCACAACCACTGTTGAGCATGACCTTATCTTAGCAGCAGTGTCCCATGCTCCCACCCCATGCCCCTCTTCAGGGCACTGAGATACATGTGGATGGGGAAACCTGGGAGATGGCTGTTCATCTGGAATCAGCCTTGTGTTCTTGTTAAATAGTTGAAGTGGCTTTTGAGAAAGCCTCTGGGCAGCTAGCTTACTGAGGCTGAGGGCTTACTTTGCGGACGCTGCACTTCACAAATGAGTAGAGAACTCCACCTCAGCCGGGATGGCCTCTGTACGGATACTCAGTGCTGAGGAGCCTTGGCTTTCCTGGGGCTTGATTTCTAGAACATGTGTAGTTATTTCTAAACACAAAAGGGTGACAAAGTCCTACATGATCTTCTAGGTCAGGACATCACCATTTACTTGTCAGTACTCTTCTGTTTTTATTCTGCGGGCCTCTTGGTTTGCATTGCCTTAGACCAGCTAAAGACCTGCCAAAGACCCTCCCTTGTATGAACCCTAGGAAATGTAGTGTTTGGCATCTATATGGTGCCAAACAGGGAATGTGGGGTACTGAACTGGTGACCCTCCTGGCCAATTCAAGGACATACAGTGGTTTCTGGAAATGTGTGGGTACTCCCGGTGGATCATCCTATATTCATTCACATGCATCACTTTGGTAGATTTTCTAAAGAAAGTCCTGATCTCTAGCCACTGAATATCAGTTGAAAGTGAAAAAGAAAATTTGACCAGGATAGGGTCAGCTGCTAGTATACAGTTGTCCTTACCCAGACTCAAAAGCCCTGAGAGGACATAAATGAGGACGCCAGCAGTCTTGTACCTGGCAGTGCTCTTCAGGTGGTCCAGTGCTGCATCACGTGTTCAGGGTGGAGGAGGGCAGTAGAGGTTATGAGTTGGGTAATTGGATGCTAATGTTATAGTGATGCTTTGTTATTAAGATTCAACCCTGGGGATCCCTGGGTGGCGCAGCGGTTTAGCGCCTGCCTTTGGCCCAGGGCGCGATCCTGAAGACCCGGGATCGAATCCCACGTCGGGCTCCCGGTGCATGGAGCCTGCTTCTCCCTCTGCCTGTGTCTCTGCCTCTCTCTCTCTGTGTGTGACTATCATAAATAAATAAGTAAGTAAGTAAGGAAGGAAAGAAAGAAAGAAAGAAAGAAAGAAAGAAAGAAAGAAAGAAAGAAAGAAAGATTCAACCCTGATTCTCAACACTCATGGACTAGCAAGATGATGGAGTGGAATAGATACCTGCATGGTCTTTTGCAGTCTTTTGATGGAGCTTGTGCCCCGGAGCCACACTATCTGTGTTTTTAAATACTGGCTCCACCTCTGAAAGCTTTGTGATCTTAGGCAGCATCCTTGTGCTTCAATTCCTTTATCTGTAACATGGGGACAATAGGGCACCCAACTCATCAGGTTATTGTGAGATTGGAGGAGTTATTATAGAAATTGTTTAGTGTAAGTCTTAATAGCTGATAACATACTTATAACTCTCTAAAAGGTTTAATGGAAATTTATAATCTATATTTCATTTTGGGGATTTTATATATCCTGAATTTTAAAAATATATATTCTTTTAAATAAAAATTACTCAGTAAAAACACCAACTTAAATTTATATCTATTTTGGATATGTACATTTTAAAGCATTTCAAGTGTACATGGTCTCTCTGTTTTGAATATTTAGACTAGAAATAACCTTTTAAAAAAAAACAAAACAAAAACCACAAAAAACCACAACTCTGTAACTCTATAGAGGCAGGAGAAGTTCAGTTTAGGAGATTCTGAAAAGTTTTTTTTTTTTTTTTTTGAAAAGTTTTGATACAAACATCTTCAGCACATAAACTTCTTTGTTGCTTTACTTCATGTGTGTTATCTGTGGATCCTTTTTATCAGGAGTTTTAAAATGGAACAAATATTTGCAACACTTGAAGCAAGTTTATTTAGACAAATACATACATATATTTATATGCATAAATGTGCTTATATTTTTGTGGTATCTCCATGTTTATTTATATATATATGTACATGTATATATGTATTTTGCAGTATCTCCCAATAAAAAATTGAAGTCTCAAAACATGAGAAACTGTAATGATCACCATATGAAAAAGTTCTGTTTCTCTCCTAAGGGTTATTTTCTTTGTGAATCATTACATTCCTTCGTAACCTATTAACATAAGAGGGAAAAGATTCCTTGTCTTTTGCCTTTAGAACTTATACTAGTTAAACCTCTTACTTCTTTCCTTGAATTTTTCCATGATATGATGTTGTGTTTTGGTATGGGAATAGTTTTGAAAAAAAGATTTCTAAATCCAAGTTTAAAATAAAGTGAATAAAATACCAAACTATTTTAAATTTAATGAAAATGCTACTACCAATCATTAAGTAAAAGAGTAATAAATCCAATAGAGAAATAAGCCAAAGATACAAACCCTTAATGGAAAATGAAATACAAATGACCCATAAATATAGATAAAAATCTCATTGAGGAAACAAGTGCTCTACATCTCTGGTGAGAATATAAATTGATACAACCTCATCTTTGAAGGACGCTTTTATACTGTCTATTAAAATAAAAAATGTATGTGCCCTTTGAGTGAGTGGCTCATATCTGATAATTTACCCTGAGACATAGTTACATCCACATGATTAAAATATATGCAGGATTACTCATTATGACATTATTTATAATAGCAAAAGATTGAAAGCAAACTAAGTATCCATCAGCAGAGAATCAGTTAAGTAAAATATGGTACAGCCTTCTGTATACAAGAAGTCTGACTTCTTTTTGACCTGAATGTCTGAAGTTGGAGGGAGATCTTTGGCTTTTTCCACTTTGTACCTTTTCAGAGTTTTCTTACTTGTAGAAAGGATAACCATCAGAAACTGCTCCGAGAAGATAATTTTTCTAGGAAAAAGAATCATAAATACCTTTTTGTATTCCTCCTCTTTCTAGTATTAACGGTCACTACTGAAGCTTGACCAAAGTAGAGAAGATGTTGTAGAAGCTAAAACAGCCCCAGCAGAGAGCAGAAATACGGTGGTAAACCAGATGATAGCAGGTTACAGAAAGTAGGACATGTTAATTGACTCATGTATGAACATTGTCATCTTAAGCACTTTTTCAACATTACATATATTTGTTTTTCCTAAATATTCTAACCAACACTTAAAATAATTGCCAAGACTTACACTCGTGACTGGTCATCTTAAACAGGTTATTTGATTACCATTTGGGACAAGTTTACTGAGAAACAAAGGCTTTTCTTTCAAATTCCATCTCCAGTTATTGTTACTGCCTTTTTTTTTTTTTTTTTTTTTTTTCCCTTTTAAGGCTTTCAGGCAGTGATTGTTTCTGCAGTTAGTATTTAGTCAGAGTATTTGGTGGAACTCCAGGGGGCATCTTTCCAGTCTTCAGAAAGTGAGCATAGGGGAGATGTTGGATTCCACCATGGCACATACCAGCTTTGTGACTTTGTCTAAATGACTGGACCTCTGGAAAGCCTTTGCTTCCTCATCAGTTAAGTGGAGTTAAGAGGAGTTCTCCTCACATGCCAGACTGCGTTTAGGGATTAAGTGACATAACACATGTGAAACTCTTAGTACAGTGCTTGGCACATGAGCTCCATAATGTTAATGCATGAGCTCCATAATGTTAATGCTATTCTTAATGAAATTAGTTCAGACTTATATAGTGATCATTTGCCTCTTAGAATAATTTTTGGTTACAAATGATTGTCAGCATTTTAGAGACTGTTTTTTACTGTACTCATTTCAGCCAACTCTTACTTTGAGTTTATTACGTTTTAAGTCTTGTGCTAGACCCAGGGATATAATTGGATATGGTCCGGTGCCCTAGAGGAATTGCAGTCTTCTGGGGACAAACAGACAATTTCAGCAGGTGGTGACAGGTGCTGGGAGGATGTACAAGGAGTGCAGGAACATAAGGAGTCACAGGGATCCATGCTTCCTGTAGACAGGAAGTGAGCCTGAGACTTAAGCATCAGTTGTTACTGAAGGCAGAATCTGTAAAGGTCACAGAATGGTCCGGAGTTAAAAGTAGGCTTTCTTCCAACCTAGGTCTCCCAGCTTCTCAGTGCTCCTTGGGTGCCCCCACTGCTTACTAAGGTACATTCCCAGTGGGAAAGAAGAGCAGAGATTGGAGATATATAAAGCCTGTGTGGCTTGTTAGCAGGTTCAGTTCTACAGGAATCCCAGAGCAAGGAGGTGGGCGAGGTGAGGAGTGGAATGACAAGAGATAAAACTAGTGTTAGGAAGGAAGTTCTTTAACTGTGGCTGAAACAACAGCAACAACACAAAAACAAATCTATACTAATTCAAAAAATGGAAAATGGTCTTAGAGATCGCTCTGTCCACACATTTATAGTGCCTAGCACACCCAGTTTTAAAAAATTTGTTAAAATCTGTGGTTCTAAAAATACTCTTAATTAATCATTTGAAGGTGAAAAAAGCATTTTTAAAATGTTTCTTCCAATTAGATACTTTTTTGACTTAAAATTATGTTGAACAAAAACATAGTAGTTGTATAACTATGGGGTTGTGGATGATATTTTAACAAGTTTTCTAGTTTTCATTAAAAATAAAATCAATGGGATGCCTGGGTGGCTCAGTGGTTGGGTGTCTGCCTTCGGCTCAGGGAGTGATCCTGGAGTTCTGGGATCCAGCCCCACATCAGGCTCCCTGCATAGAGCCTGCTTCTCCCTCTGCCTGTTTCTCTGCCCTCCCCCTCTGTCTCATGAATAAATAAATAAAATATTTTAAAAATCTATGATAACATTAGAACAATTTATATTTTATCTTTGAAGTTTGCTATAATTTATATAGGTCATTAATGTGGCAGTAGATAATTTATTCAGTAGAAATTTCTAGAACTTGATGGTCTAAATAACCAAACACACAGAGTAGTATCTGTTTTGGACAGAGGACTTTCAGGGCCAAAGCTGTTTTCCATCTGAGAAAGTGTCTTTTTTACATGAAGCCTGATGTATATTAAGGTCAGCGCTGAGTAGATTGTGGCTTGAATGATGGTGAATAGTAGTGACACACTGCAGCTCAAAAAATAATAAATGGTTTTAAAGATCTGGCTAGCCACAAGTTAATAGAATTTTATCTACCCTTTGACCTTCAATTCATATCATCAGATTATCCGAAGGATATGGGAAGAGACATTTAAAAAAAAAAATACGGAATGCTTCACAAATTTGCATGTCGTCCTTGCACAGGGGCCATGCCGATCTTCTTCCAATTTTAGTATATGTGCTGCTGAAGTGAGCACAAGAGATACCTTTTCAAATATAGGCACACCATACAGATAGTCTCCCTGCAGGGTATGAGTTTCTCAGTACAACACCTTTTTGTTTTTAATACCCAGACTTCATAGAGCATGGGAGTCTTTCACTACAGTTTTTTAACTGATATTTACAAGGGCAAAATTTATATTTTTTCAAAACATAATGCAGCTTTTAAAACAAAATGATAATGCAAGGAAAGTCCTGAATGACATTCCAGATAAGTAGGTAGATCATCAGAGTCAGGAGTAGGTGATTTGAACAACTCACCAAATGGTTGCTGAGGGGGATTGGCTTCTGGAGGGTGCCGCCATTGTGGGAGGCCACTTTGCTTTACTGCACACAGTTGCTGTTAACCTGCTTTGTTTTTACTTAAGTCAGGAAGTAGTGTTTAAACATTATAACAGACTGATACAATAGTTATCAAGGCATTTTACCTTGTTTTAGTTTCATTTTAAGAAGTCTGAAGGTTTTGAGTTGATGTGTAGCATTTTAATTTTTCTCACTTAAAATAATGGGAAATATGCTTCATTTTGCATTTTTATTGTGATAAGATTCAGGAACAGATTACTGCTATTAGCTGGGAGATGCTTGTATTACTATTGTTTCCTGATATTTAATTAACCAATGATACGATTAAAAATTTTTTTTTTCATTTATTATTTGAGAGGGAGGGGAAGAGTGAGCAGGAGAGAGAGTAGCATCAGTGTGGGGAGAGGCAGAGGGAAAGGGACAAGTGGACTCTGTGCTGAGCATGGAGCCTGACGTAGGGCTGGATCCCAGGACACCAGGATCATGACCTGAGCTAAAGGCAGACACTTAACTGACTGAACCACCCAGGCACCCCCATGGTATGACGGTTCTTGAGGTGTATTGAGTGTGTTTTCTATGGCCTCTTTTATTTTTTTAAGGTTTTACTTAAATTCCAGTTAAGATACAGTTGTTACATTAATTTCAGGTGTATAATCTAGTGATTCAGCACTCTTAAGTACAACAGCCAGTGGTCATCATGAGGAGTGCACTCCTTAATCCCCATCACGTATTTCACCCCTCTCCCCACCGTGTCCCCTCTGGTAACCATCAGTTCTGTATAGTTAAGAATCTGTTTCTTGGTTTGTCCTATAGCCACTTTTCTAGATGTCTTTCATCTTTCTGCTGCCCACTATATTTTAAATTGATCTTTGTAGTTCTTACTTAGGCATAAATTTGAGTTTTGGGGTAAATAATAATAATCATAATGCATGTATAACTTCTTATCTCCTTTGCAATATTGATGTTTTTTAGTCCTATGATATAATGTTGCTCTATTATTTACTGGTAATGATGGATTGCCTTACTCTAATATTTATCAATTTTCCTTTGTATTTTTATTTCATTTATTTCATTTTGATTTTTATAATGATCCCCTCTTATGTGTGCATAAAATTTATTATACTAGACCGTAAACCAATTTTTAAAAGACTGCAAAAACTGCATTCATTCGCTCATTCATTCAACAGATATTATTAAATGCTTAATATTTAGTCACGATTTTTCTAGCCACTGAGAATCAGTGAATAAAGAACATAAGATCCCTGTTCTGTGGTGGTGGAGATGAAATAAAGATATACCATTAGTAGGCCACTGAACACAATGTGGCAGGACCAAGAAAAGTTTAAAAAAAACAAAGCCCAGGGATCCCTGGGTGGCGCAGCGGTTTAGCGTCTGCCTTTGGCCCAGGGCGCGATCCTGGACACCCAGGATCGAATCCCACGTCAGGCTCCTGGTGCATGGAGCCTGCTTCTCCCTCTGCCCCCCCCCCCCTCTCTGTGTGACTATCATAAATAAAAAAAACAAATTTAAAAAAAAAACAAAAAACAAAAAAACAAAGCCCAACTATTTGGTGATACAAAAGAGTAACTTTCAATTTTTATTAGGTAAAAGGAAATCAGGACTATAATTAAAAATGTTTGTAAAATAGTGTGAATTCAAATACTGTATCAGTATCCAGAATTGAACCAAAGGTCATTGTATCCCTCGGGATTCAGAGTAGCTACGTATAAGAGATCTGCAAAGAGCGAGTGGTTATCAAGTTAGAAATGCTTTTTTTTCTAATGTCAACAGAAGCCTCAAAATAGGTGAACCAAACACTTAATATGGTATCTATGAATTAGGAGAAAATATGTATGTTGGTCTCTGTTCCTGGGTCCTGGCACAGAGCTCCTAGAACCTTTGTAATTTCCTAAGTGGTAAGAGTATTGGAGCATCTTTTGTTCTAGTATTTGATTTTTGACCCCAGGGCCTGACACAGCTCCAAAATCCCTTGGAATTTCCTGGTGATATATATCAGTGTCTTTTTCTAATGAGGTTGCCTTTCAGTGGCTTCTGGATGGGGGCTGGTCACCAGAAAGACCAAGCTTGGAATCTTCAGCCCCATATGTCCTTCTCTTCAGAAGGAAGGAGGGCTGAATATGGAGTCCGTGATCTCTCATGCCTATGTGAGGAAGCTTGCAAGAACTCCAGGGTTCAGGGAGCTTCTGGGTTACTCAACACATGGAGGTGCTGGGAGAGTACATGGCTAGAGAGGATATAGAAGCTCCTTGCCGCTTCTCACACACTTTGTGCTGCACATCTCTTCTACCTAGATGTTCATCTGTATCCTTTATCATATCCTTTCATAATAAGCTGGCATACAGTAAGTAAACTGTTATCTTGAGTTCTGTGAGCTGCTGTAGCAAATTAATCAAACCTAAGGAGGTTTTGGGAATTACCATTTTATAGCTGATCAGAAGCACTTGGACTTGCAATTGACATCTGAGGGGGGACAGTTTTGTGGGACTGAGCCCTTAACCTTTGGGATCTGGCTTTGTCTCTAGGTAGATAGGGTCAGAATTGAGATAAATTGTAGGACACCCAGCTGGTGTCACATAATAGCTTTGTATGGGAAAAATTCTCCCACATGGGGTTGGAATGTTATGAATGTGGTAGTAGTATGATAGTAAAGGAGAAATAGAGTTTTACTCAGTGGCTTCATAGTATCATCAGAGACCCAGGTTCTTGGCTTTCTCCTCTGACATTCAGCATAGGACTTCCATGCTGAAGTTTATTACTTCATGGTCCAAAATGCTTGCTAGAGCACCAGTCATCATATTGGCATTCCAGCCTTCATTTTGAGCAGGCAGTATAAGGACAGATACAAGAAGGGCACATCTTCTTTTTAAGATGATTTGTAGAACTCTTCCATTTACATCTTATTGGCCAGAATTTGGTCCCTTAGCACATCCTGCTAAGGGAGGCTGGGAAGTATCATCTTTTAGCTGAGTGTACTATTGTCCCTAAATAGTTCAGGCATTCTGCTTGATAAGGAAGAGGGGGAGAGTATTAGCAGATGACTAGCAATCTGCATCTGTGGACTAAGTATGAAATATAAATGTTAGACACATGACAGCAAAATAAGTTTATTGAGAGGAAGAAAATATTCAAGATAAAAGAAGTCAATTAATTTGGAGTTTTGAAAAGCCCCTGATGTTTACATATGGAAGATTTTTGATGACCATTACCAAAGTAATCTCAGTGGTTTGGTGGAGATGGAAGGCAGGTTGTATAATGTTTGTGAGGATAGAAAAAATTGGTATCTTGGGAGGAGAAGGGAGACAAAGTTTTGGGATTCATTTGGGGTGAAGTGTGTTTCTTGCTTGATTTGAAGTGGAAGAGGCCTGAAGAAGAACATGTAGGTAGAGGGGAAGAAGATGTAGAGATACTTGATCTTTATATATCCCAAATAGAGGTAGGTTTTATTTCAAATTTCTAGATTAATGGTTTCATTGGTGCCTTAGGATTCTTGCATTATTGTAATGTATGTGTTAAGACAAATAATATTCATCATACTCATCAGCACATTGTTTTTAGTAAAATTTTTTTCAAAAAAATTAGTGATAGTCCTGGTTATCACATTGACATTAAGGTCACTTAACAATGCTTATTTAAGAGGTAGAATTATTTGTCCTAGTGTGCATAAGTCATGGATTTTTCACCTGACAAATGGTTGGGGAGGGACATAGCAAGGGCACCCAAGAAGTATTTGAAAAAATTACCGTCACATTCAATTTGTTTTTACTGATATTTACTTTGGATTTTCAGAGTGTATTAAGGGAATATTTACTTGTTAATCAAAAGTGATTTGGGCTTAGAAATGATTGAGATGCATTGCCACAAATGGGTATCTGGGAGCCATCAGCCCTCCATCACTAAGAGGCCATTCTTTCCTGCCACTTTGTAGACTTCATCCTTTCTAATTTCTTTCAAATGGAATAATTTAAAGCCATTCACCTCAAGGCTCATTTGAAAAATTTTAGCTTAGGTGTTGCCACTTCAGAGATTAGAGTTGAACCTTTTTATGAGAGTCGTTGTGTTTGATTTATGAAAAGAGGAGGAAAGGGAAATTAAAAGAATGGTCAGAAGCTAATTTCTTCTGCTTATTGAAACCAGAAAGAAGGAAGCATTTTATCAAACTGACATTTGAAGACCTTTATTAGTGCATTTGGGAAATGAAGATAGTGGAGACTCTGAGTTCGGTTTGATTTATGGCACTGGGAAGATAACCTGCTTCTGTGACGTGGTCCATAAGAAGCCAGTACATGTGGCAGAAGTTCATTTGCCACCTTCAGAGCAGTAACAAAAATGATGCCATTAGTTCCTTCCTAGTCTGAGATATTGGATTAAAATAAATACCATACATATTCAGTCATTTGCACCTTCACTTCATCCAGCCACACGGTGGGGAAAAAAGGTGTTTTGCCTGTAACAAGCTAGAAATGTTACAAACCACATAAATAGAATTTGAGCAACCGTTAGAGTTTATTAGCTTCATCTCCACCAGTTTTAAGAATCTTACTGATGAGACAGCTTGGGAGCCTGGCATTGCATCTCAAGATGTCTGGAGACACCAACCTGGTGCAGAAAATAAAAATAAAAGGTAGAGCAGTGGAGGTTTTTGGATGATAGGGACAAAAGAACTTTCACTGCATGATACCTCATTCTGCATTAGCATAAAGAGCATTTCTGTGTTCTCCTGTGCCCGGCTCAGGATGGAAAATTATCCTCTTTTGACTTTATGTACTTCGAAAATACCTGGTAGACATTGATGACCCTGGAGAATCCCTCAGTTGTGGGTGCATTTGTGTATTTCTAACTCATTACCATGAAAGTGCATCTCTCTTTTTCCCAGGGGTAAGGCAGTGATCATTTTGAAATTCCAGGTTGCCAGTTTCTGGGGATGTTGGCATGCAGGGGCTGAGGACAAGGATGGAGTAGAGAAGTATACCAACCACCTCCTGCCGTCTTTTTAGATGGTTCCACTTAGAGGAATTGCATTTTGAATACATCAATTCTTTGCTGAAAGTAAAGATTATATCCTAAAAAAAATCCATTAGAAAGAGTCACATTTGAAGAATTTAGCATTTAAAGCAAAATTTAGATTGAAGTTGGGAATTATAGTGAATCAGTGAAAGCCCTTATAAATACTGTGTTCATAGGGAATATTAATAACATTTTATAAATCTTTAATTAGTAATGGGTACTGTTCAGTTAATTTCTACTTCTCTGTTCTTGGCTTGCATTACTATTTTCAGACTCCCCTACAGTAAACCACATGATAATTGCAAATTTGTTTTGTTCTGTGTTTATGCATAGTAAATAAAGCCTTTGCTTTTTTTCTTCCTGTTTGACCCATGGCTAAATTGTTGACTTCAGGTTTCACTGTGGCTCAAGAAACCCAGAGAATAGGGTACTTGAAATGAAAAGCCTGGGAATAAATTTTATCTAATCCATTTAGTTTGTCGTATTTTAAAATGTTCTCCTTAACACAGAGTTAGCTTCCTATGTGACACCTATGGTAACTTTATCCCAGACCTCACCAGAATCTATAGAAATTAGAAATTTCTGTCTCCTAATAGGTTCTAAAGTATATTTTAAAGCCTGGATTTGTTTTGTTCTTTTGTCCCTATCATCCAAAAACCTCCACTGCTCTACTTTTTATTTTCTGTCCTTTTTTCTCTTACTAATACCTAGGTCTTTCTTTTTTGGTAACATCTCCCTTAGTAGTGATTCAGAAAATACTGTACAGGGCAGCCCTGGTGGCTCAGCGGTTTAGTGCCGCCTTCTGCCCAGGGCCTGATCCTGGACACCCGGGATCAAGTCCCATGTCAGAGGAGCCTGCTTCTCCCTCTGCCTGTATCTCTGCCTCTCTGTGTGTGTCTTTCATGAATAAATAAATAAAATCTTTAAAAAAAAAAAAAGAAATTACTGTATATTCTCATTTAAGTGTTCGCAGTTAAGGAAAATATGAATCTACAGGTGGTAGAATTTTATAGACTAAGCACTGGTGATCAAGGAGGATTACTGTGTCTAGAGGTAGCATCTGAAAGCAGTTATTTCCCAGCCAGCATAGTAGAGACTGGTGTGAAGGGTGGGAAGCTACAGCCCGGGGCTCAACTCTGATTTGCTCCTGCTTTTGTAATAAAGTTTTACTGGAACACAGCCATGCTGCTTGTTTACATACTGTCTGTGGCTGCTTTCCTGTTAGAATGGCAGAGCAGAGTAGTTGCCACAGAGACCATTTAGTTCCCAAAGCCTAACACAGAACAACTTTGCGACCTCTGGATTGGACTCACCATTCAGGTGCAGGGGCCTTGGTGGCTCCCTGCCATGTCTGCAACTGCCGTTCTTGGTCCTCCTGAAATCCTGATAGGGATTCACTTGACACTACTTGCTTCCTGAAACTCTTTCCTCCCTGGGTGTCTTAGAGCATTTCAGTCTTCTCAGTTTCTTCATTGTTCCTTGCCACCTCCTCCCCCTTTAGGCTTCTCCTTGCCCCCTGTTATTGGACGTATTTCCCAAGCTTAAGTCTTTTTAAAAAATATTTATTTATTCATTCATGAGCGACAGAGAGAGAGAGACAGAGACACAGACCGAGGGAGAAGCAGGCTCCATGCAGGGAGTCTGACATGGGACTTGATCCTGGGTCTCCAGGATCACGCCTTAGGCTGAAGGCAGCGCTAAACCACTGAGTCATCCAGGCTGTCCCCAAGCTTCAGTCTTTGTCTCTTGTGATCTTGGTCGAGCACATCCTTTTGTGCTCCCCACACCCCATTCTCAAACCTGTTCCCACTTCTAAGTTCAGTTTCCTAACTAAATGTGCCTCCCAGACATACCTAGCTCCTGAGAATCTGGGTGGGCAAAACCCATCTCATCTGTGTTTTCAAGCCTGCTTTCCTCCTTGTCTCTCCTCTTCCTGTTAAGATGGCTGTTCTGCAATTACTCTTCACCAGAGAGGTCATTTTGACTCCCTGATTTACACTTACCATAGTTGAGATTAGCATCTTATGTTTCTTGGGTTTTCCCCATAACTACCAAAGCAATATTTGTGTAATTTATGACCTTTAGTCTTTTTTTCTTAAAGATTTTATTTATTCAAGAGAAACACATACACAAAGAGGCAGAGTAGGCAGAGGGATAAGCAGGCTTCCTGTGGTGAACCCAATGCAGGACTTGATCCCAGGACCCTGGGATCACGACCTGAGCCAAAGGCAGACACTAAACCACTGAGCCACCCAGGTGCCCCTCTTCTAGAAGTTTTATAGGTTTGCATTCTATATTTAGGGTTTTGTTTGTTTTGTTTTGGGGGGGGGGTTGTGTGAAAGGTATAAAGTTTGTGTCTAAATCTATTTATTTATTTATTTATTCCCTCACTCACTCTCTCACTCTCTCACTCAGTGTGGATGTCCAAATATCCTAGCACCATTTTGTTGAAAAGACTGTATTTTCTCAATTGAATTGCCTTTGTTTCTTTGCTAAAGATCAGTTGACTCTGTTTGTCTGGGTTCATTTCTCAGCTATTCTGATGGATCTATGTGTCTTTTTTTCACCAATGTTATACTATCTTATTTACTATAGCTTTACAGTAAATATTGAAAATGGATCATGTGAGTTCTCCAGCTTTGTTGTTCTTTAGAATTGTGTAGGTTGTTGTCTTTTATTGTTCCATTTAAACCTACATTGAGTTTGTCAGTATCTGTGAAATAGTTTGCTGAGATTATGGTTGAAATTGTGTTGAATCTATAGATCAAGTTGGGAAGAAGTGACATCTTAACAATATTGAGTCCTCTAGTTCATGAACACAGAATATTTCTCCTTTTATTTAGATTTTCTTTGATTTCTTTAATCAGATTTTCATAGTTTTCTACACATAGATCTTATATATAGTTTTGGTAGATTTATATATATCACATATTTTTGGGGCTATTGTAAATTTTTTTTAAAATTTCAAATTCTAGTTGTTCATTGCTGGCTGGTATATAGGAAAGCAGTTGAGTTGTACATTAATCCTCTATACTGTGATCTTGCTGTTCTCAATAGTTTTTTTGAGATATTCTACATAGACCGTCATGTCATCTACAAATAAAAAGTTTTATTTCTTCCTTTCCAATTTATATACCTTATATTTCTTTTTCTTGTCTTATTGTACTAGTTGGGTCTGTTACCCTGTTGAATAGGAGAGTTAATTTCTACTTCTCTGTTCTTTGTGTATTCTAACTCATTACCATGAAAGTGCATCTCTCTTTTTCCCAGGGGTAAAAAGAGAGGGGGCATCTTGGCTTACTCCCAGTCTTAGGGGGAAAGTGTCCTATTTCTTATAATTAAGTGTTCTATTAGCTGTGGGTTCTTTGTAGATATTCTTTATTGCTTGGAGGAAATTCCCCTTTATTTCTAGTTTGCTGAAGATTGTAGAATGATAAATGTTGGCTTTTGTCAAATACTTCACTGCATTAATTTATATGATCACATGATTTTTCTACCCTAGCCTGTTATTTATTGTGTGATGTTGAGTGTTTTGAATACTACACCAGCCTTGGATACCTGAAATAAATCTCAAGTGGTCAGCATGTATATAATTATTTTATACATTGTTGGATTCAATTTGTAATGTTTTCTTTTTAAATTTATGTTCATGAGAGATATTGACCTCAATTTTTCTTTTTAAATGCCTTTATCTGGTTTTGATATTAGGGTAATGCTGGCCTCAGAATTCTATGAAAAGTGGTGCCTCTGCTTCTGTTTTCTAGAAGAGATTATGGTGGATTGATATCATTTCTGTCTTAAATGTTTGGCAGAATCCATCTGGGCTTGCTGCTTTCTGTTTTGGAAGGTTATTAATTATTCATTCAATTTCTTTAATATATATAGCCCTAATCATGATTTCCTCTTATGTGCATTTGGTCTTCAAGAAGTTTGTCCATTTCATCCATGTTACCAAATTTGTTTGCATAGAGGTATTCCTTTATTATTATTTTATTGTCCATGGGATCAGTATCACTACTGATCCCACTATAATTTTTGATCTTGGTAAGTTATGTTTTCTATCTTTTTTTTCTTGGCTAACCTAAGTAAAGGCTTATCAATTTTAATTGATTTTTTTTTTCTTCAGAGAACTGTGTTTTGGTTTTGTTGGTTTTTCTTTATTGGTTTTCCTTTTTCACTGTCATTGATTTCTGCCCTAACTTTTATTCTTTCTTCTACTTGGTCTAGGCTTAAATTGCTCATTATTCTCTACTTTACTAAAGTGAAGGCTTAGGTTATTGATTTTTTTCACTTAGGACTATGTCATTCATGACCTTTGTATAAATATTCGATTACACTGCATTTAATTGCTGCATACCTGTTCATCAAGTGGATTTGCTGTTAGTTTTTTTTTTAACCTATCTACTATTAAATACCAGTGTGAAAACCTATGTACATCTTTGCTCGTATTTCTGATTACTTAGAATAAATTATAGAAGAGAAATTCCTGGGGTAAGAAATTATAAAGGTTTTAAATAGATATTGCCAAATTTGCCTTGTAAGTTTGTATTCCATGGTCTTGTCATCTCTACACATTTTTTGTACCAACTTCAGATATTAATATTCCATCATTACTCAGCTTTATAAAACAATAAAGTTGTTTCATTTTATGTGCGTTCTGATCTTAACGTTAATTTTCTTTTTTGTTGAAGTGTAACATGTATCGCTAAAGTACACAAGTCCTAATTAAGAATACAGCTTGATGAATCTTTAAATAAAATTGATCCACCTGTAATACCCTAAAGATCTCTTTCATGTCTCTTCCTCACTAGTACACACATACATGTGTGTGTGTGCATATCTAGCTGTTTATTTTAAGTATGGTATGAAACAGGGATTCTTTTCCTGTGTGTCGATAAGGGATTGAAGCAGCATCCATTGTTTGAATAATTCATTCTCTGCCCCATGATTTGTGATGGCTGCCTGTTATAATCACATTTTCATATATTCATGGATATTTCTAAGCTTTCCACGTGTTATATCGATTTTTCTTCTTGTCACATTGCCACTGGTTACTATAGCTTTATAAGACTTGATAGCACCAAAGACCCCTCCTCCTTCATCAAAATAGTTTTTCTTCAAAATTGTCTTGCTGATTCTTGGCACCTTAATACATTTTCATATTTATTTTAGAACCAGTTTGCCAGTGTTCATACACACAACCACATACACACACACAACTTTGGGATTACTGATTGAAATTGCATTGAATTTGTAGTTTAATTTGAGAAAGTTGCCATCCTTATGAAGTTACATCCTCCTCTGTTTATCACTTATTTTAAAGTTGCTTGTTTTATCACTTTATTATTCTTCTACTGGAATTTTTCTTTTTTTAAATATTTTATTCATGAGAGACACAGAGAGAGAGAGAGAGAGAGAGAGAGAGAGAGAGAGAGAGGGGCAAAGACACAGATAGAGGGAGAAGCAGGCTCCATGCAGGGAGCCTGACGTGGAACTTGATCCCAGGTCTCCAGGATCATGCCCTGGGCTGAAGGTGGCGGTAAACCACTGAGCCACCCAGGCTGCCCTGGAATTTATTTTCTAATTGTAAACTCTGGTTGGCTGTCTTTGGAGAATGTCAAATTTCCACACATCTTTTGAAATTGTTTGCAGGTTCTTCTTGAGTAGGAGGTTATTTTTGCTCACACGGGTGCTTTAATAGGCTGCTAGGTCCAATTACTGGTCACAAGGCTGTTTCGTTATATTTTTTCAGCTAGCTTTATCTACTTTTCATTTTTCATTTCATATATAAGGCAGTGGGGATGGGATGGCTCAACAGATGATGTATCCTTTTGACCATATGTCCATTATACATACTATTTGGTAAATAATGTGAATTAGGTAAGTAAGGATTTTGTATGAAAGGCTTAATTTTTGGCATTTTAGTTATTTGTATAGCAAATGCCATCTACCCTTCTTTCAGGCTCATCTTGCTGTTATTCCAGATTCACTTTCTTATGAGTCAGATATGAGCTAGAGTACTGTATACACAGGCACATCTTGTCACTGTTAAGCTTTCCAGGGAGGAAATTTTATAGGCTTACTTCATGGACTTAGTCACCTTCTAATGAGTCATTCCTTCCCCCCGCCCCCCCTCGCCAAGTTTAGGCATAAGGAGGGTAGTTGGTGGGTTAAAACAATCTGAACATTTATAAAATGTTTGCCTTTGGACAGTTAATTCCCCAGGAAGAGAGCCTTTAATATATAACATTTGGGACTTAATTAATTGTTACAAGTAATATTTCTGGAGAAATAGATCCATAGGATTTATTGAATTTAGGGATGTATGCTTTCTGACTTTTCCGTATTCCCTTCAGATTTACTTTCTCTCAGTAGTTTTGTGAGATGTGCTGTGGCTATATTGAGATAGCCTCCTCATATCATCTTCTGTATACTTGGATTCAGGTGTTTCTGCTTGTGTCTGCTTCAGGATGATGGATAGACCTTGCCTGTGGGAACATTGCCAGAGATTTTACTTTTTTGTCAATATCCACAGACATCTGAATTGATGTTGTTGCTTTGGTGATTGGAGTCTGTGTATGCACTCTGGTGTAGGCGGTAACATGATCTTTTCCTTATTGAGTTTTATGACATTGTTTATCTGACTTGTATTTACTCTTCTGTAGATAGGCTACCTCTCTCATTCCCCTTATGGCAGTGGCTTTAGACTTCTCAGTATAGATGTTCTCTCACATGGAAAGTAGAGAGAGTGGCCCTAAGATTTTGTGCTTATCTCCTTCTTCCTCTAGAAAACTTACCATTTATTCTTTCATTTATTTTTGTCTTTATTCTTTATATTTCTCTCCCTGATTCATCTTTTTTTTTTAAAAAAATATTTATTTATTCCTGAGAAACACAGAGAGGAAAGAGACAGAGACAGAGACAGAAGCAGGCTCCATGCAGGGAGCCCGACACTGGACTCGATCCTGGTCTCCAGTACCACGCCCTGGGCCGAAGGCGGCGCTAAACCGCCGAGCCACCCGGGCTGCCCTCCCTTATTCATCTTTTAAAAAAATTATTATTCTCATTCCTTTTCCTTGTATTGCCATGTTGTAAACTTCTGTATTAGTGGTTCTCAGAGCACAGGTCATTTTTTCAGACAGTGAAAACTCCTGTTAAAATTCTACTGGAGTCACCTCATCCACTTTCTTCCAGTCTCCAAAGGATGGAGAAACACTACTCCATATTTCTCTTAGGCTTTTAAAAATTAATTAATTAATTAATTAATTAATTAATTATTTTCTCTTAGGCTTTTCTGAAGTGTAAATATTGCTGCCTTTTTTTTGTTTAATCCTCTAATGGGAATTTTTTTCCCCTGCTTTTGGGTATTTATTAATAATCTGTCCTTGTCTCATTCAGCTGCCAGTGCTCTTAGCCTACTTTGTCCTTTGCATTTGCACTTCTTTCTCTTCTTGTGGCTCCTCAAGAGACGAACCCCTTTGCCCGTATGTCTGTTATATGCATTATAATATGTGGTTGCATGTGTGTGTGTGTGTGTGGTCTATTCTGCATCTATACATGGATCACATACCTTCCTCCTACTCCTTCACATAGGTAACATTTCCTGCATATTAACCATGTTGCCAAGAGAATGTCAAGCCCTTCTTGACATTCAAAAATTTCAAAAAAAGAAATTTTTTGCTGTGTAAGTAACTTGTAGAGGCACATGACTCTTCAAACTCCAGGCACACTCTGTGTCATATTTGTTTATATGCATGGTCTTCTGAGGCTTTGCTGAACCTAAGGCAAATATCCTTTTTTATATCCTTTACTCAATTTCTGGTCTCTGGGCAGGAGAATTTAGTTGAAGCCATCTGCTATAATGGATAATTGAGATCAGGGATATCAAGAGACTGTTAAGCTGATTCAGTCTCATCTCAAGAGTTCATACTACTAAAAAATGTGTGTGTATACATGTTTTCTGATCCCACAACCTTTGTTATATTTCCTTCCAAGCCTTATTTGTGTCATTAATAATACCATATATATACAGTTTTGTTTTTAGCCTTTTAAAAATTCAACATTATTACATAACAATTACTCCTCATCATTAAACATTCTCTTAAAACCAGTTCTTCTCAATAGGAACAAGTACAAAACACACATCCCCCTCCCCATTTCTTACCCCATTCTGAAAATAACATTTCCATTGAGCTCTTTCCTTTTGTTAGGAGAGTTTCTCAGCTATGTTAGGATTCATATCCACTGCTCTGAAATAATCAACTTTAGTGTTAAATAGCTATGTCATAAATTATCTTGTGCTTTCTTGAGATTGAAGCTCTTGAGAGTTAATAATACCTCATTATTATAAATAAAGCCAGAATGAATATTCTTATTCATCAGTATTTGTCCACAATTTTTATCATTTCCAAAGGCAAAATTTTTAGAAGTGCAATTATTGGGTCAACAGATTTGAGTATTTTTCAGGTTCTTTAATCATGTTGCCATGTTACTTTCCAAAATGTTTTTACTGAATTCTGCTTTTACCATCAGTGAGTGAGTACGCCTGTCTTGATAAACTCTAGGCTGCACTTGGATATTGCTATTTTAAAAAAATCTTTGCCAATTTGATAACCCAAAATGGTACCTCATTACTGCTTCAATTTGCATTTCTTTGATTACTAGTAACTCAGTACCATATTTTAGGAGACCATTTTATCTTGTTTTGACATAGCTTCAACTCGAGTTCGTCTTGAATTGCAACTGTCAAGATAAATCGTTGAAATTAAGAGCTGTAGTCCTGGGATATAATAACCTCATCCAGAATATGTAGCACTGAAAACTGCCTAATTAGAAACAACAGAATTCTGTGTAACTCACAGTTATATATTTTTAAACTTTTTATTATAGATTTTTTTAAATTTTTATTTATTTATGATATGCACACAGTGAGAGAGAGAGAGGCAGAGACACAGGCAGAGGGAGAAGCAGGCTCGACACAGGGAGCCCAACATGGGATTCGATCCCGGGTCTCCAGGATCCCGCCCTGGGCCAAAGGCAGGCACCAAACCACTGCGCCACCCAGGGATCCCATAGATTTTTAAAACACAGGAAAAAGAGAATAATAGAATGAATTCCTCTATGACCATGATCTTCACTTTGACAACTATTGGCACTCTTCATTTCTTGTTTCATCTGTCTCTTTTCTGTTTTGAGGGTGGAGAAGGCATTGGAATATTTCAAGTCAAATAAATATATCACTTTATTCATGAATACGTATGTATATAACATAGAAGGGCTTTAAAAAAATGAATGACTTTTCCCAGCATTTTGCATGTATTTTATCTCTTAAAGGATTTATTACTAGAGTATATCATATGTACAGAAAAGTGCACAGAGCTTAAGTGGACAGCTTGGTGAATTACTACAAAATGATCACACCTCTATATTCAGCAGCAAGCTTAAAAAATACAATATTAAGAGCACCTTCAGAGTCACCTTTTTATACCATTCATCTTCCCTCCTGGTCATAAGCCCCTCTTCTGTCTAAAACTAATCACCATTTGACTTCTAATATTGTAAGACAGTTTACTCTGGTTTTGAGCTTTATAGAAATGGAATCATATGGTACAGAACTGACCCTTGAACAATGCTGGGGTTGGGGTGCTGACCCCTTGTGCAGTTGAAAATCTTTATATAATTTTTGCCCCCCCAAAACGAGCTACTAATAGCTTGCTGTTGACCAAAAGCCTTACCCATAACATAGTTAATTAACACATATTTTGGGCAGCCCTGATAGCCCAGGGGTTTGGTGCCGCCTTCAGCCCGGGGTGTGATTCTGGAGACCTGGGACCCACATCAGGCTCCCTGCATGGAGCCTGCTTCTCCCTCTGCCTGTGTCTCTGCCTCTCTCTCTCTCTCTGTCTTTCATGATTAAATAAATAAAATCTTTAAAAAAAAACTAACACCTATTTTGTATATGTAGTATGTACTGTATTCTTACAATAAAGTAAGCAAGAGAAAGACAAATGCTATTAAAGTCGTAAGAAAGAGAAAATACATGTCTAGTACTTACTGTAAGAAATTCAGTAAGTCGATGTATGCAGTTCACATGCATGCTGCTCAAGGGTCAGCTGTATTTTGCTTTATGTTATTAGATTTGTCCTTGTTGTATATAGCTGTAGTCCATTCATTTTTCTATTTCATTATATAAATATGCTACAGTTCATCTATTTTACTGTTGAAGAATAGTCATTTGTTCCAGTTTTTGGCTATCCCAAATCATCCTGCAAGTAGTATTCCTGTACGTGTCTTTTGGTGTATGTATTTGTTCTTTAATGTTGGCTGTATATCTAGGAATGGAATTCCTGGATCATTCGATATGCATGCATTCACATTTAGTAGTTAATGCCAAATAATTTCTAAAGTAATATATGAATTTGCACTCCTAACAGCAGTGTGTATCAGTTGTTTTTCTTCCTTGCCACCAGTTTCTTTTGTCAGTTTTTGTGGTGGGTTGTGAAATAATATTTTCTTGTAGATTTAATTTGAATTTCTCTTCATTGGTCACTGGGATACCCTGTTTTGAGAAGGATACTTTCTTCAAAGTTAGTGTTCTCTCATTAAATCAGAAAAAGCATTCTTATTCAAAGCCATACAGGGACATTCATGGCTTTTGTCAATATTCATTCTGCATTTATCTTTTTTCTTATTGGTTTGTAGAAGTTATTTACATATTATAGGTATGAGTAAATGTCTTTTCTCATTCTATAGCTTGTCTCTTTCTTTTTCATATCTTTTGACAAGGAGAAGTTGCAATTTTAATGTAGTCCAGCTTAATCATGCTTGCTTTTCTGTTGAGTGTGGTTTTAAAGCATTTAAGAAAATCACGAAGAGATTCTTATTTTCTAAATATTTTGTTGTTTTTCTTTCACATTTAAGTCCATAATCTGTTAAAATTTTTTTAAAATTGTGGATGCTTTTAACCCCCTACATGGACATCCATTTCACCCAACACTGTTTATTTAAAATATCTTCTTTTACTACCTTGTTCTATAGTGTCAGTTTTTATAATAAATCATATATCCATACTTGTTACTCATTTCTTTTTTTGTTGAGATAAAAATTGATCATTGACATGTGACATTTTGTAAGTTTAAGGTGTGTTCATTTGATACATTTATATAATGCAATATGATATATAATATTTCCATCACATCCAATAATTATCTTTTTTTATGGTGAGAACGTTTAATCTCTTAGCAACTTTGGTATAAAATATAGAATATTGTTAACTATAATCACAATGCTGTGCATTAGATCTCCAGGACTTTATTCATCTTATAATTGCAAGTTCGTACCCTTTGACCAATATCTCTCCAACTCCCCAACGCCCTGGCACCTTGTAACCACCATTCTACTCTGTTTCCGTGACTTCAACTACTGTAAATTCCACATATAAATGATATCATACTGTTGACTGTTAAACATCATAGGGGTTCAGGGCACGAACCCCCTGTGCAGTGGTAAATCTGCATATTAACTTTTGACTCCCCTGACACATGTTTTGAATATTCTATGTATTATACTATGTATAATAAAGTAAACTAATAATAATAATAAAGTAAACTAGAGAAAATAAAATGTTATAATAAAGTAATAATAAAGTAAACTAGAGAAAATAAAATGTTACTGAAAACATCAAGAAAGAGAAAATAGATTTATAGTACTGTATGTATATATTTACTGAAAATCTCTATATAAGTAGACTCACATAGTTCAAACCCATGTTGTCCAAGGGTCAGCTATATTTGTATTTCTTTCTTTGATTTACCTCACTTATTATAATAATGCCTTTGATGCCCATGGTTATCCACTTTGTCTCAAATGGGAGTATTTTCTTCTTTCTCTTGGCTGAGTAATATTCCAACGTAATATTCCACCACATGTTCGTTGACTATTTATCTGTTGATAGTCACTTAGGATGTTTCCATATATTGGCTATTTTGAATATCCTGTTTTCATTTCCTTTGGATATATACCCAGAAATGGAGTTGCTGGATCATATGCTAGTTCTACTTTTTATTTTTTGAGAATCCTTCATACTGCTCACCATAGTGACTGTACCAATTTACATTCCCACTCACAGTTCCCCAAACCCAAAATGGGTTCCCTTTTTTAAACATCCTTGTTAACACTTGTTTTCTTTTGTTGTCTTAAGGATAGCTAGTCTAATATGTGTGAGCAAATATCTCATTGTAGTTTTGATTTACATTTCCCTGATGATAAGTGACATTGAGTGTCTTTTCATGTACCTGTTGGCCATTTGGATGTCTTCTTTGGGAAAATGTCTATTCAGTTCCTATGCCCATTTTTTTTTAAAGATTTTATTTATTCATGAGAGAGAGAGAGAGGCAGAGACACAGGCAGAGGGAGAAGCAGGCTCCTCACAAGGAGCCCAATGTGGGACTCGACTCCATCTGGGACTCTAGGATCATGCCCTGAGCCAAAGGCAGATGCTCAACTGCTGAGCTACCCAGGTATCCTACCTCTGCCCAATTTTAAAATCAGACAGTTTCTGGGTTTTTTGTTTTTGTTTTTTGGGGCTTTTTTTTTTTGCTTATTGAGTTGTAGTTCTTTAGATATTTTAGCCCTTAATCGGAAAATCATTTGTAAGTATTTTCTCTCATTCTGTAGGATGACTTTTCATTTTGTTGAAGATTAGTTTGATGTAGTCTCATTTGTCTGTTTTTGCTTTTGCTGCTTGTACTTTTGGTGTCATATCCAAAAAGTCATTGCTAAGATTAGTGTCAGAGAACTTTTTCCCTGTGTTATTTTCTAGAAATTTTATGGTTTCAGTTCATATAGAAGTCTTTAGTTCACTTCAAGTTAATTTTGATGAAAAATATGGTTTCAGTTCATATAGAAGTCTTTAATCCACTTCAAGTTAATTTTTGATGAAAGGGCGAATGATGAAAGATAGGGCTCCATTTTCATTGCTCTGTATGTGATTATGCAGTTTTCTCAGCATTTATTGAAGAGACTATCCTTTCTCCATTGAGTATTCTCAATGCTCAAATATTGGTTCCCTGGTCAAGGATTAGTTGACTGTATATACCGAAGTTTATTTTCAACTCTGTGTTCCACTGGTTTATGTGTCTGTCTTTGTGTCCATGCCATGCTGGTTTGATTACAATAGCTTTGCAGTAAACTTTGAAAGCAGGATATGTGTGCCTCCTGCTTTGTTCATTTTTCTCAAGATTGCTTTGGCTGGCCCTTGAGGGTCTCTTATGATTTCATATAAATTTTCAGATTGTTTTTCCTAGGTTGGTGAAAAATCCCATTGGAATTCTGATAGGGATTGCATTGAATCTATAGGTAGCTTTGGGTATTACAGACATTTTAACAGTATTGATTTTTCTGATAGCTCACCATATTTTATAGGTATTTCCTTTTTTTCTTTCCTGTATTTAGATTGGCATTCACATTCTGACTTCCTAAGATACTTATGGATATTCAGTCTTATTTTTTAAAATTGAGATATAATTCATACAGCATAAATTTACCTTTTTAAAGTGTATAAATTCACTGGCTTTTAGCTTATTCACAAAATTGTGCAACTGTTAGCATTATCTCATTCCAGACCATTTTAATAGTGTCTGGCTTCTTTCAGTTAGCATAATTGTTTTCAAGATCCATTCATGTAATTGCTTGAATCAGAACCTCATTCTTTGTTTTTCTAGCTGAATAATACTCCAGTGTATGGATACACACTACATTTTGTTCATCCATTCTTCAGCTGATGGACATTGGGTTGTTTCTACCTTTTGGCTCTTAAGAATAACAAGCTGTGGGACGCCTGGGTGGCTCTGTGGTTGAGTGTGTCTGCCTTTGGCTCAGGGCATGATCCAGGAGTCCTGGGATGGAGTCCTGCATCGGGTTCCTTGCATGGAGCCTGCTTCTCTGTCTATGTCTCTGCTTCTTTCTCTGTGTCTCTCATGAGTAAATAAATAATTTTTTAAAAAGAGAGAATAACAAGCTGTGAATATTCATGTTCAAGTTTTAGTGTGAACCTATGTTTCTAATTCTTTCAGTTGTATTTGCCTAGGAATGGAAATGTTAGGTCATATGGTAGTTGAGTGTTTAACTTTTTGAGGAACCACCAGACTGAAGCATAAAAATTTTTCATTTTGATGAATTTCAACTTATTTTTTTTTTCATTTGTTGCTTGTGCTTTTGGTGTCATATCTAATGGCCTAATCCAAAACTTGTCCTCATGTTTTTTTTCAGAGTTTCATTGACTTAGCTCTTACATATAGATCTTTGATCTATTTTGAGTTAATTTGCATGTATAGTATGAAGTAGGAGTTCCACTTCATATATTTGCATGTGAATATTCAGTTATCTCAGGACTATTTGTCGAAGAAACTATTTTTCCTCCATTGAATGGATTTGACATGCTTGTCATATCAGTTGACTATATACATGTGGGTTCACTTCTGGACTCAATTCTATTCCATTAATCCATAGACCTGTTCTTATGCCAGTATCATACAATCTTGGTTAGGGTAGCTTTGTGTAAGTCTTGAAATCAGAAAGTGTGAGTTCCACAAATTTGTTCTTTTTCAGAGTTATTTTGGCTCTCTGGGTCCATATGCATTTCTGTATGCATCTTGAAAATCAGCTTTCCTCTCCTCTCTGAAAAATGGGCAGCCGGAATTTTGACAGAGATTTTTTATTTTTTATTGAGCTGAAATTCAAATAACATAAAGTTAACCATTTTGAAATGGAGAATGCACTGGCATTTAGTACCTTCATGATGTTATTTAATTACTGCCTCTACCTAGTTCCTAACCATTTTCATCATTCCTAAATAAAGTCTTGTATACAGTGAGTAGATACTCTCCATCCTCCCTACCCAGTTGCTGACAACCACAAATCTGCTTTCTCTTTCTAAGGATACACCTGTTCTGGATATTTCATAAAGTGAATTCATGCAGTATGTTACTTTTTCATTCCTGGGATAAATCCCACTTAGTTATCCTGCGTAATATTTTAATAGCTATTGGATTTGGTTTGATAGGATTTCATTGAGCATTTCTGCATTTATATTCATAAGGGATACTGGATATTTTCTTGTGATATCTTTGTTTGGTTTGGTTCAAAGGTAATGGCTGGCCTCAGAGAAGGAATTTAAAAGTGTTCCCTTTTCTTCTGTTAATGGGAAGAGTTTGAGAATTATTCTTGAAGTGTTTGACAGAATTCACCAGTGAAACCATCTGTTTCTGGACTTTTTTTGGTTGGGAGTTTTTTTTTTTTTTTTTAATTACTGATTCAATCTCTTTACTCGTTATAGGTTTGTTCAGATTTTCCATTTCTCTGTGACTCATTTTTGGTAATTTGTGTGTTTCTAGGAATTTGTCCATTTAATTTAGGTTATATCTAATTTGTTGGCATACAGTTGTTCACAGTATTCTCTTATACTCCTTTATATTTCTGCAAGGTTTGCAGTATTGTCTCCACTTTCATTTCTGATTTTAGATGTGTCTTCTCTCTCTTTTTTAGTCTGGTTACAGGTTTGTCAGTTGTGTTAATATTTTCATAGAACCAACTTGGATATTCTTTCTTCTCCAGTGTTTTCTCCATTCTCCCTTTTACTTCTGTTCTGTTCTCATCTTTATTATTTTTTTCTCACTTTTCCCTTTTGGCTTAACTACTCTTCTACATTGAGATGTGAACTTAGGTTAATGTTTTGAGATATTTTTTTTATTTTTATGTAGGTGTTTACAGCTATTAGTTTTTCTCCAAGCAATGCTTTTTCAGTTTTCCATAATTTCTGATATGTTATGGTCTTATTTTTATTTATTGCAAAGTATTTTCCCTTTTTGTTTTTTCTCTGACCTATTGGTGTTGTGTAGTGAAAAATTAACTTTACCTAAGATGTGTATGGCTTTTGCCTTTGGATACTGGGAGATGATCTCTTGATTTTCAGAATGCCCTCCCTGATAGGAATATCTTTGTTTGCCTAGGGACTTTGGCCACTGGTCTAAAGATACAATTTATGGTGGAGGCTTTGTAACCTTACTAGTTTCATTATTAATTAATTTCATTATTAGTTCTAATCTCCAGGGGAACTAATAACTAAAAGTATGACTCTGAATCTCTAGGAGGGTCTGGAAACCCAAGTTTAGCCATGTGGGCCATATGTGATGGAGCTCCAAATAAAAACTCTGGACACCAAAGGCTCGTGTGGGATTTCCTGGTTTGGCAATACTCCTGATGAGAAATTAGCTGTTAATCTTATTGAAGATACCTTGTGTGTACCTGTTGTTTAGTGTGTGTGTTTGTGTGTGTGTGTGTGTGTTTATAAATGTTATAGCTTAATGAGTTAACCGTTTTATCAATATATAAGGACCTTTCTTGGCTCTTGTAACAATATTTTACTTAAAATCTATTTAGTCTGATGTTAGTAGAGCCACCCCAGCTCTCTTTTGGTTACCATTTGCATGGAATGCAATTTTTCCATCCTTTCACTTATCTGTGTCTTTGGATCTAAAGTGAATCTCTCTTGCAGACAGCATAGAAGTGGTTAAGTTTTTCTTTTTTTTTTTAATTTTTATTTATTTATGATAGTCACACACACACACACACAGAGAGAGAGAGAGAGAGAGAGAGGCAGAGACACAGGCAGAGGGAGAAGCAGGCTCCATGCACTGGGAGCCCGATGTAGGATTCGATCCCGAGTCTCCAGGATCGCGCCCTGGGCCAAAGGCAGGCGCCAAACCGCTGCGCCACCCAGGGATCCCCAGAAGTGGTTAAATTTTAAAGAAAAATCCATTCTGTCTTTTAATGGGTTAATTTAATCAACTTAAAGTGATGTATTGATGAAGACTTGTATGATTTTTATTTCTTTTCTATATGTCTTACATATTTTTTTGTTTCTCGTTTCCTCCAGTGCTGCCCTTTTTTATTTGATTGATTTTTTTCCAGTGTAGTTTTTGATTCTCTCTTCATTTTGTTTGTATATTTGTTTAGTTATTTTCTTAATAGTTATTATGGGGTTTCAACTACTAAGACAATTAATTAATTAATTTTAAAAAGATTTTATTTATTTATTCATAAGAGACACAGAGAGAGGCAGAGACACAGGCAGAGAGAGAAGCAGGCTCCCCACAGGGAGCCTGAATCGGGACTCGATCCCAGGACCCCAGGATCACGCCCTGGGCCAAAAGCAGATGCTCAACTGCTGAGCCACCCAGGCAGCCCAAGACTTTTGCTTTAGAACAGTCTAGTTTGAATTCCTGCGAGGTTAACTTTAGTTACATACAAAAACTAATCCTACAAAACTCCATCTTCCTCCTTTTATGTTGTTAATTTCACAAGTTACATCTTTATACACTGCATACCTGTTAATATAAATCTGTAGATCTGTAGTTAAACTGTTTTGTGTAGATGTCTTTCAAATCACCTAGGAAACAAAAATAGGAAACTCAAAAATGAGTAATATTGGCTTTTATATTTATTAATGTATTTATTAACTCTTTTATTGGAGTTCTTTATTTCTTCTTTTGGTTTCAGGTTACTGTCTGGTATCATTTCCTGTTGTTCTAAAAGACTCCCTTTTCTGTTTCTCCAAGGGCAGGTCTGCTCTTAGTGAACTCCCTCAGCTTTTCTTCATCTGGGAATGGCTTAGTTTTTCCTTTATCTTTGAAGGATAGTTTTGACAGGTATAATATTCCTGGTTGACAGTCCCCCCCCCCCCCCCCCAGCAGTTTAAATGTCATCCCACTGCCTCCTAACTACTATGGTTGTTGATGAGAAATATGAGAAATTGGCTCTTAATCTCATCAAGGATCTCATATCTGATAAAACACTTCTGTCTTGTGGCTTTCAATTTTTTTTGTCTTTTGACAGTTTCATTATAATGTGTCTTAGTATGGTTTTCTGAATTTATCCTTTTTGGAGTTTTTTGAGCTTCTTAGATATGTAGATTTATGTTTTTCATTAAATTTTTGAAGTTTTTGGCCATCCTTTTTTCAAATATTCTTGTTGCTGTTTGTTTTTTTTTTTTCTGAGATTTGTAATGTGTATGTTAGTATACTTCGTGGTGTTTTACATATCTCTAAGAAGAAACATAAATAATAAACCTACAACCCTTCTCTTTCTTTTTGGGAAATAAACATTATTAGTGGCTTGATGTGTTTTCTTTACTGATTTCCTGTTGAATCAGACTTTCTTCACTGAGTCTTATAACTTTTTTTTTACCCTCTTTCCTTGATCTGCATCTTCAGTTGTTCATTAAGGTTGAAATTGATTGGCTACTTAATTTATTTTTTTTAAGATTTTATTTATTTATTAGAGAGAGAGAGCACATGGCAGGGAAGAGCAGAAGGAGGGGGAGAAGCAGACTCCCTATTGAGAAGGGAATCTGATGTGGGGCTGATCCCAGGACTCTCGGATCATGACCTAAGCTGAAGACAGACACTTAACCAACTGAGCCACCCAGGTGCTCCTACTTAATTTTTTTAAGAGTAATTCTACAATAGTTTTCCTGCTTATCTTTGAATGTAAAGAATGTTTCATTTGGTTGCATCATGAGTTATATCTTCGAATTTATTTTCTCATTCTTTATTTATTTAATTTATCAGATTGACACTTTTTTTTTTTTGTCTCCCACAAATAGTATAAAACTTCTTTAAAGCCATTTCAATAATAGGTGTGGTTTCTAAGGAGTTTGATAGATTGCCCAGTTTCTAGTAGAGGTATTAAATGTTCATTTCTTTTTAGCAACAATAGTCATTGGTGAGGAATTGTTTTAATTTTGAGGAGATTTTTTTGTCTTTTTTTGTTTTGTTTTTGTTTTGGCTTTAAATCATTCAGAATTAACTTTTTTTTTTTTTTAAGATTTTATTTACTCAGAGAAGAGAGAGAGAGAGGGAGAGAGAGAGGCAGAGACACAGGCAGAGGGAGAAGCAGGCTCCATGCAGGGAGCCTGACATGGGACTCGATTCCGGGTCCCCAGGATCACGCCCTGGACCGAAGGCAGTACTAAACCGCTGAGCCATCCGGGCTGCCCCAGAATTGACTTTTTAACAAGCATGCAATTTGTTCAATATTCACTTTGGTTTTTGTAAATTGAGGAGATAGTGCAAAAAGCAGCAGTGGTGGAGTCTTACCTCTGCTAGTTTCTTGGCTCCTCTCCTCTTTTGGTATTACTACTGTTGCTAATTTTCTCTGACTCTGGTTTTATTTAGCAGAATAGAATGTAAATTATACAACAGACAGCACTTTGTTTGCTTTGTTCATTGCTGTATCTCCAGCGCCTTATGCCTGGTGTAGAGAGGGACCCAGTGACTATTGGTTGGGTAACCAGTGAATCTGTGGAGCTGCTACTGGTGGTGCTGGCGATAGTGGCTAAAATTTATTGCTACCCGTATTTGTGCCAGACCATGTTCTGAGCCCTTTGTTTTAGTTCTTCTTACGACAGTACTACAAGATGCTGACGCTATTACTGTCCCCATTAAATAAATTAAATCCCCAGGAAATAACACTGATGTTATTTAAGCAGAGACACAGAGGGCCCACCTGGATTCACACATCTGGCACCAGAGCCAGAACATAATTGTCACTCTGTGGTTCTTTGTTCATCTTACACATTTTCCTCCTTTCTCCCATCCTTCTGACTGCTCAGGCCTTTTTGACCTAGTCCTTTTCTCCCTCAGTTCTCTTTGATAAGCACTGAACATTTACCTTTGCTATTTTGACCTCAGTTTTTAGTCCATGTATTTTCAGTTCATGTATTGCTTCCCCTAAGAAACAACGTAAGTTAAAACCCAAATTTAAAATCTGTCACAAAGATCTGGTCTAAATTTTAGAGGTGAACATCTAGGTCTCTTGCTAGAGACCAGCCACATTAGATATGATAGTACTTGCAAATATCTCCCCTTCCCCCCGATATTACTGTGTCACTGTGCACCACCGGTGCAGGTCAGGGGCATCTTAGATTCTCAGATTTAACAGAAAATACATGAAATTATAACATGCCAACTTTTTGACATTTTTGACAAATCACATTGTGACATTTTACAAATAACACTGTCCACAAACAACAGGTAGCTAAGCTGTTTGCCCCAATTAAATACTTTCATCCTCATTTTTGTATTCCATGGTATCACGCTATATCTGTTCCTACTAGATAACATACCACATTCTGAAAATTCTGTAGTAATAACCATTCCAAAGCCTATGCAAATTAAAAGTACTAAGTCCCCAAACGGAAAAAACAAAAGTTTAATTCAAATTAAATGAATACAATCCAGCTCACACTCTTCTTTCTTTTCTTTTCTTTTTCCTTTTCTTTTCTTTTCTTTTTTTTTTCTTTTCTTTCTTTCTTTTTTTTAACAAAAAGAAGGATAAAATAACAGTGTTAAGTGTTTCCTTTGTAAAGGAAATTCTAGCTTTCACCTTTCAAGCAACATCTGCACCCAGTTTTTGTTTTAATCTAATCTAACTAGAGTCTAACACCCTTTTGTTCTTCTAGAGACCTTAGGAATTGCTTTAACTAATTTTAAACAGACTTTAAATAAAGTCTCTGAAATGATTCCATTGAGTAAGCCCCCCACAGACACAGCTAAAACCCAGATGTGAAGCTGATAATTTGAAATAAACTAATGAAGTCCAGTGGTATTTCTTTTCCGGTAACCCCCTAATGCTTCTCTTTGTCTGTAGCAATTTGATTATAAGTATGCTATAGATAAAAAGGTATGAAAATTAGTTACTTTGCTGATGAAAAGATACAAAGAAAGTAAAAAGGAAAAGGAAAACCATAAAGTGTATGAAACGATTTCCAAGATGTTTATAATAGTCCTCATCTAGCCAGAATATATAAAAATTTAGAAAAATATATCAGTGCTCGCTTTGGCAGCACATATACTAAAGTTGAAACAATACAGAAAAGATTAGCATGGCTCCTGCTCAAGGATGACATGCAAATTCATGAAGTGCTCCATATTTAAAAAAAAATATATCAGTAGGGAAAAGACAGCCCAATAGAGAAATATTTAAAACACTTGAACAAGTACTTCATAAAAGCCCACATCTAAATGACCAGAAACATAATCAACTTATTTAGTAATCAGGCCAATACAAAATAAAACAATGCAAGGCTGGCAAATTTTAAACACTAACAACACCAAGTATTGTTGAAGAAGAGAAATAACTGGAACTGAGACACCGCAGGTGGAAGTAAGGTGGAATGATTCTGGAAGCCGGATTGGCAGCACCTGCTAGAATTGCAGGAATACACATCCAATGACCCAGCATTTCTGCTCTCAGATGCTCCAAGAAAATTACGTGCTCTTGTGCATCTCAGGAGTTAAGTAAATAACACTGATGGCAACATTATTTTGTAAGAGACCCAAACTGGGGAAAAACAAAGATACAACTTTCACTAGTAGTATATTCATATGATGAAGTACAAAATGGCAATGAATTTGTCTGTACAGCCATGTCCAACAGTATGGATAATCTCACAAATGTCAAATTCTGTGAAAAAAGCCAGACCTAAAAGAGTGTATGTCATAATAGCATTTCAAACAGTTTCCTAAAATTGGCAGAATTAAACGCCAGTGTCAAAAAAGTATAACAACATTGTTTCATAACAGCTGAAAATGGAAATGATCCAAATGTCTATCAGTAGGGGAATAGTTGAATAAATTGTTATATATGCAAATAATGGAATACTGGATAACAATGAAAATGAGCAAATGTGAACATCCAGTGACATGGATGAATTTTATAAATATGTTGAATGACAGAAGCAAAACACAAAAGGATAATGGTTCCATTTACATAAATTTCAAACATAGGCATAAATCTTAAACTGTAATGTGAGAGTCAGGATATTAGGTGTCTTTGGGACAAAGGGAATGGATAGTGGCCAAGTAATGGGTGTTTTCTTTATGCTAATAACCCTTTTAGCTACACATACATGTTTTATATACATTTCTCTTTGTATGTTTCATTTCACAATTTAAAAAGGTTTAGCAGAGTGAGAGAGAGCCATACTATTTGGGTTCATATCCCAGCCTTGCTACTTTCCAGCTATGTAACTTTGAGTAATTTATTCAATAGCTCTAGGCCTCAATTTCGTAACTGTAATGTGAAGATAATAATCAAACCTATTTTGTAAGATTTGTTGTAAAGATTAGACAAATATTGGAGTCTTCGCTATGATATTAAGCACTTAAAACAACAGCTGGCATGTGGTAAGTGCTGAGTAATTGCTAATTCCTGCTAGTGTTACTGTTGGTATCGTTGCCAGTTTTTTTGTTCCAAGGAATTTTAAACTCCCACTGGAGTTAACATTATAAATCTGTCCTGGCTCTCCATGTAGGTAAGTTTTTGTTTAGGTCTCAGAAAAGTTTATTTTCTTCACTATCCATGTTATTTCACAAACTAATCACTAGGTATTTTAAAAATGTATTTTATAATTTAAGTAGAATTTTCCTGGCCTTGCATTTCATAATTAGTTGTTGATGGCATCTAGTAACTAATACTATTTAGGACTTCCTGCTATCAGTCTGGGTTCTAAGTTCTACATGAATTCGTGCTTTTTATCTGTGTAGGACCCTCATTTTACACAGGGTAGAAACTACGAACAGTGGCGCCTGGGTGGCTCAGTCATTAAGGTCATTACCTTTGGCTCAGGTCATGATCCCGGGGTCCTGGGATCGAGTCCTATGTTGGGCTGTCTGCTAAGCAGGGAGTTAGCTTCTCCCTCTCTCTCTCTGCTCTCTCTTTCTCTCTCTCAAGTAAATAAATAAAATCTTTTAAAGAAAAAAAAAGAAAGAAACTGAGGAACAGAGGGGTAAAGGTAGCTAAGTATGTGGTCTGGGATTCAGTCTGGCCCCAGCATCCAGTTTTCTCCACTAATCTATGCTAGGAAAGCTGTTCCTTTTTGTACTTTGATTTAGTAACTGGCCATCTTCCTTAACATTTTTTAGTTGACTTTCTAAGGTTTCCAAGAAGCCAGTTATATCATTTGCAAGTAATTATTTTTTGTATAGTATCCAATAATTGTTGTTCCCTTGCCTTATTGCTTTGATTTTAACTTTCAGGGGAAGTATTGATAAAAATAACAGAGTGGACATTTTGTTAGTATGACTAAATGAGAATGCCTGTATTTTTTAAATGACTGAGAATGACATTGACTATTAACTGGAGAGTATTCTCTATATGTTAAAGATGTGTTTTAATTATTTAGTTTGGTAACTAAAATGGCCTTTGATTTGTTTACTCAGTTTTGTTTTAAAATTAGGGATGGCTTTTAAGTTATATCAAATATCTTTGTGTAGCTCTGAAGATGACCATATGGATTTTTTTTTTTTTTTGTGTTGAACCATGTGATGAATCTTAGAGTTTTTTTAAGATTTTGCATTCCTAGAATTTTTTAAAAAGATTTTGTTTATTTTAGAGAGACAGTATGAGCAGGGTAAGGAGCAGAGGGAGAAGGAGAGAGAGAATCTCCAGTAGACTCTTCGCTAAGCACAGGGCCTGGCTTGGCTCCATCTCACAACCCTGAGATCGTGACCTAAGCCGAAATCAAGAGTTGGACATTCAACCAACTAAGCCACCTAAACATCCCACATTCCTAGAACTTTTAACATAGTGCTAAATCTTATTAATTGCTAAAATTTCTGTGACATTTTGTGTATATAAGTACAAATGAGAGTGGTCTGCAGTTCTCTACCATTTTTTGTTAGGTGAATTCTAGATATGTAAGAGGAATCTGGAAGATTTGTCTTTTCATGCATTATATACTGTTTTTAAAATAATTTATGGTATGGCTAGTTTTCTGGTATGGCTGCCTCCATTAGTTTTTTTCATTAAAGATCTCAAGTGTTTCTTCTTTTTTTACTAATTACAGAAATCTTCAAACTTAGACAAAAGTAGAAAGATTGATATCATTTTGTTCATTTCTCACCTCACTTTTTTTCTCAAGTATCTTGAGCCTTGCTACTTAAAGCATGCTTTGAGTTTTAGCAGCATGGATATTGCCTGGGAACGTGCTGCAGATGGATGTGTAATCATGCACACATAAGCACGTACTTCATACCACCTTTGCCATACACTATTGGTTATAGGGTAGTCATAGATCCTGCCCCCACCCCCACTCTTGCTTTAGGTTTTATTTTTTTTAATTTTTTTGCTTTAGGTTTTAAAATGTTGTTAGTAATGTTCTGAGATGTTGAAATAAGCCTTCAAACATTTAAAAATGTGTCTTTGGGTCCTAGAAGGGAGCTACAAAGAAAGTCAAAGGGAAGGGCTGGGGGAAGTGGGGAACAGGGGTGGAACTTCTCCAGATGAATGGACCATAGTTGCATCACTGGCTTTTTGCCTGTAGCTCATTTTATTTTGACCTTCTGTGTGATATAAAGAGGTCTGTGTACTGTACCCACTTCCCAGACTTCCTTTTATCTGCTAATTTCTCTGGAATTGTATTTAATAAATGACATTTGAGGGGAAAAAAGTCAAAGGGCATAAACTTTTTAAAGCCTTTGATGTCTATTGTCTAATTGCTTTTCAGAAAAGCAGAAGCTCCTTGGGTAAATGGTAAATAGGTGACAACACTGACAATTCATAAATGTGCTTTTCTACCAACAAGTGATCATTAATGGTGAGAAAGTAGGAAAGAAGACAAGTAATTAGAAATTCTTATCCTAAACACTTGAGTGATTGGTACCTGAAAGCCTGTAGGTTATTTGAATTAATTTTCAACAGTCTTAAACTATTCGGTCACTTTACTATTCCTTACTAAATCTAACTCAAGTGTGTAGTTGTCAAGAAACATTTGGGTATCTAAAACTATGTTAGAGATTATAAGAAAAGATATATGTCAGTATCTGCACCTTTAAAAGTCTTATGGGAATCTTATTACATTAGTATACATTTTTTCATCTTTCTACAAAATATAACTTCAGTTTATAAAAGTTCATGCTGAATTTCACCTTACCTGGATTCTTACTGTGGAAATTTGAAAACCTTCCTAGGTGTGACTGTCTACCAAGATAAAAACAGAGTTGGCTTTTCCTTTGTTTTAGCAACAGCGTACCGTGTACAGACTGACTCTAGTGAAAGCATGGAATGTGGATGAACTCCAGGCCTATGCTGAGCTGGTGTCCCTGGGGAATCCTGACTTCATCGAAGTGAAGGTAAGCTCCTGCCGGCCACGTCATCACATTTCCGGTGGTGCTTTGTTGGCCACAGTGAAATTAGCATCTTTTAAAACTCTACAGGGGGTCCTACATGTTTTATTTATACATTCAGAAATATGAATCAAGAACCTGGCAGTTCTAGGCATTGGGGATCATAACAGTAAAGACTAAGCGTTTGCTCTTATAAAGCTCATATTTATGGAGAGGTAGACAGTCAATACAAAATCAGTAATTAAAAACTACATTGTAATATTAGTATGCTAAGAAATAGTGTTGTAGTGAGGAATTGGTTGGCTTTAAAATAAACTTTTATTGGGGAGAATTTCAAACATAAGCAGAAGTAGAGAAACTGGTCTAATGACCCTCCATCGCCCAGTCATCGCCCAGCTTTGAAAAATACCAACTCAGGACCAGTCTTATTTCAGCTCTACCCATACCCATTTTCTCTGCCTTACCCTGTTATTTTGAAGCAAAACCCCACATTATTTGACTCATCCTTAACTGTTTAGGATATGTCTCTAAAAGGTATACAGTCACTTTAAACAACCTGAATACTGCTCCCACAACTGAACAGTTTTAACAATAGTCATTCAAGTATCGGAAATAGGCTTTAAACCTGACCAATTATTTCGTCTTATTTAAACGGTATTTGTGAATCTGGATCCAGATAAGGGACATTGACTGTAATTGGCTTGTTGCTCCCGTAAATTTCCTTTAAACTGTTAGTTCCTTTTCCATTTGTTCTCTCTCCTCTGCCTCACCTCCCACATCAGTAATATTGTTGAAGAACATGGGTCATTTATGATGGCTACTTCCGGTTCCCTATATCTATATTCCGATTTTTCTGTAGTTTGGTAGTTAGAACAAGACAATCCTGATCAGGTGTGTGTGTGTTTGCATTTCAAGATTATTTGATTAGTGGTATGTAATGTAATGTCTGGTTGTCTCTGGCCTGTTTTTGCCAGTGTTTCTTTGGGATGGATTCCTGTGAGTGGTTTGGTTTGTCAAATGGCAGATACTGTTTTGCTAGATTTTGTAATTGGCTGTTTTAGATTTCATAAGCAGGAAGGCTTTTCTGAGGAGATAACTTTTTTTTTTTTTTTTTTTTTTTTACAACTGATTCCTAAATAGTAAGAAGCAATACAGTACACAAAGGCTTGGGGTTAGAGCCTTCTGAGCAGATGGCTCAAGTAGTGTTCAGAGGTCCCATGTGATCTCAGTGGGGCAGCGGAAGTTGGCAGAGAGACAAGATGAATCACAGAGGTGGGATGGGGCCAAATTTTGTTAGAACTTTCAAGCAAGAAAAGAACTAGATTTTATACTAAGTTTATGGTAAGCTTTTTGAATAGTAGATGTACTGGGCAAGTTTTAAGCTGGAGAGTAATGTGATCTCATTTATGATTTTAAAAGATCACACCACTGCTGCCATGAATGGATTATAGAGGGTCAGAATAGGAATAGGTAGACTAGTTCTAAAGCAAGAGATGTGTTGGCTTGGGGAAGGTCATTGGCAATATAGTTGGAAAGTAGTGGGTATACTTGGGATAAATTTTTGAAGTAGAACCGATAGACCTTGATGAGATGCAGGGAGTGAAAAAACAAGTAGAATCAAGAATATCACCTGGGTTTTTGGCTTAAGCAATTGTATGGCTGTGGAACAGTTTCCTGAGGTGGAAAAGACCAGTGGAAGAGGGTGACAAATTTGGGGAGTAATTTCACAAGTTCTATTTTGGTCTCAATCATTGGAGAGATCATTTCAATATCCGAGGACAGGTTCAAATAGGCCATAGGTTATATAAGCCTGGAGATCTGGGGATAAGACAGGGCTGTCTGTTAATAATTTGGAAATCGCCAGCATGCCATGATAGTTAAAGCTGTGGAGTGTTAGAAGGCATGTGGTTTTTTGGACACCTAAGAATCCACAAAATGAGAAAAGGTGACTGGAAAATTCATCCAGTCTCCAATAGCTCCACTCGTCAGTGTATGTGTATGAAGTGGTTGTACTCTGTCATTTCAGAGGATGTTTCAGTTTCACAACTGTCCTTTAGTAAGTCCCGCCTTCTATGGTACTGTACCCTGAAGGGGCGGGGAGGTGGGAAGAGATGAAATGTTGTTGTCTGAGTGTGCAGCATTACATCTGTAGTCAGGTCAAAGACACTCTTTTATTTTGAAATTGCTCTTAATTTTAAAAGGCTACTCTTGGCAAGAGCTCTAATGATGCAAAGATGCAAACTGCATCTGCAGTGTATGTGTCAGCTTAAGAAAACCTTGCCAGCATCAGGGATTAATGGTGTTTTAATTTATGACTTAGCTATTAAAGAATGCTGCTTCCAATGATGCTGCAGTAAAACTTCTATTATAAAGCAAGTTGGCCAGACCACACAGTCACCTTTTTTCTCCCTTCCTCCCCTCTTTCCTTCCTTCCTTGTTTACAGAAAAGAATCAACCAGTGTTATTTTTAAAAGAAAGATGTCTACTTTATAAGTAGTATCATTCTCTGATTGGTATTTTTTAGTTTGACAAACTATTAATGTAACTCAGAAATAAAGCCTTTTGTCTATAACTGAGATGTTACAATAACATAGTTTCTTTCAAATGAGATTTCCAGTTTACTATTTTACTCCTGCATTCAACAGATATTTTTCATCTCTCTCCATGTACCAGGCTTCATCAAAGCACCAGAGATACAAAATTTTATATAGATACATTGTTTGGGAAATGGATGGTCTTACTGAACAAGGCCAAGTCTACGAAGTAAAATGAGCAACTTGGAGAGATCTTATTTAAAAATTCTTGGAGATTTATGTAATCTAACCTATGTTATGTAAATGATTGCATATAACAGATAATAGTTGTATCAAGAGGAAAGCTTGGTAGAGATCAGATCATTTCTTACCGAAGGCCTAAGAGAGAAATGGCCTGCATTATGTGTTCCTGTGCCATTGAGGACTGGATCACATACTTTGTTAAATTCAGCTCTTATTTGTCTATCAGATTAATGAAGTATCTTCTTATAAACTGAAGTAGCAAAAGGGATGTTTGCAGAATATAGTATACTTAGGAAACAGAACAAGTTCTAGGATAATATTTATTTGTTTACATTTTTTTTATTTGTTTACATTTTTAACCATATACATTTGGATATATTTATGTAAGAAAAGTATGGAAGGACATATACTGTTCACAGTGTCGTATTTAGAAGAAAGGCTGAGAAAGGCTTAGTGATTTTATTTTTCACGTCTTTATGTTCTGCAAATTTTTACAGTGAGCATGGATTACTTTTGTAATCCCAGTGATTGAAATGAAATCAGTAAAGGAGAAGGCAGGCTTTTCTATTTAATAGAGTTCAACAGTTTAACATCTGAAAAGGCACTTTAATTGTTGTCTTATTAATTAAAGTGAAAAATTTTCTAAAATGGAGGGTTTTGTAAAATTAATAGTAACAAACCCTCTCCGAAAAACATTTGATGAGAGCTAGCAATATAGTGGGCTAAGTAACCTCAGATTCCTCCAAAAGCAAACACTTAGAAGTAACTGTGCTATAATAAACATAACTTTGAGAGCAGAGCCATCTGTCAGGTCTATAAGGGAGTTCCTTTGGGGCTCAAAAAATAGAGACCACCCTGGTGGTAGAGATGGGGCTTGGATTTAAAGCACAAAATCCTATGCCCTTTCACTTTCAACAAAAGCACAAATTAGGACTAAATTCACCCAGTGACACAGATGGTACTTCGAAGTTTGTCTTTCACCCATGCTCTTGATTTAAAAAAAAGAGTCTCCCAGGGCCTGACCCTCACAAGGGCTTGGCATTAAAATTTTAATAGTACTACTTCAGGGTCACATAAATGCCCTGAAGATGTGAACTTGATAATACAAATAGACCCTGGGCTAGTGACAGGCCTGGGGCTCTCTGCAGAAGCACACACAGTACTGTTCATGTCTTTTGTATTGGCATTTGGGAGTGTGCGAGCATTGCCTGCGTGCACGCACAGGGGTCTCTTCTGGTCAGCACATACTGGAGTTTCGTGGGGGATGGGGAGGAGCACAGCTTTGATATATTTCTAAAAGTACGAATTTAGCCTGGGACAGGTTACTGATCCTCTTTGAATGTAAATGTCCTCAATATTAATATTAGAATAATAGTATCACTGTAATAGGTTTGAGAATTCAGTGAGATAATATATGCTTTGATTCAGTAAATTTTAGATCACTTTTCTTTAAACACATTTATTTAAACTGAATCAATAGAAGCTATTTCTTTATTATATTGATTCCCTCTTTTCTTTTACTGCTAGTCTAATAAAACATTTTTCTGTTTATTCCCTGTAAATGAACATATATTTTAGCTTCATTAGACTTAAATAGGCCTTTATTTGCTAGCCTAAGAATCTTAGTGATCATTATTTGCTTGCTTGTGTGTGAAAATGTGTTTCATGTTATAAACATCTGCCGTATCGAGAAATTTTCATAGCACAGTCCATTTGTAAATGAAATACTGTCTTTATATTCTCTGCCTTGCATTGCATCTTGAGAATAGTTAAGTGCTCAGTAATTATTTGTTGTGAGATGATTTAAACCACTTTTACACTGTTGGCACTGAACTGTCTACAGAACGCAATCCTTGCAAGTGCATTTGTAAAACAAATGTCTTAACCTGACCTCCCTCCCTTTCTCTGTACAAAGGTAACATTAATGGTAAGATTACCAGTTATTCATGTAGCAGTCCCTAACTGCGGTTCATCAGTTGCTTCATAGTCAATTGTTAAAGAGTAGAAAAATCCTGAATAATATGAATGAAATTTTATATTAGATCAGAAGAGGGTTCTGGAGTTTACTGTCCTATAGAAAAAAGAATATATGATTTGATCTTCAAGTCATTCAGCATTGATTTGTTGGGGGTACAGACGGGAACAAGGTGCAGCCCTTCCCTCTACAAGCTCAGAATTTAGACAGAATTATTCCAATTATCTGGTAAAAGATAATTTACCATCTCTATCATGATGAGATTGGGATCAGATGGAGTAGGGGTTGCTGAATAGAGATCAAAGATATGGTGAGAAGTTCAGCTGGGTAAAGGCTGGATGCTGAGCGGGGCAGTCCTGTAGGAAGGCCTTGTGCCAATGCTAGGAAGCTTGGGCTAGTTTTCTGTGGGAAGAGCTATTGAAGCACTTTCAGGATAAAGGAGTGACATGTTATGGGCATATTGTGCAGAAAGTCATGAAGACATTTTTCATCAGACTATAGGAGACAAACACAATATCAGGAGTCTTTTGACAGTTTAATTAAAATATCAGATAGTCGGGCAGCCCGGGTGGCTCAGTGGTTTAGCGCCACCTTCGGCCCGGGGCCTGATCCTGGGGTCCCTGGATTGAGTCCCACATCGGACTCCCTGCATGGAGCCTGCTTCTCCTTCTGCCTGTGTCCCTGCCTCTTTCTCTCTCTGTGTGTCTCTCATGAATAGATAAATTTTAAAGAAAAAAAAAAAAAAAAGAATATCAGATAGTCAATTGCCAAAATACTGTTCCTCCCAAAGACCTTGGATCCCCAGATAAACTTATCCATGCAGCTAGTAAAAGACCTTATGGCCTCCATATCCTACAGTAGAGTGATCCTATATGAAAGGCACCAGTATAACAGTGTGGGTTATGCTTTTCACTACAAACGCAGAGATGCATAAGCCGTCCTGTTCTTCAGGAATTTTCTTTGGATCTGCTTGTCACTCCTCAACCTATAGATTCTGAAATGAGTGCTTTTCAATTGGCTACATTGTACCCATCTGCTTTCTTGAGTTCATTCTTTTTTCAAAATCATGAGGGGAAATAGTTGGTGCTGGTGATAGATGGGGCAGGAGAAGGGTGGTGGTAGGATGAGAAGGTGGCAGACACCTGTGATATCATAGAAAATGAAGCATTTTTAGACAATTTAGGTAAAGTGTGATCAGGAATAAAGTCCGGACAAGCCTGGAATACAGGATAAAGTGAAGTAGCCAGAGCAGAGCAGAGGGTACCAATGGAGGGGGGTTGTCAGAAGCCTGACTGAGGGAGGGCTCAGGCTTCCCAGAGGTGACTCCACAGACTAATTCACTGGGACACATTGTTGCCCAGAGCATTTCTGTCACAGAGAACACTGGGGCTCTGTGGTTGGCTTTGAAAGGTCCTTGCACTGCCTACCCCAGAAGATTTTGTCTGGCTAACATGAGAACTTCCATGTGAAGGAATTTGGCTAACTATGAAGTATCATACAAATGTATGGGAAAGTGTCATGTGAAGGCGAAATAATATAACAGTGGTATTCATTCTCTCATTGCCTTTCCAAACCAAGTCTGTTATGCCTAACATTTCATGATTTATTGTTGCTGAATAGGAAATAATAAAATATTTTCCAAAGCCCTTGTCATAAATGTAAGATCTCATCTAAAACCTCTGTTTCAGGGAACTTTTTAAATATGAAAAGTAAATTCCTTTGAATTAGCTACTATGTACATGCTTGTTCATATAATTCACATATTATCAGCAGTATTTAAATTGAAATAAAGCTCATTTTTTATGACTAATTTGACCTACCAATAAATCATTTTTGTGATTTGGGGAAATTTAGCAAAACTTTCCAGCCATACCTAAAGATTTTTAAAACTGTTATATTATTTGCTTTTTTAAACTCACCTAAATCTCAATCTCAGTTTAATGAATCCTGTAAATCATTGGGCTGTTAGAGAAGATGTTCTTGTTTATTACAACTAAGCTGGGTCGCCTCTAGTTTATGTTCAGCAAAGGTCATCTCGGTGTAGCATACCAGTAATCTTTTTGAACAGCCATCTGGTGTAGAGTGTTTTGCAGAGCTCATGTGAGTCTTCAGCCAATTCCCGGCTCCACCATCTGCAGGGTCAGGGTCACTCTACAGTGCTCCTCTATGGTATTTTCATAAAGTGGCATCCTACCCCCTCCAGTCTGTGTGTGTGTGTGTGTGTGTGTGTGTGTACGTACACGCACATCCATACTCATGTATATGTGAGAGAGTGTGAGTGGATGTCTTTTTATTTCAGTTATTCCCTCCTTAGTAGCAGCATATCTAGAATATTCAAAAACACTTGTCAAGAAAGTTTGATCCTGGGGTATGTATGTATGTATGTATGTATTTATTTAAAATATTTTATTTACTTATTCATTCATGAGACACAGAGAGAGAGAGGCAGAGACACAGGCAGAGGGAGAAGCGAGCTCCATGTGGGGAGCCCAACGCAGGACTCGATCCCGGGACTCCAGGATCACGCCCCAGGCTGAAGGCGGCGCTAAACCACTGAGCCACCCAGGCTGCCCGATCCTGGAGTATTTAGAGTCTACAAAGTTAAAATATCCCTTATTAATAGAACGTTTATCATTATGTAATTTACTAAATAGATCTTAATTATGAAACTTTGGGGTCTTATAAACTTGAGCTGTCAGGTAGAGTTCAAAAGCATTAGAAGCCAAATTACCTTACCACCTTTGCACAGGTCAGGAATTTCTGTAGAGGTAAGACATGCATGTATGTGTAAGTGTGTGAAAGAGTTGTATGTATAGCCACAAATGTATTTCCTATTTGCCACAAATCTATGTTTATATGTATCCATTTACAAAATGTATTACAAAGTGATCTTCTTAAAGAATAATTTCAAAGGGATCCCTAGCTGGCCCTTTACAATGAATCCTTTTGAACCTTATCAAACCTAAACTGTACTAGAAAATGGGAGCTCATCTTCTTTTCCCAGGGAGTAAATTGTTCACTGAATTTTTGTGGGTGTTATGCCTCCATTATTGGTCTAGGAGATTATAATTCCTTGAGAATTAACCTATTATATAGTGCACAAAAGAATCAGAATTAAAAGATACATTATGGTTCAGATACATTGCTGTGCCCAGACAGCATAGATTGTGAGTGCATGAAGCAGGGTACCCAAGCACCTGCAGTCCCAAGGTGGGGAGCTCCTACCTGTTTGTGTGAGCTCCTAAACAGACTTTATCATCTCTAATTCACTATTACTTCCTCACTTTTGCATTGGATTGGATTGGATTTGGTGGGGGGGGGGGTCGGCTGAATTATCTCTAGAAGCCTTTCTGGCTCTGAAACTTTTGCCCCATGACATTTAAATAGGTCTGTAATTATCTCTAACTGTTGGTAATGCTTCCCCAGGGTGTCACCTACTGTGGAGAAAGTTCAGCAAGCAGTCTCACCATGGCCAACGTGCCCTGGCATGAGGAGGTGATACATTTTGTCCGTGAGTTGGTGGATCTGATCCCCGATTATGAAATTGCTTGTGAACATGAACATTCCAACTGTCTCCTGATAGCTCACAAACGGGTAAGAAGAGCTCAACTATGCGTTCTTCTTTCTGCTCCTTTCTTCTCCTTCTTTTTAGTTTCCCCTCCCTTTATTATAGTTGGTATCTGCTTGTTTGCTACCTTTCCTGAAACAGATTTAAGAAAGCCCTCAAGGGGCATCTGGGTGGCTCAGTTGGTTAAGTGTCTGTCTCTGATTTCTGCTCAGGTCATGGTCTCAGGATCCTGAGATCCAGCCCCGCATAGGGCTGTGAGCTCAGTAGGGAGTTAGCCTGAGATTCTCTTTCCCTCAATTCCTACCACCTGCTCTTACACATGTGCATGCATGAGCTTCTCTCTCAAATAAATATATCAATCTTTATTTAAAAAAACAAAAACAAAAAACAACAAAAAAAGAAAGCCCTCAGTTCTGTCCATTGGGCTCATAAATTCTTTTCTGTGTGATGTTGTTTTGTTCTTAGACTTCACCTAGCTTCTTGAAGTGATATCTGGTGTATAACTGGTGCATGCTCAAAAACAAAAGCAAAAAACACCTTTGTCATAACCTCTAGTCCTTTCTCAGAATGACAAGAGAAAGCTGAAATAGTAAACAACCACCATATGACTTTCAGAAGAAACACTGAGGTATTTATCAAATTATAGATCACTTTGAATCTCAGCATTTGGAGAAATTTTTCTGGAGCTTTGATTTCTATCTTTCCCTTTTAGCACTTTTATTAGACAGAACAAGTACCTAAATCTAGTGAATTTCTTACGTAAAGAATGTCTGGCAAAAGAAAAATTAGTTCTTGGTAGAGGTAAGCCATTAAAATAAGAAGGAAAAACTGCTAATCAGAAGGCCAGTGTGTGTTAGCATAGCTACCACAATATGTCCTTACTGAAGCCTTTACATAGAAATAATGTGGTATCTGGGATTTGATTCAAAATAACGTGAGGTGAGAGGCAGCCCAGGTGGCTCAGCAGTTTAGCACCACCTTCAGCCCAGGGCCTGATCCTGGAGCCCCAGGATCGAGTCCCACATCAGGCCCCCTGCATGGCTGGTGCCTGCTTCTCCCTCTGCCCATGTCTCTGCCTCTCTCTTTCTCTGCGTCTCTCATGAATAAATAAAATGTTTAAAAAAAATAACGTGAGGTGAAATTACTTGGGTGTGTGGGTAGTAATGTGGAGAACAAAGGCAAAAGAAATCTAGAAAAAAACCTAAACTTCCTTACAACTTAGAGCCCATTGACAAGTATTTTGGGACAGGCTTCAGGAGCTCAGCTGCCTCAGTGTGAGTACTTTGCTAGAGGCAAAAGGTACCCTTAGCTTGACATTAGCCTGACCTCCAGGATCCTGTAAGTCTTTTTTAACATCGAAAATCCCTTTGGAATCTTCCTTTTTCTTTGCCCACTCCTGCAGCCCCCACAAAGATATGTTAGCAATCATCCTCCAAACATATGGCCAGCCCCCTAGTATATATCTGAAGAGTCACATGACTAGGGTTTTACCAGACTAGGGTTTTAAGGTAAATGACCTTATCCTAACAGCACCTAGCCCCTCACGGTCCTGGAAACCTTGCTTCCAAGTTCCTTAGAGACTTCCGCTCTCCCTAACCCCCTCCCAGCTTGAAAGTGTATAACCAGTCACTCCTCGCAACTCCCAGTGCAGCTCTTTCTGCCCACAGGTCCCATCACCGTGCTTTAATAAAACCATGCTTTTTGCACTGAAAACATCTGAAGAATTCTCTCTTGCCATTGGTTCCTGGCCCCCAACATTTCACATCAGGTAGGATGACCATCATTGAGACTAGATGATGGCACAGAGGTTTGTTAGACTACTCTACCTGGTTTTCTGTTCAAGTTCTCCATTAACAAATGCTTTTAAAAAATGTACAAAAGGGCACATATTGTATGATTCTATTTGCATGAAATGTCCAAACCAGATAAATCTGTAGAGACAGAATAGGTTATTGGTGGCCAGAGACTATGGGAAGAACAGGCTGGGAAGTGACCACTAACAGGTACAGAATTTCTGTTGGGGGTGATGGAAATATTCTATAATTATAGAGTGGTGTTGGTTGCCCATCTTTGTGACTATACCAAAAGTCACTGAATTGTACACTTTAAAAGGCTGAATTTTATGGCATGTGAATTATATCACAGTAAAAATAAATTAAGGGACACCTGGGTGGTTCAGCTGTTAAGCGTCTGCCTTCGGCTCAGAGCATGATCCTGGAGTTCCAGGATAGAGTCCCACATCGGACTCCTTGCATGGAGCCTGCTTCTCTCTCTGCCTATGTCTCTACTCTTTCTCGGTGTCTCAAATAAATAAATAAATAAATAAATAAATAAATAAATAAAATCTTTTTTAAAAAAAGATAAATTAATACCAAAAAGTTAATAAAGGTCAAGAATAGAGTACCTCTTCTTTTTACACAAGTGAAGTCATGCTTAATTTGAGCATGAAAGAACCTTTTATCCTCCCCAAAAACCTTAAATGACTTCCTGAACAGCTTCTCAAGTTAGCGACATTTAATAATACGAGATTCACTCAATTAAAATTTCACATCCTTTAGTTTCAACAAACACCAGGTTAAAAGGCTCTTGTGCTTTGGTTGCAGTGAGATTGTATGTAGCTGACCTATGGTCTGCCAGACTCAAATATTTAGACAGAAGAATATGTTCTGGGACACCAAGGAACAAAGAAAGAGGCCACCTGGTATTTGAAATGTTAATTAAATAGCTACAAAGCTAATTAACTTACAAAGCAAATCCTAAAAATTAAAGCCAAAAAACTCGAATTTCATTTTCTAGTTTCTCATTCACTGTTACCTGAGGAAAGGTAGTGCCTTTAAAAAAAATTGAAGAAAGAGGCATACTCTGAAAATAATCCCGACCAGGCAGTAAAGTTCTTTCTTCCTCCAGAGACTGTTCCTCACATCATAGCCAAAGAAATCTTTCTGGAATATAGATCTCTGCTGCTCAGATGCTTCAGTGATCTCTCATTGCTTTTAACATAAAAATCAAAATCCTAATGTGACCCCAGGGCCCAACATGATTGGTCTGTCTGCCTCTCTAGCTTCTTCTTAAAGTGCTCTTTCCTCTCTTTCTGCACTTTTTTTTTTTTTAAGATTTTATTTATTTATTCATGAAAGACACAGAGAGAGAGAGAGGCAGAGACACAGGCAGAGGGAGAAACAGGCTCCCTGCAGGGAGCCCGAAGTGGGACTCGATCCCGGGACTCCAGGATCACGCCCTAGGCCGAAGGCAGGTGCTAAACCACTGAGCCACCCAGGGATTCCCTCTTTCTGCACTTTCTTTATTTTCTCAGCCACAATAGGTCTTACTTTTCCTTTAATTAGGTTGGGAATTATATACTCTTTTCATTTAGTGGTTGCACTAGGATAAGAATGTCTGTATGAATCCTTGACTAATCAGTCTCATATTAATATTTTTATGATCTAACTGCAATGCAAGGACCTGAGAACACCTTATCCACCTCCATTTCCCTTTCCCAACTCACATGCTGTTACTTAACTGCCTTAGGTAGTCAGAATTCATTTAGATTTACGTGCATCTTTAACACTATTTTGCTCTCTGTTCCTTTCTGCATTTTTGACCCTCCATATGGAATTGTTTTCCTTCTGCCCAGAAAACACTTTTTAAAATTTACTTTAATGGGAGTCCACTGATGGGAAATTCTGTTTTTGTTTGTCTGGAAATGTATTTTGGCTGGGGATAAAATTTGAAGTTGACATTTGTTGCCTTTCAATATAATAAAGCTATTCTCTTGTCTTTTCAATTCCATTGATAAAAGGTCAGCTATTGGTTTGTTGCTCCTTTTCAGATAATCTACCGTTTTCACCCTTCTGGCTGCTTTTTTGGTTCTGCCCATATCCACAGGGAGTTCTCAGAAGGGGCCAAATAACTGAAATTCAGTGTGATAAATGAAATAATAGACATGACTACAAGCTACAAGCCAGCATGAGGAGAGAGTCTGAGATTAACCCTCATTATCTGATGTAAAAATAGTCCCTGCCTTCAGGAGTGTCTAACAGAAAAAAAGACAACTATCAAAACAAATAAATGCCCCAAAGTTTTATCAAAGTAATGATGGGAGAATAGAATAGAGCCCAAAGAGGGGTGTACTTGGGCCTATATGGTACTATCAGGAGAGGCTTCATAGAGGAGTTGCTGTTTGATTGGATATCCAACGACAGCCCAGTTAGGAAGGACATTTAAGCAGAAAACAGTACAAGGAAAAGTCCTTGGAGAAGTGCAGAGGCCGAGCCTGTTGGGAGAATGACAAGTAGTTTGGTGTGTCCAGAGGTCAGAAGGAGGGTTGAAGGGAAAGGAAAGGGAGTGATTGGTCAGGGGCAAAAGCATTGATGGTGCGGAATGGCATCCTAATTGTGCATTTTTCTGTATAGCATGGGCAGGCACTGGAGAGTTTAAGTAGGGGAGTGACACAGTCAGATGTGAGTTTCAGGAAAATTTCTCTAGCAACATTATAGGGGATGAATTGCAAGGCTGTAAGACAGAGAGGCCAGTTAAAAACTGGTGTAATAGTCCAACAGTCTGAGGGTAAAGTGATGAGGGTCTGAAGCAAAGGGTATGAAGGGAGACAGGAAAGTGATAGACTTGGTCAGATTTTTTTTTTATATAAATTTATTTTTTATTGGTGTTCAATTTGTCAACATGTAGAATAACACCCAGTGCTCATCCCATCAAGTGCCCCCCTCAGTGCCCGTCACCCAGTCACCCCCACCCCCCGCCCACCTCCTCTCCCCCACCCCACCCAGTTCGTTTCCCAGAGTTAGGAGTCTCTCATGTTCTGTCTCCCTTTCTGATATTTCCCACTCATTTTTTCTCCTTTCCCCTTTATTCCCTTTTACTATTTTTATATTCCCCAAATGAATGAGACCATATAATGTTTGTCCTTCTCCGATTGACTTATTTCACTCAACATAATACCCTCCAGTTCCATCCATGTCGAAGCAAATGGTGGTTATTTGTCATTTCTAATGGTTGAGTAATATTCCATTGTATACATAAACCACATCTTCTTTATCCATTCATCTTTCGATGGACACTGAGGCTCCTTCCACAGTTGACTTGGTCAGATATTAAATGCAGGCTACTCTCTTTCATCCTAGGTGAGTTGCAGAGTGGTGTCACCTCATCACTCCCAAGTAGATGGAGAAATTCAGGCTCTCCCCTCAGCATCCTCTGATACCACTCTGACTGGGAAGGGAGGACCACCTTCTTGCTCTCCCAGTGACAGTGTGGGATGGATGTGGGGGGCCTCATTGCCCCTAGGCAGTGGTGAGAGTCTTGGCTCTCTGCTAAGCTTCTTCTGTCCCGACTCTAGTGTGGGTGGGGAGAGCACCTTGCTATGGCCAGGTAGAGGTCAACACTCCTAGCAGGGTCTCTCCTGAGACCACAGAGGGGGATTGACATGGTAGGATCCTCCACTCCACCTTTCTAGTTTTCTGTCTTGCTAGCTAGGCTACCCTTTTCCTAGTCATTTGGCTAAGAAAATCAGATTTTTCATAGGGCTTTAAGGTTTCTTGTTTGTTTAGTTAGTTGGTTTTGGGTTTTTTTGTTTTTGTTTTTGTTTTTGTTTTGTGGGGGGTTGTTTGTGCTTATTGGTGTTTCTGGATTGCAGGCTTCAATGAGGCTCCTGGGCCCAGCACCCAGTGTAGGATATAAAAGCCAAAAATAAAACCCAGGAAATGTACCATTATTGTTGCTCCTCAGGTCCCAAGATCCCTAGCAGTCTACCTTCTTATACCCACTCTATTTTATTTTATTTTATTTTATTTTATTTTATTTTATTTTATTTTATTTTATTTATTTTATTTTATTTTATTTTATTTTATTTTATTTTATTTTATTTATTTTATTTTATTTTATTTTATTTTATTATTTTTTTCTTATACCCACTCTTTAAAGTCTTCTTCTGTTTGTTTTATATGTAACATCCAGGGATATTAGCTATATGGTAGGAGAAATAGGAGGAGTGTATATCCTCCATCTTGTCCAGGACCGAGAAGTCTATGACCACAGTTTTGACACGTATAGTTTTTGGTTTAGTATCTCTGCAGGGAACAGTAATGCCAGTCCAACTTGGCACACTGTTTATTAGTAGATTATTTAGTAGGCTATTTCCATGTAAACTGATTTTATTTATGTTAGAAGTGTCACCCAGGATGGTTACAAGACCGTCCCTGCAGTGTTACTGGAAAGATTTTCCTGAAACTTACATGGAAACATCCTTGCCTGATCCTAATCAGAGCCTATCGGATCCCATTTAATTTAGTAAGTAGGCCAGCAGTTTACAGATGGATGTCTTTTTTTTTTTTTTTTTAATTTTTTTTTATTTATTATTTATGATAGTCACAGAGAGAGAGAGAGAGAGGCAGAGACATAGGCAGAGGGAGAAGCAGGCTCCATGCACCGGGAGCCCGACGTGGGATTCGATCCTGGGTCTCCAGGATCGCACCCTGGGCCAAAGGCAGGCGCCAAACCGCTGCGCCACCCAGGGATCCCTCTTTTTAAGGGTACTAAAAACAGAGATATAGCCAAAAACCAAACAAAGAAACAGAAAAAGACCAAACAAAACCTAAAGACTAGAAGAATCCATTAAAAAAAAAAAAAAATCAGTTCATAAATAAGAGTGGGTATTGACTGTTTAACAACCTCATTGTTTAGTGAGCTGCTCATTGTTAAATCCAGTTGTTTTCCTGTTCACTATTTCCTCTCTCTTTTTCTGCAGCAGGAATCTGATGCTGATGCATGCTTTTTAGAAGTCTCTCCTATCTACTGTACTGGACTTCTCTGATTCTAGTAAAGTTGGCTAGCAGAAATACAAACATTGCCACATTGCCATAAAGTGCAGCACTGAAAAACCCTCCATTGTGACATTTCTTTATCGACTTCAAAAATTTTAAATTCTCTGATCTAGGATACCATGTAGCCCAAAATGTAAGGTGAATTCTTTAAAAGAAAAAAAAATTCTAGAGAAATTTCAGGCATTGGTTGAATATTTACATTTAGATGACCTTTACAGATTCTGCCTTAAATTTGTAAGATTTTTCACAACATGAAACAGCCTCTGGAGAATCCATTATAATCTGTATTACCCTCCATACCCAGAATACCCAGTGGTCATTTGCAGTACAGTGATCTTGTTTTTTTTTTTTTTTTTTTTTTCTTTTTTTTTTTCCTTTATTTTTTTTTATTGGTGTTCAATTTACTAACATACAGAATAACACCCAGTGCCCGTCACCCATTCACTCCCACCCCCCGCCCTCCTCCCCTTCTACCACCCCTAGTTCGTTTCCCAGAGTTAGCAGTCTTTACGTTCTGTCTCCCTTTCTGATATTTCCCACACATTTCTTCTCCCTTCCCTTATTTTCCCTTTCACTATTATTTATATTCCCCAAATGAATGAGAACATATAATGTTTGTCCTTCTCTGACTTACTTCACTCAGCATAATACCCTCCAGTTCCATCCACGTTGAAGCAAACGGTGGGTATTTGTCATTTCTAATAGCTGAGTAATATTCCATTGTATACATAAACCACATCTTCTTTATCCATTCATCTTTCGTTGGACACCGAGGCTCCTTCCACAGTTTGGCTATCGTGGCCATTGCTGCTAGAAACATCGGGGTGCAGGTGTCCCGGCGTTTCATTGCATTTGTATCTTTGGGGTAAATCCCCAACAGTGCAATTGCTGGGTCGTAGGGCAGGTATATTTTTAACTGTTTGAGGAACCTCCACACAGTTTTCCAGAGTGGCTGCACCAGTTCACATTCCCACCAACAGTGTAAGAGGGTTCCCTTTTCTCCGCATCCTCTCCAACATTTGTTGTTTCCTGCCTTGTTAATTTTCCCCATTCTCACTGGTGTGAGGTGGTATCTCATTGTGGTTTTGATTTGTATTTCCCTGATGGCAAGTGATGAAGAGCATTTTCTCATATGCATGTTGGCCATGTCTATGTCTTCCTCTGTGAGATTTCTGTTCATGTCTTTTGCCCATTTCATGATTGGATTGTTTGTTTCTTTGGTGTTGAGTTTAATAAGTTCTTTATAGATCTTGGAAACTAGCCCTTTGTCTGATATGTCATTTGCAAATATCTTCTCCCATTCTGTAGGTTGTCTTTGAGTTTTGTTGACTGTATCCTTTGCTGTGCAAAAGCTTCTTATCTTGATGAAGTCCCAATAGTTCATTTTTGCTTTTGTTTCTTTTGCCTTCGTGGATGTATCTTGCAAGAAGTTACTATGGCCGAGTTCAAAAAGGGTGTTGCCTGTGTTCTTCTCTAGGATTTTGATGGAATCTTGTCTCACATTTAGATCTTTCATCCATTTTGAGTTTATCTTTGTGTATGGTGAAAGAGAGTGGTCTAGTTTCATTCTTCTGCATGTGGATGTCCAATTTTCCCAGCACCATTTATTGAAGAGACTGTCTTTCTTCCAATGGATAGTCTTTCCTCCTTTATCGAATATTAGTTGCCCATAAAGTTCAGGGTCCACTTCTGGATTCTCTATTCTGTTCCACTGATCTATGTGTCTGTTTTTGTGCCAGTACCACACTGTCTTGATGACCACAGCTTTGTAGTACAACCTGAAATCTGGCATTGTGATGCCCCCAGATATGGTTTTCTTTTTTAAAATTCCCCTGGCTATTCGGGGTCTTTTCTGATTCCACACAAATCTTAAAATAATTTGTTCTAACTCTCTGAAGAAAGTCCATGGTATTTTGATAGGGATTGCATTAAACGTGTATATTGCCCTGGGTAACATTGACATTTTCACAATATTAATTCTGCCAATCCATGAGCATGGAATATTTTTCCATCTCTTTGTGTCTTCCTCAATTTCTTTCAGAAGTGTTCTATAGTTTTGAGGGTATAGATCCTTTACATCTTTGGTGAGGTTTATTCCTAGGTATCTTATGCTTTTGGGTGCAATTGTAAATGGGATTGACTCCTTAATTTCTCTTTCTTCAGTCTCATTGTTAGTGTATAGAAATGCCACTGACTTCTGGGCATTGATTTTGTATCCTGCCACGCTACCGAATTGCTGTATGAGTTCTAGCAATCTTGGGGTGGAGACTTTTGGGTTTTCTATGTAGAGTATCATGTCATCGGCGAAGAGGGAGAGTTTGACTTCTTCTTTGCCAATTTGAATGCCTTTAATGTCTTTTTGTTGTCTGATTGCTGAGGCTAGGACTTCCAGTACTATGTTGAATAGCAGTGGTGAGAGTGGACATCCCTGTCTTGTTCCTGATCTTAGGGGAAAGGCTCCCAGTGCTTCCCCATTGAGAATGATATTTGCTGTGGGCTTTTCATAGATGGCTTTTAAGATGTCGAGGAATGTTCCCTCTATCCCTACACTCTGAAGAGTTTTGATCAGGAATGGATGCTGTATTTTGTCAAATGCTTTCTCTGCATCCAATGAGAGGATCATATGGTTCTTGGTTTTTCTCTTGCTGATATGATGAATCACATTGATTGTTTTACGGGTGTTGAACCAGCCTTGTGTCCCAGGGATAAATCCTACTTGGTCATGGTGAATAATTTTCTTAATGTACTGTTGGATCCTATTGGCCAGTATCTTGTTGAGAATTTTTGCATCCATGTTCATCAGGGATATTGGTCTGTAATTCTCCTTTTTGGCGGGGTCTTTGTCTGGCTTTGGAATTAAGGTGATGCTGGCTTCATAGAACGAATTTGGAAGTACTCCATCTCTTTCTATCTTTCCAAACAGCTTTAGGAGAATAGGTATGATTTCTTCTTTAAACGTTTGATAAAATTCTCCTGGGAAGCCATCTGGCCCTGGACTCTTGTGTCTTGGGAGGTTTTTGATGACTGCTTCAATTTCCTCCCTGGTTATTGGCCTGTTCAGGTTTTCTATTTCTTCCTGTTCCAGTTTTGGTAGTTTGTGGCTTTCCAGGAATGCGTCCATTTCTTCTAGATTGCCTAATTTATTGGCGTATAGCTGTTCATAATATGTTTTTAAAATCGTTTGTATTTCCTTGGTGTTGGTAGTGATCTCTCCTTTCTCATTCATGATTTTATTAATTTGAGTCTTCTCTCTCTTCTTTTTAATAAGGCTGGCTAATGGTTTATCTATCTTATTAATTCTTTCAAAGAACCAACTCCTGGTTCTGTTGATCTGTTCCACAGTTCTTCTGGTCTCGATTTCGTTGAGTTCTGCTCGAATCTTTATTAACTCCCTTCTTCTCTTGGGTGTAGGATCTATTTGCTGTTTTTTCTCTAGCTCCTTTATGTGTAAGGTTAGCTTTTGTATTTGAGTTCTTTCCAGTTTTTGAATGGATGCTTGTATTGCGATGTATTTCCCCCTTAGGACTGCTTTTGCTGCATCCCAAAGATTTTGAACGGTTGTATCTTCATTCTCATTAGTTTCCATGAATCTTTTTAATTCTTCCTTAATTTCCTGGTTGACCCTTTTATCTTTTAGCAGGATGGTCCTTAACCTCCATGTGTTTGAGGTCCTTCCAAACTTCTTGTGATTTAGTTCTAATTTCAAGGCATTATGTCCGAGAATATGCAGGGGACAATCCCAATCTTTTGGTATCGGTTCAGACCCGATTTGTGACCCAATATGTGGTCTATTCTGGAGAAAGTTCCATGTGCGCTTGAGAAGAATGTGTATTCAGTTGAGTTTGGATGTAAAGTTCTGTAGATATCTGTGAAATCCATCTGGTCCAGTGTATCATTTAAAGCTCTCGTTTCTTTGGAGATGTTTTGCTTAGAAGACCTATCGAGTATAGAAAGAGCTAGATTGAAGTCACCAAGTATAAGTGTATTATTATCTAAGTATTTCTTCACTTTGGTTAATAATTGATTTATATATTTGGCAGCTCCCACATTCGGAGCATATATATTGAGGATTGTTAAGTCCTCTTGTTGAATAGATCCTTTAAGTATGATATAGTGTCCCTCTTCATCTCTCACTACAGTCTTCGGGGTAAATTTTAGTTTATCTGATATAAGGATGGCTACCCCTGCTTTCTTTTGAGGACCATTCGAATGGTAAATGGTTCTCCAACCTTTTATTTTCAGGCTGTAGGTGTCCTTCTGTCTAAAATGAGTCTCTTGTAGACAGCAAATAGATGGGTCCTGCTTTTTTATCCAGTCTGAAACCCTGCGCCTTTTGATGGGGTCATTAAGCCCGTTCACATTCAGAGTTACTATTGAGAGATATGAGTTTAGTGTCATCATGATATCTATTCAGTCTTTGTTTTTGTGGACTGTTCCACTGAACTTCTTCTTAAAGGGGAATTTTAAGAGGCCCCCTTAAAATTTCTTGCAGAGCTGGTTTGGAGGTCACATATTCTTTTAGTTGCTGCCTGTCTTGGAAGCTCTTTATCTCTCCTTCCATTTTGAATGAGAGCCTTGCTGGATAAAGTATTCTTGGTTGCATGTTCTTCTCATTTAGGACCCTGAATATATCCTGCCAGCCCTTTCTGGCCTGCCAGGTCTCTGTGGAGAGGTCTGCTGTTACCCTAATACTCCTCCCCATAAAAGTCAGGGATTTCTTGTCTCTTGCTGCTTTAAGGATCTTCTCTTTATCTTTGGAATTTGCAAGCTTCACAATTAAATGTCGAGGTGTTGAACGGTTTTTATTGATTTTAGGGGGGGATCTCTCTATTTCCTGGATCTGAATGCCTGTTTCCCTTCCCAGATTAGGAAAGTTTTCAGCTAGAATTTGTTCAAATACATATTCTGGCCCTCTGTCCCTTTCGGCGCCCTCGGGAACCCCAATTAAACGTAGGTTTTTCTTCCTCAGGCTGTCGTTTATTTCCCTTAATCTATCTTCATGGTCTTTTAATTGTTTGTCTCTTTTTTCCTCAGTTTCCCTCTTTGCTATCAACTTGTCTTCTAGGTCACTCACTCGTTCTTCCACCTCGTTAACCCTCGTCGTTAGGACTTCTAGTTTGGATTGCATCTCATTCAATTGATTTTTAATTTCTGCCTGATTAGCTCTAAATTCTGCAGTCATGAAGTTTCTTGAGTCCTTTATACTTTTTTCTAGAGCCACCAGTAGCTGTATAATAGTGCTTCTGAATTGGCTTTCTGACATTGAATTGTAATCCAGATTTTGTAACTCTGTGGGAGAGAGGACTGTTTCTGATTCTTTCTTTTGAGGTGAGGTTTTCCTTCTAGTCATTTTGCTCAGTGCAGAGTGGCCAAAAGCAAGTTGTATTGGGAAAAAGAGAAAAAGAGAGGAGAGAAAGAAGGAAAGAAAAGAGAAAGAAAAAAAAGGGGAAGAAAAAGAAAAAAAAAACGAAAAAAAAAAGAAGAAAAAGAGAAAGAAGAAGAAAGGAGAAAAAAAAGGGGGTGGGGGAAGGAAACAAATCAAAAAGCCAAACAAAACAAAAACAAAAACAAAAACAAACAAACAAAAAAAGAACCACCGGGGAGTATCTTCTGATTCTGTGTTCTTTAAGTCCCTTGGCTTCTCCTGGAAGTTGTCCGTCTAGCTGGTGTTCTGGGGGAGGGGCCTGTTGTGCTGATTCTCAGGTGTTAGCAGTTGGGGGAGCTGCTGTGCCCCTGCCTGGTGCAGGGCTCAGTGGGGGTTGTTTACCCCCTGAGGCCGCAGGAGGAACAGCCCCAGTGGCGGGGCAGCTCTGGAAACCTGGATTCAGCTCCGGCAGGAACTCCGTCTGCAGCGCCTGGAGGCTCCGGGGCGGGGCCGCTGATCTGCTCAGCTCGGGGCAGGAGCGTCCTTGCTGTCCTGGGCCCTCCCGGCCTCTGCCTGTCCCGGGGGAGGCCGGATCCTGGGCTGTGTCCCGGCGCCCTGTGCTCCGGGGCCTGCGCTGTTGGATTCGCGCTCCCGGGCCGCGCAACCCCCTCCGCGGAGCTGCCGCCCGAGCCCCTCCGAGCTGCTCCTGGAACCGCGCAGCCCCCCTCCGCACGGAGCCTCTTCCTCTGCCCGAGCCCCTCCGAGCTGCTCCCGGGGCCGCGCAGCCCCCTCCGCGGAGCCGCCGCCCGAGCCCCTTCAGCTGCTCCGGGTCCCGCCGGGTCCCGCCGTGCGCGCTGCAGCCCTTAGGGAGCTCAGCGCACTCTCCTGGGCGCGCAGTTGCTGTTACTGTCCCCGGGAGCCCGAGGGCATCCTCGCCCTCCCGGGTCCTGCTCCACCTCCCTGGAGCCTCTTTCTGCCCGGGAAGGTCGGTGCAGCTCCTGCTCCTCCGGGACGGGGCTCTCCTGTCCTGGGGACACTCGCCCCGGCCTCAGCCCGGCTCCTCGCGGGGCCCCTCCCCCTTGGAGGCCTTTGTTTCTTTATTTCTTTTTCCCCGTCTTCCTACCTTGATAGAAGGGCGAACTCTTCTCACTGTAGCATTCCAGCTGGTCTCTCTTTAAATCTCAGGCCGAATTCATAGATTTTCAGGATAATTTGAAGGTTTTCTAGGTAGTTTGGTGGAGACAGGTGATTTGGAGACCCTGCTCTTCCGCCATCTTGCTCCTCCCTCCGTGATCTTGTTATTGTCATAGGTTTTATCACATGCAAAGCACTCTTAATTGTTATTGGGGTATTTTTTAATGAATTATTTTTTTTTTCACAACAGTTTTGTTATTTAGAAGTGATGTGTAGACTCTAGATAAAGGAGTTTCTGTTCCTGATAAGGAGTTTCTTTAGTGGATAGAAGGTTCGGTGAGTTTCTTTGACTTTGAACAAAGGAAGGATAAAACGGCCTTAAGTAAGTCAGCATATTTTAGTTCCAAGGTTGTGCTAGAGGGACAAAGAGTTAAGTACAGTTACCCACAGGAGACTGTCTACACGAGGAGAGTTGTCTGTGTGCTGTGGAAGGAAGGGCGGAATACAGTCACCCTTCTGCTGCTGTGCTTTCCATTAGCAGCTCAAATGGAACCTTGGACCTGTCAGTCTGCAAACTAATAAGACCATGATGAGTACAATATACTTTGATAATTTTACTTTAGAAACAGTAAAGTCCTTTTTCTCTGTGTATTGGTGATAATTCTATTAAGAGTGGATCACTGCCAGTGCCAACCAAGTAGTAGGTTGTAGGTATGGCTTGCAGAATCCATAAATCCAAAGCAGTGTTTTAAAACTTAATTCCTTATCTTAAAAAAAAAAGATATTTTATGTCTTAGTACATACAGTTTGTGATTTATGGAAAAATTGAGAAGGTTAGTACAGAGAGTTCCTCTATGCCCTAGATTTGCTGTTACGGACACCTTACATTGGTATAGTACATGTGTTACAATTAATGAACCAATATTGCTGCATTATTAGCTAAAGTCCATAGTTTAGATTTCCTTAGGTTTTGCCTAATGTCCTTTTTCTCTTCTGGGATCCCATCCAGAAGAGCACATTATATTTAATGTTCACATCTCTTTAGGCTCCTCTTGGCTATGGCATTTTCTGACTTTCCTTGTTTTTGATAACTTTGACAGCTTTGAGGAGTACTCATGAGGTATTTTATAGGAAATTTGTCCAGTGTTTTTCTCATAAGACTTGGGTTGTGGGTTTTTAGGAGGAAGACCACAGAGAAAAAGTGCCATTTTCATCATATTGAATCAGGAATGCATATTGCCAACCTGAGTTACAACTAGTGATGTTGACCTTGGTCAGCAAACTGACATAGTGTTTGTCAGGTTTCCACTGTAGAATTACTCTTCCCTTGCCCTTTCTGCACCTTTACTCTTTGGAAAGACATCACTATATGCAGCCCATATGTAAGGAGTGAGAATTATGTTCTACGTCCTTGAGGGTGAGATATCTACATAAATAGGTGTATCTCTTCACATTTATTACTTTATTCAATCATTTTTTTTAGTTTTTAAAAAGGTTTTATTAGAGAGAGAGAGCACACATCAGCAGGGGGGAGGGGGAGAGAGAGAGGTAGAATCAGACTCCCTGTTGAGCAAGGAGCCCCGTGCAGGACTCCCAATCCCAGGACCCTGAGATAATGACCTGAGCTGAAGACAGATACTTAACCAACTAAGCCACCCAGGCGCCCTCATTTTTTATAACAGTATGGACTCGTATTTATTTTATACTTTGGGTTATAATCCAATTCTACTTTATTTCTTTTCTTGTTCAAATTATTCTGGCTCTGACTACTGGGATCTCTTGTAGTTGGCTCTTGGGCTTCTTTAGCTTACTCCCATCAGTGTTCAGGGGTTTATCTGTTTTTGTTTTTAAGCACTTTCTTACTTTCTGGCTCTACAAGATGCTTCAGGCTCCTCCTGGATATTTCCTGCTCCAGTCTTAGAATCAGTAATTTCCTTCAGGAGCCTGGTTCCTTTTTTTGTAAAATGGTGTTAAGAAACCAAGATCTGGGTGAAGGTGTGCTTGTTGCTACTAGGATGTTATGTCTTTTTCCTTTCTTTTTGATTTTTATTTATTCATGAGAGAGAGAGGCAGAGACAGAGGCAGAGGAGAAGCAGGCTCCCTTTGGGGAGCCTGATACAGGACTCGATCCCAGGACCCCAGGATCACGACCTGAACTGAAGGCAGACGCTCAACCACTGAGCCACCCAGGTGCCCCAGGGTGTTGTTTCCTTTAAGCCCTCTAAAACGTGTTACAGAGCAAATAAATTGTGTGAATATTCTAGCCTTTGTATATACACATAGGCTGTAAATATTTCTACATGTATCTGTTTGTGTCTATATTAAGCTAAACATACTAATGTCTCAGACTCTAATCCATTGCCAACGTGACTCACTCTAGTCTTCCCTTTTGCTTATTTGTGAATTTCCTCTCCAACAGTGAGAAACCTAGCGCCTAATATCAATCATCTATTTACTTAATTGTTCAGTTCCAATATACATGGATAGCAGGATTAGAACTTTAAACCCTAGAATACAGTGCTTGTATGTAGTTCCTTTTGTTTTTAATCTTAGAGATAACACTCATTTCCAGAATTACTTAGGTCAGCACCTTTTCCTCTTCCTTTCCTTCAGTGAAGTTATTGCATACATTTGTAATATAGTTAGATTCTCACATACAGTCTGCTCCTCTTCCTGGGATCTCCTGACCTCTTAAATGATTTTTTTAAAAATTTTCATACTTTTATAGTATTTGTACTATAAAGTTGTAAAGGTTTTGAAAAGTACATAATATCATGAAAAGAGTGAACATCTTTTCATATGCTTATTTGCCATCTGTACATTTTCTTCAGCGAGGTGTCCTGATCTTTTACTCATTTTTAAATTAGATTTGTTATTTTCTTATTGTTAAGTTTTAGGAATTCTTTACATACTTTGGATACATGCCATTTATCAGATGTGTTTTGCAAATATTTTCTTCCAGCCTGTAATTTGACTCTCCATTCTCTTAACTGTACCTTTTTCAGAGCAAACATTTTTAATTTTAATAAAATCTGGCTTATCAACTTTTTCTTTCATGGGTGATGCTAGGTTTCCAAACTCAAGGTCACTTAGGTTTCATCCTATGTTATCTTCAAGAAGTTTTATAGTTTTATAGTACATGTTTAGGTCTAAGATCTTTGAAAGCTGTAAGATTTATATCGAGATTTTTTTTGTTTGGGTTTTTGTTTTTTGGGGTTGTTTGTTTATTTGTTGCATGTGGATATCAAGCTTTTGAAGTACATTTGTTGGAAAGATTATTCGTCCTCCATGAAATTGCCTGTGATCTGTTTTCAAAGATCAGTAGACTATATTTGTGTGGGTGTATCTGGCCTTTGTATTGTTTCACTGATCTATGTGTCCATTCTTTTGTCAATACTATGCAATCTTGGACAGCCCGGGTGGCTCAGTGGCTTAGCGCTTACCTTCAGCCCAGAGCCTGATCCTGGAGACCCAGGATCGAGTCCCATGTCACGCTCCCTGCTTAGAGCCTGCTTCTCCCTCTGCCTGTGTCTCTGCCCCTCTCTCTCTCTCGCTCTCTCTTATGAATAAATAAATAAAATATTTAAAAAAAAAAAGAAATGGTAAAAGAGGACCTTCTTGCTTTGATTCTGATTTTAGTTAGAAAGTGTTTGGTTTATCACCATTAAGTAGGAAGTTTACTGTAGTTTTGGTAGATGTGTATCAGGTTGAGGACATTTCCCTCTATTTCTAGTTTGATGAGAGTTTTATTTATTTATTTATTTTTGCTGAGAGTTTTAAATCATAAATCAGTTTGGATTTTTTTTTAAGATTTTATTTATTTATTCATGAAAGACAGAGAGAGAGAGAGAGAGAGGCAAAGACACAGGCAGAGGGAGAAGCAGGCTCCATGCAGGGAGCCCTATGTGGGACTTGATCTTGGGACTCCAGGATCACACCCTGGGCCGAAGGCAGGCACTAAACCGCCGAGCCACCCAGAGATCCCTGGATTTTTGTTATATACTTTTTATGCAATTATTGATATGATCATATTTTTCTTCTTTAGCCTATTGACATGATGTGTTACATTAATTGATTTTCAAATGTTGAACCGGCCTTGCCATACCTGGAATAAATTCCACTTGGTCATGGTGTTTAGTTTTTTAATACATTGTTGGATTTGAATTGCTAATATTTCATTGATTTTTACATATATGTTCATGACAGTTACTGTTTTGAAATTTCCTTTCTTTATAATGTCTTAATCTTGTTTTGGTATTAGGGCAATGCTGCTCTCATAGACTAAGTTAAGAAGTGTTTTCTTCGCTTCTGTTTCCTGGAATAGATAGTGAGAATTGGTGTTCTTTCTGAAATATTTGGTAGAATTCACCAGTGAACCTGTCTGAAATAGAATGTACTACAAGCCACTGCTTGTATCCACCTCTCAGCCTTTCTGACCAGCTCCTTTCTTTTTCCTTCCTTTCTTTTCTCTTGGCTTCTTTTGCTTCTTCATTTTTCATATCACCTGGTATGACTGCAGTAGCCCCAACTATGCTCGGTGCTCTGCTCAGTGCTCCACTGTTGCAGGCAGTCAGGTGCATTTTGAAGTCTGTGTGATCTTTGCCTCCTCTTACCCAAAGAACAAACAATGCAGTTGTAGTTAGGAGCAAAATCCATAAATCTAGGAGACTCAAGTACTACCACATCACTCTTTTGTGTGTGTGTGTGTGTTCCAAACTGCCCTGGGATTTTCTCTACTTCTTCCCAGTTCACATGTACTTCTGCATTATGAGAAGGCTGGCAGTCTCTCCTTCATCCTCTGACCAGTGGATGGTTGGTTTGTCAGTGTTACTGTATGTTTGGTGGACCAAACTTAGGAAATAACTGACACTAAGATCATAACTTCTTTTTTTAATTTTTATTTATTTATGATAGTCACACACACACACGCACACACGCACACACAGAGGCAGAGACACAGGCAGAGGGAGAAGCAGGCTCCATGCACCAGGAGCCCGATGTGGGATTCCCGGGTCTCCAGGATCGCGCCCTGGGCCAAAGGCAGGCGCCAAACCGCTGCGCCACCCAGGGATCCCAAGATCATAACTTCTTAAGAGTGTGAAAATTCAAATGAAATGAATGAGTCCTTTTTTTTTTTGGTTAGTTTCTTTTTTATTTTTGTATTATTCTATGTTGTCCATTGTATGTGGACTTTGAGTTCTGGCTGTAATTTTACCCAAAGAAAGGGCTGATCTTTGCCCTCAGCTTCTAGGAGGTGATTTCCAAGCTCTTGGAATGTCCTGCCTATGAAGAGTGTCTTTGTTTATCTGGGGACCTTGGGTCACACTTGATTGTTACACTAAGCATGTGATTTGGGGTAGGTACTTGACCTTCAGAGGAGCTGGAAACTAAAGTCAGCCACTCCACAATTAACTATGTCTAGGTGACCAAGTCCCTGTTACAACTCTGGACATTGGGGTGCCTGGGTGGCTTAGTCAGTTAAGTGTCCGATTCTTGATTTTGGCTCAGGTCATGATCTCAGGGTTACGAGATCGAACCCTATGTAGGGCTCCACTCTGGGTGTGGAGCCTGCTTAAGATTCTCTCTCTCCTGCTCTGTCCCTTCACACTTCCCTTTAAAAAACAAAAGCAAAAAAGCAAGCCTGGACATCAAGGCTCAGGTGAGCTTCCTACATTGGCAGCACTCCATGCCTCTTCTTGGTGAGATTAGCTCTGACCACTACTCCAGTGAAAGAGGACGGCTGGAAACTTCGTGCATGGAACCTCTCCTAGAGTCAGTCCCCATGTGGGTCTTCCCTTGGCTGATTTTAATCTGTGTCCTTCTGCTGTAATAAGCCATACTATGCATAACAGTGCTCAGTGAATTCTGTGGGTCCTTTTAGTGAATTGTCAAGCTGAAAGTGGTCTTGGGAACCCCTAAATTTACAATTGACAATTGATGACAGAAGTTAGGGTGGTCTTGGGGGACAACTTTGTAGTTATCTATCTGTTTTCAAATCCCAGATTCACCATTTCTCATTTTTCTTATCTAAAAAAAATAATGATACTCTGTTTTACAGGGTTATTGTGATGACTAAATAAAGTGACAAATATGAAGCAACTAGGATAGTGCCTTACCTATAACAGGCTTTTAATAAAGGGTCTTCCAAGACTAAAGGTGCTGATAATTTGACTTTTCAATAAAGAAAATACTACGGTATCACGTGGAGGAATATTTCCACAAAGTATCTCCAATGGTGACTTTAATAAATAGCTCTTAATCTGCTCTTTTTAACTCCTATGCAGGATTTCCTCATTTTTTAATTCTTGGGTGTATAAAAATACATGCCTTTGAATGATTAGGACTTTTCCAGTAGCTACATAGCATTTATAATTTAAAAGCTGGAATAACTTGGGATGCCTGGGTGGCTCAGCAATTGGCTCATGGTGTGACCCCGGGGTCCTGGAATCGAGTCCCGCATCAGGCTCCCTCCGAGGAGCCTGCTTCTCCATCTGCCTGTGTCTCTGCCTCTCTCTGTGTCTCATGAATAAATAAATAAAAATCTTTAAAGAAAAAAGAAGCTGGAATAACTTTAGCACAGCATAGTTGAGGCATGAGATTGACAGGCTGAATGGTAAGAATTTTTGTTTGTGACATTTTGAGTTTGAAGTAGCTGTGGATATAGACTTGTCTATATGGAAGATACTGTTGAAACTAATAGGAAGTCAGTTATTCATCTACAAAAAAAAAGGCAGAGTGCTCACCTATACTGCCTAAACTATTAGGAACCTGTTAAGATAATGGGAGGAATATTTCTCACTGTGGCAGTTTTATTTTTTTAATTATTATTTTGCCAGACAGGATGAAAGCTGTATAAGCAAAACAGAACCAATCAAAAGCAGAGCAGGCTGACTTTAGAGGTCTGCATATAAACCTTTTGTTCCCCTTGCATTTGCTTTGGAACAGTCTCTGTTGTGCTGTGGTAGAGAAATAATTAATAGACAGCATTCTTCTCCTCCATGTGCTCATTGTTTAGACTTTATGCTGAGGAAGGTTGAAGGACACTGAGAATTTGGAGCATACAAATTATTTTCGGTGACTTTTAGATCAGTTAAACAAAGGGAATTACCTTGGAAATATTATACTTAAATAAATTCAGGGGTGAAAAAGTCTTTTTGCACTCCAAGATACTTGAAACACACCATGGTTCTTATTAGTTCTGTCATTTTTCTGGTTTGATGGCTAACAGTGTGTGATAGTGTAATGACCACAGGCTCTTGAACACCCACAAATTTGAATCTTGGCTCTCCCATTTACAAGAGGATAGGACCTTTGTCATATTTGTTACTTAGCTTTTTTGGACTTTTGCCCTTGTTTTAAAGATGAGAATCCAACCACATGAGTTTTGTTTAAGTGGATTAGACAAGCCAGAGAACCAAACATAGTGCCTAGTGCATAATAGGATGCTTCATAAATATTGGTCACTGCCATTGTCATGCAAATCTTTCCTCCACCCTGTTTGTTGGCTTGGGTTGTTAATAATATGCTCTTCCCTTGCTTTGAGAGATTGGTCATTACTATTTTAAATTTTGTTTTTTAGTTTTATCAGAATTCTACCTAGATAGTTTAAAAAGTGAAAGTTTATTATAAAAATCAGCAATTCCTTATATTTTCCTCAAACATACCTGCTTTACTTCCTCAAGCAACAACCACTTTCAGCTTTGTGTAACTGGTATTTGTCATTACATCTCTAAATAACATGCTTAATATTTCACTTCATGAAATTTTTCCCAAATTATTGCATTGAGGATTTCCTCCTTTCTATTTTTTTCTCCTTTCTTTCAAAAACTAGTCTTACTTTAATAAAATTGGGTCTCTTGATCTAATCCTTTAGTTTTTTATTTTTATTTTTTCAGTACCCTCTCTCCTGTTTTCTATCATTTTTACTCTACATTCTAGGAAATTCTCTTAAGTTTTTTTTTCTTAACTGTGAATCTTTCGTCTTATTCCTATAGTTTTAAAACCTAAGATTCTTTTCATTCCTTGAGTGTCTTCTTTTTATAGGGTAAAATTTTTTTATGGATTCAGATTATCTCATTTTTCTGATAGTTGTTTTAGTTTAGTTGTTTGGGTTTTTGTTTTGTTTTGTTTGCTGTTTTCTCCTTGCCTATGCTTTGTTTACTCTGTTACTCTTTTCCTTTGGTTTATTTTTAGTTCTCTTATTAGAAGTTTTCTTTAGATGGTCACTAGTTGTCTGCTCATATCTAAATGGGAGACTAAAAAATATACTGAATGTCCCTAAGTGAGTGGAATGGGCTTGATTTTATCTTAAAGAAATCTAGCAGAATCATTTCCTTAGGAAAACTCAAACTACTTTTCATTCAGTGCTCTTGGACCGGCCAGAAGGTCTCCTGTTTTTCCCCAGGCTGCATGACCATCAGCGATCAGGAAACGGGCAGGGAATAGGGCTGTCCTGAGCTCTCATTTTTGGTATGATAGCCCTGTTCTCAGCTCTACCTGCTACCCCATAATCCTTGGATTTTTCTCTCTATTGTCTTATGGGAATAAACCTCCTGTCTTCTACTGGGACGGGGGCTGGGTAGATTGGGCAGCTGCTCAGCTGTGTTTATGTACAGGATGTGGAGGGAACTTGGGATTCTAACCATTATACATAGAATATAAATCTATCTTTGGGTTTTTTTTTTTTGTGTGTGTGTGTGTGTGTGTGTGTGTGTGTGTGTGTATGGTGCAGGGAGTTGGTGCTTCTACTCCCACTTCCAGAAGTGACTGGGCCACCAGTTTCTGGGCCTTTGGGGAATTCTGAGGCATAAATTGGGTCAAATCTTGAATTTTTCTATTGTTTTTTTTTTTTAATATTTTATTTATTCATGAGAGACACATAGAGAGAGGCAGAGACTTAGGGAGAGGGAGAAGCAGGCTCCCTGCCGTGAGCCTGATGTGGGACTCTATCCCAGGACTCCGGGATCATGACCTGAGCCGAAGGCAGATGCTCAACCACTGAGCTACCCAGGTGCCCTGAATCTTGGATTTTTCTATTTGCTAGCTTAAGATGCAGTTCTCTTGGGTCTGCTAGCCCGTTATTGCTCATCTTTCATCTTTCCATCTTCTAAAACTTTGATGGTGTTTTCTCCTGATCTCTTTGCTTTCACAGGTAATAGATCTTTTAGGTATGCCTTTAGTGTCGCTTTAGTGGGATATCCAGAAGCAAAAGTACATGCGTTTAATCTGTCTTTAATAAAATCTTTTTAAACATCAAAATAATAAAGAATTTATTTGTCATTATTCTTTTCAACGAAATTTTTCCTCTGTGAAAAAGAGAAAATGATGAGAATAAGACCCTTCATGCTGTAGTTTTGGACAACCGGAACACTGGCTTATCTACCCAACAAGGCCACAGATCTTTAGCAGCCTGGCTTTATTTAGCTAGGGCTATACCTTATTGCACTTGTAGTGTGTTTTTGAGATCATCTGTGACCTTTTGAGTCTCTTTGTAATTCTGCAGAGATTTGCCTCTTTCCTTACTGTTGGATCTGAGGAATTCTTGAACTAGGGTAACCTCAAATTTTGTGATTGGGGCTTTTGTTCTTCTGTTTATGTATCTGTGTCTTTCAGCAGTATTTTTCTGCCAGTCATATCAGATTTTGCCCTTTTAACTTCTGCCTTTTTGCATGAACAGTTTGACTTTGAGTTATTATTTAGTATTCTCAGATTGTCTTGAGGGGGCATGCTTAGGTTCATTTTTGTCTTAGGAGTCTGATGGCTTAGTGTTAATTTAAGAGTAACCCACTGGTCTAGACTGAATGTTTATGTCCCTTCAGAATTCACATGTTGAAGACCTAGCATTTGAGACAAGGCCTGTAAGGAAATAATTAAGGTTAAGTGAAGGTCATAAAATGAGGTCCTGATGTGACAGGATTGGTGTCCTTGTAAGATGAGATACCTCCACATGCACTGAGAAAGGAACCTTGAAGCCAGAGTGAGAAGGTAGCCATCTACTGGAAGCTTCTTCTTTGACTTCTAGCCTCCAGAACTGTAGGAAAGTTAACGTCCACCATTTAAGCCATCCAGTCTGTGGTATTTTGTTATGGTAGCCCACATAGCTAATACACCTGTCATGTGTTACATCTGCTTGGGCTTCTAGTTTATTTTCTTAGACGTTGGCAATCAGAGTTGTCAGTTGTCAGATGTTAGCTTACACTTGTCATATTTGTGCAACTGACTTCCTCTATTTTAAGCCGGAGTTAGGATTCTGTAGTCAGAGGAGACCAGATCTAACTGCATTAGGGATTAGGGAACCTAGCAGCCTGCAGCAGGTGACCTTTTTTTTTTTTTTTTAATGAGATCATTGCCTATAGTTTTGTGAAAGTTGTGTTTCCAGAGGATGTGTGCATGTTTGTGTGTACCAGACTAAGAAAATATGTTTCTTATTTTAAGTTGTGGTGGAAAAAGATTTTAAGTCTGTTGGTCTAGTTTAAGCTAATCCTTTAGTCCCTGTTAGAATACCCATGACAAGTGATGATAGTGGAGTTTGAGGGAAAAGGAAGACCTAGAGATCTAAACCCCAAAGGGAGAGGCATAGGGAAGAGGAGAATTCAGTTATCTGCTTCACCCAACAAGTGAAGCAGAGCACCCCGGGAGGATTTTTCTAGTGGGACCAAACTTCTGGAGGGCTTGGGAGTGATTTATCACATCTTTCTCTGCACTCCCAAAGTGCCTTGTGCCTACCCTCACTCACTGCACACCCTAGGTTATTATTATCATTATTTCTTCAATGTCTGTGACTAAGCCAAGTCCATAGTTAGCACTCCATAACTGGTATAGGTGGGAATAAATGATAGCCATCATTATTGGCCTTATTTTACTGTCATACACGGTAATGACATGTAACTCCTGCATTAGCTGGAGTGTTACCCCAATTCCAGTAAGGTCTGAGTATTGCACCTCCTCTAGTGAATACACTGTGAAAACAGCACATTGAAGCCAATAGTAGCAAAAGCCCATTCTCTGTCTCAAGATGTTAGTAGAACAGGTGGAAATGTTCTTCATCGTGTGGTCCTCTAGCTTTGTTAAGAGGTGAGGAGAAAGAGGCTAGGCCTTTGTATGTCCTAAGTGCCAGCATAACTTATAAGTCAGATATATTTGCAAAGCCAGCAGTTGATATGGGGTAGAAGGGGCTAAGGAGGTAACTACAGAAACAATTCTAATATGTTGTGGGCCAAGTTCAGGATAGTGAGGTCATGTGGCAGGTGAACTGTCATCATCTAGAGGGATTCAGGAAGACTTTCCAGAGCAAAGGGGGTTTATGAGGGAACCTGAGGCATGAGTAGGTGTTAATCAGACAGAAGGAGTAGGATAGGAATCACACGAGAGGGGGTTTACCTCATGAAGAGCCTCCAGATGGAGGTTTGATATTTATACTGTCCGTTCTCCGTAATGGGGCTCTATTCTGTTGTAGGCATAGTGAGCTCAGAATCTCAGTCTACAGAAGGTAGAAGCAGCCAAAACTGGCATCAAAATCCATCAGCAGGAGGACCATCACAGAGTCTCAGTAGTGAGGACCTGTGTTAGGGTGGTGTCAAGACAATAGAAATACTGCTAAGGAGGAATCCACAGGGCCTGACGTTTTTTGGATAGGAGGAGCCAGGGAGGGGTCAGGGCACTTTTGATTCTGGACTTCTGAGGCTCAGTATCCAGGGATGACTGATGGTTTTCATGGTACTAAAGAATATTTGAGAGCAGTCTGTCTTGGGAGGGAAAATGATGGGGAGATGGAGATTTTGTATATTGGGTTGTAGAGTTCATAGAAACCCTTGGGGCACCATTTCAAAGAATAGTCTTATTAGAAGAAAATTTCTCATGATTCATCGATAGACTAAACTTTTCCATTTATTTGGTTTTTTTTTTTCCCCCACTAGAAACCTCTTAGCTGTTGGGTAAAAAAATCACATGTAACTGAAATTTAGCATATTTTAATATTCTGGATCCAGGAAGCTATACATTTTCAGTATTTCTCTCAGGTAGAACATGAAATTGTTACTTCACTTGGTTTGTAATCAGGGCTTTTTAGAAGACAGCAGCTTAACCGAACGATTTGTCTGTTCATAAATCAGGTATCTATGTGTTATATATTTACACAAATGAGTTCCAAATAGATGCTTTGAGTCAAAAAGCCTTCACAGTTCAAATAGTAATACCTTCAGAGCTTCATCAATTTATTTTGTTTTCTTCATTCCTGGTCATTATTATGTAATGACTTTTGAGAAGCAATTTTCTTAAGAGGACAAATTGGATTATTCCCCTTTAGTCAATTGAAATTCTTAACAAGGCTTTCCACTAATGAAGTACTGTATCCATGTTAGGTTAAACAGGCCAGTTTGAGCCATTTAGTTAGCATTTCAGAATTAGGAGTCATTGATTAAAGCTTCACTAATAACTCAAGGAAAGTTTAATAATAAAATGAATTCTAGGAAATCCCTGGGTGGCTCAGTGGTTTGGCACCTGCCTTTGGCCCAGGGTGCTATCCTAGAGTCCCGGGATCGAGTCCCACGTCAGGCTCCTGGCATGGAGCTTGCTTCTCCGTCCTCCTGTGTCTCTGCCTCTCTCTCTGTCTATCATAAATAAATAAATCTTTAAAAAACATAAATAAAATGAATTCTACTAGGTGCTGCTAACACAACCAAGAAAATTCATACCAAATAAAAAGTGGCAACAACAGGAATTAGAATTAGCTAGTCAATTAACACATGATAATGCCAAAAAAATTTAATTAACCTTCTTTCAGTGATACTGCTGAAGATGAACTTGACTTGCAATTCCAGGATGAGTTCTTTATTCAGCAGTTGGGTCTTCCACGTCCAGCATGGCAGCAGTCCTAGGGGAAAAGAACACCCCGCCCCCCCCGCCCTTCGACTGTCGTTCATTCTGCTTTCATATGGAACTATATTTGGAGCATGAAAGAACTTACTTTAACTTGATAGGGAGAAAATAAATCAGGCTTATTTTTGAATTTTTAAAATATTTATTATTATTTTATTTTTAATGGATGTTTTTACTTCTGACATGACTGCACTGTTTCTTTCCAGTTTAAGATAGGTAGAGAATGGTGGACATGGATCGATTATAACCGCTTCCAAGAGCTCGTGCAGGGATATGAAGATAGTGGTGGATCAGCAACTTTCAGCGCAGAGGATTATATGGCGAAAACTCCTCACTGGGCATTATTTGGTGCCAGTGAAAGAGGTTTTGATCCCAAGGACACACGATATCAGAGAAAGAACAAATCAAAGGATATTTCTGGATGTTGAGATTATCTGACTGCAGGTTACTGAAGGACAAGAACTGATGGCCCCAGAAGGTTCTCACCCTCCATGGTGATTTTTCTCAAGGACACATTACACAATTATATTTCATGTAGAGGAGATTGTAAGGCTGCACATGGGGACACGAGTCACGTCCCAGGGTTGGGACTCAGCCCCACCATTTCTTTCCACAGCTCAGTCCCTCTCTTGATTGGACTTCTTAGAGGACCATCATTTCAGGGATACAGTCATTAGAATGGAGCTGATGGTTCTGAGTTATAATTTGTCAGACTCGCTAAGATGCTATTCCAGGGGGTGTTGTAAGGAATGAATATGGGTTTCTCTTCCCCCTCCTGGGCTGTTGGCCTCTGGATTGTTCCACCCCAAGGTAAGTGTATCTGCTCCCTCCAGGACCTCCATCTCTTCCTTGTATCTAAGATAACACTTCCCGGGAGTCATTCAAGTTGTCATAATTCTTGATTATTTTTCAATACCATATAGATTACATTAAATTTTTGCTTAGTGCCAGCCCTTTATGGAATTGAATTGGTCTAAATATACTACTAGATCTCATTCCATTCTCATACAAATTGCCAGAGAAGGTATGTGGGGGCTGTATTAATGTCAGAACTCTTCTGTAGGAGGAATGGCCCTGTGATGCCATAGAGTAATTAGTGTCAGACAGACTTTGAAACTCAGTGCAGTTTGCTTTTGGTTTAAAAAGTCAGTGTTTAAGCTCTAACCTACCCACAGAGCAGGTCCCTACTTTCTTTTCCTTCTTATAGCCCAAGCTACTTTACACAATCTGTTCTTTTAGGGTTCAAGTTTTTTGATTGAAAACATCATTAAATGCTCAATAGTTTTTAAAAATATCATAGTTATTTTTTAAAATTCCTATATCCTAAAAATTTAATTAATAAAATCTTTTGTAAAGAGTAAAATTTTCTTTTGAGTGTTTATTTTAAAGATGTTTCTAGTCCTGTGGTTCGAAGCCCTATCAGATAGACCTCCTCCTTATGTAACAGCTATTTTATAACCCTCTATTTTCTGCTGAAGTAAAATTCCTAGATAATATAACCTGCCTACTTGCTCAGTTGAATAACTAGGCTCTGTATTTATTTCTAAGTGATAGAGTCAGAACCCTTCTCTGTTGTGACATGGGAGGGGAAGGTGGCAAAGTATCACAGAAATCATCTTCAAACTTCTATTTGGTCTCTTGTTCTGGTGACTTAGGAGACAGACAAGAGACAGGAGTGGTGCAAGCCAGTGAGGCAAGATCACATTGAAACCTGGATGAGTTAGTATTCATTGAACAGAGATGCAAAAACACCCTAAAGTGGAATGAAGTTAAAAAAGCAAGAGCTTATGCCGAGGCTGGGAGGCTGGAGGCAGAACATGCAGGGCTTTGGACTATTGTCAATCTCTTTTTTAACCACAGTAAGGACTTTAGTGAACCCACTTTCCCTCTAAAACAAAGAAAATATAGGCAAAGTGACTAAAAATCAGTGAATTTTAGAATTTTGACACTTAACCAAATCTTCACAATGAATTGAAAATCAACTTTAAGAGATAAATCAATAAAATTAATTGTCAACTTCTTATCACAAACTGTGAAGGCAGGGTACTGGTTGGCTCAGTGGTTAAGTGTCTCTCTGCCTTTGGCTCAGGTCATGATCCTGGAGTCCTGGAATCGAGTCCCACATCAGACTTCCGGCAGGGAGCCTGCTTCTCCCTCTGCCTGTGTCTCTCTGTGTCTCTCATGAATAAATAAAATCTTTAAAAGAGAAGGAAAGAAACCGTGGAGGCCAAAGTACAGTGGGTTGGTTTATCTTCAGAGGGCTGAAAGAAAAGACTTTCAACCAACAATTCTTTGTCTAAATCCTCTTTCAAAAATAAAGAAAAAAAAATAAAGAAGAAATTAAGACATTTCCAGGAAAACAAAAAGTGAGAGAATTCACCTGCAAACCTGCCCCACAAGGACTACTGAAGGGGGGGATCCTTCAGGCTCTGATGAAAAGCACGCTAGGCACTAACTAAAAACCATGTGAGGAAGTAAAGAGCAGTAGTAAAAGCAACTACATAGGTTTTATAAAGGACAGTATAAACGTATTTTGGTAACTCCTATTACAAAAGACAACGGCCTAAAGCAGTAATTACAGAACTACATTGATGCACATGTAAAGTTGTAATTTATAGGACAGTAATAGGTCAAAGGGGTATGGAGGGAACACAGGCATATTGGAGCAACTATTGACTACCTACTAGAGAAATTAGGTTAGTATGAAATCAAAGTAGACTGTTTCAAGTTAAGACGCTGATTGTAATCCCAAGAGCAGCCACTGTGAGAATAAATTTTTTAATTATGGTAAAAGAATATCATTCTGTCCCCAATTCCTATGTGTGGGCTTTTTCCCCACACCAAGCACATCTCCCACACCAGCTGGGTCTTCTACAATTCAATTAAATCCTGACACTGTCTATCCAGAGATAATGTGAGATTACCACAGGTTAAGGGCTCAGTCTCACAAGGCTGCCCCCCATCCCTTCAGATGCCAGTAGCCAACCTGGGTCATCACCTGGGCTGACCCTTGGCTATAAATTAGAGGTTCTCACAACTATCTCCTTGGGTTTGATTAATTTGCTAGAGCAGCTCACAGAACTCAGAGAAACGTTTTACTAGATTACTGGTTTATTGTAAAAGGATGTAACTCAGGAACATCCAGATGGAAGAGGAGATGCATAGGGCAAGATCTGGGGAATAGGTAGCAGAGCTTCATTTCATGCCTTCTCTGAGCACTCCACTTTACCAGTAGTAGCTTTACCATTAGCTCCATGCATTTACCAACTCTGAAGCTCTCTGAACCCTGACCTTTTGAGTTTTTACAGAGGCTTTATTACGTAGGCATGGTTGATTTAATCATTGGTCATTGGCAATGAACTCAATCTCTAGTCCCTCTCCCCTCCCTAGAGGTTCTGGAGGCTAGACTAAAAGTTCCAACCCTCTAATCACCAGGTTGGTTCCCCTGGCTGCGAACCTCTGTCCTTAGGTTGCCTAAGGGTTTTCCAAAAGTCACTTCATTAACCTAACAAAAGAGATCTTTTCTGCTCTCAGCATTTAGGAAAAAATCCAAGGATTTTAGAGCTCTGTGCCAGGAACAAGGACAAAGACCAAGTAAATATTTATTATAAATCACAATGTCACAAACAGCAAGGGAATTTAAAAGGTACCCTAGAGAGTATCTATTTAACACCAAAAAAAGACAGCAAGAGGAATAGAACAACAAAGAGCTAAGACTTCAAAAACAAATAGCAAAAATGTCAGGCATACATTCTACCTCTGGGTGAGTATATTATGTAAATGGATTAAATACCCCCAAACAAAAGAAAGGGTTGGCAAAATAGATTTATTTATTTTTTAAAGATTTATTTATTCATGAGAGACACACTGAGAGAGAGAGAAGCAGAGACATAGGCAGAGGGAGAAGCAGGCTCCTTACAGGGAGCCTGATGTGGGACTCCATTCTGGATCCCAGGATCATGACCTGAGCTGAAGGCAGGCGCCCAACTGCTGAGCCACCCAGGTGTCCCGGCAAAATGGATTTAAATAAAAATTCAGGGATCCCTGGGTGGCGTAGCGGTTTGGCGCCTGTCTTTGGCCCAGGGCGCGATCCTGAAGACCCGGGATCGAATCCCACGTCGGGCTCCCGGTGCATGGAGCCTGCTTCTCCCTCTCCCTCTGCCTATGTCTCCGCCTCTCTCTCTCTCTCTGTGGGACTATCATAAACAAAAAATAAATAAATAAATAAATAAATAAATAATCCAGTTATATATTCTCTGTAAGAAACTCTCTTTAGAGTCAGACTGAAAAAGATTTATCATGGAAGCAACAACCAAAAGAGAGCTGGAGTGGCTATACTAGTATCAAAAAACTAGACTTTAAGGTAAAAAAAATGTTACTAGGGATGAAAAAGGACATCTTATAATGCTAAATTATAGTTGAGTTATAATTTTATCTTACTAGAAAGATGTAATGATTGTAACATATACGTACCTAACAACAGAGCCCCAAAATACATGAAGCAAAACCTGACAGAATTAAAGGGAGTCACAATTCAATAATAACTGAAGACTTACATGACCACTTTGAATAGCGGGTGGAAGAACTGCACAGAAGATCAACAAGGACACAGGAGATCTGAGCAATACTGTAAACCAACTACACCTATTGGGCCTCTGGAGAGCACTCCACCCAACAACACGTCATTCTTGAAGGCACATGAAACATTTCCAGTACAGACCATTTGTTAGATCATAAAACAAGATTCAATAAATCTAAAAGGGTTGATATTACACAAATTATGTTCTATGACTAGTGGAATGAAATTATAAATCAACAGAAGAAAATTTGGGAAATTCACAAATATGTAGAAATTAACCAAAATCCTAAAGAAGAAATCACAGGGGATATTAGAAAAAACTGAGATAATTGAAAAAACGATCTACCAAAGCCCACTGAATGTTGCTAATAGTGCACTTAGAGGGAAATGTACTATACATTTACATTTTAAAATGTAAATGTAAAAATGTAAAATTTTTAATGCCTATATTAAAAAGAAAATATATTTTGGGGCACCTGGGTAGCTCAGTTGAGCATCTGACTCTTGATTTTGGCTCAGGTCATGATCTCAGGATCTTGAGATCAAGCCCTGCATCAGTCTCTGTGCTCAGCAGAGAGTCTGCTTGAGTTTCTCTCACTCCCTCTATCCCTACCTCTTACCTGGGCTCACACTCTCTCTCTCTCTAAAATAATAATAATAATAATAAAGATGATATATCTCAAATCAATAACATAACCTTCCATCTTAAGAAACTAGAAAAAAGAACAAACACAAAGCAAGCAAAAGGAAGAAAAAAATGTTAGAGCAGAAATAATGAAATAAAGGAAAACCAAAGAAAAATGAAAACTAAAAGTTCTTTAAAAAATGGAAGCCAAAAAAAAAATGGAAGTCAATTAACCTTTAGCTAGACTAACTCCCCCAAAAGACTGCAAATAACTAAAATCAGCTATAAATGCACAGCCCGTGAATATACTAAATAATATATTATTATACTTAATATATTATTTAGTATATACTGTGGAGTCGGGACAAACTCATTGTTTTGAGTATGGATGGCATACAATGTTAGTTTCAGATGTACAACATAGTGATTCAAGATCTCTATATGCTATACGCTATGCTGTGCTCACTGCAAGTTTGGCCACCACCTCCACATACAACACTATTACAACACCATTGACTATATTCCCTGCACTGTACCTTTTTTTCTGGTGACATTCATTCCATAACCAGAAGCCTATATCTCTCACTCCCTTCCCTCTGGCAACCAACAGTTTGTTCTCTGTATTTATAGGTCTGCATGCTTTTTATTTGTTTATTCATTTGTTTTTTTCCACATATGAGTGAAATCGTATGGTATTTGTCTTTGATTTATTTCACTTAGCATAATACCCTCCAGGTCTTTCCATATTGTTGCAATGGCAAGATCCCATCCTTTTTAATGGCTGTGCACTATTCCATTGCAGCTATCTACCTATCTTTTTCCATCTCACATCTTTATCCATTCTTCTATTGATGGACACTTGGGTTGTTTCCATTATCTTGGCTATTGTAATAATACTGCAATAAACATAGAGGTTTATATATCTTTTCAAATTAGTGTTTTCATTTTCTTTGGGTAAATACTCAGTATTTACTATACATTTTACATGGGTGAATTTTTTGATATATGAAACGTATCTCAATAGAGCTGTTTAAAGAAAAAAGAAGCAAAGAGCAAACCTTGAATCTTTATTAAAACCAATATATAGCATAAGAGAAGCGTCATAAATCAATGGGAATTTAGGAGAAAAAAAATAATTTAATTCTGCTCTTTATACCATATTCTAGGAAGACTTAAATGAATCAAAAAGCTCCAAAGAAACTTTAGGTGAAAAAGGCCTTTCTTGACCAGGGGCTCCCAAACTTTCTCAGCAGAGAGTCACCTGGAGGGCTTGTTAACGAAACATAGATTCTGGGTCCCGCCACACAGTTTCTGATGCTGTAGGTACATGGTGGAGAACAATGTGTTTTCTAACAGATTTTGATTATACAAACAGTAAGAGCATACACTTTCAGAACAACTTGTAGATAGAAAAGCAATGTAAGAACTCATAAAAGAAAGTCAAAACCTTTACAGAATATATTCAAATATTTAATAATATGGAACATCACATAAACTAAAAAGACAAATTGGGGAAAATAGTTTGCATGAAATATGATTGACCAATGCTTATTCTAAAATCTCATCTTTTCATTTACAGAAGACTTGACTATGTAAATAAGTAAGGGCTATAGAACATAAAGTTTCATCAATGAGGAACTAGAGCTACCTACAATGAACAGCTGTTCACTTTCAGCAGAGAAATGCTAATTTTTTTATCAACTTAGCAAAATTTCTATATCGTATTAAGGTACAATACAGGCATTGCAAAAGCAGTTCGGCAAAGTATCCCAAGAGCCTTTATTTTTGAAAAACTGATTTAAAGAGAAAAATAGTTTTATGTTTAAAGATATTTGTTGTAGCATTTTATAATAGCAAAACCCAGGAAACCTAAATGTAAGCTATGCTAGGCATTTAGTATTTCTTGAACAAACAGCGAAGTTATATTATACCATATTGTCTAGGTAATTCATTTTTCCAACAAAATTTTTTTCTTTTTTACAAATGTTTATTAAACACTGATTGTGTTCTTGTGTTCTGGCCAAGGATTCATTAGTAAGTAAAAGAAAAAGGGGACATCATTCTTAACCGTAATGATGCTGACATTCACCAAAGACAAAGATTCACACAATCAATGTTAGTCATCAAACCCACGTGGTAAGTGTGCTACAGAGAGGTGGTCTCGATGTGCGTGTGTCAATGGAGAGATTTCTTAGTAGGGAGAGGGGTGCCCGGAGTGTGCTGGGACCTTCACGAGTCCCCATTCCAGAAGTGGGGTCAGAGAAGAACGCTGCAGGCAGGGAACCGAACGGCAGCAGAGGCTAGGTCGCAGAGGGTCACTGCACATCTGGGTAACCGTAGGATGGCCACAGTGCCTGCACGGTGCTGCGGAAGAAGTGGGAAAGGGCCAGGACACTCGGAAACATAATGGGTGATGACTCAGGGAGATGTAGGTCAGGCCAGGCCCTAAGAGCAATTATGCAAAGGAACAAATGATTAAATTTGCATTTTAATAAGCACTCTTGCTGCGGGGTTGCAAAATGGCTTGGAGAAACCTACAGGGAGATGAGTTGGTAGGTGTTCCCTGGGTGGTGGCAGTTGTGCAGTGCCCTATGTGCTGACCCTGGTGGTGGGGATGGAGGGCAGTGGATAGATTGGAAAAAGACCTCAGAAGGTAACATGGATTTAGCCACTAGTTGGTTAGTTTGGGGTGAGGGGGTGGGGAGGAGGGAAGAAATGTCGAGGATGACTCCTGAGTTTCTGGCGTGAGGACAGGATGGATGATGGTGTCATTCTCCAGGCTGCTTAACCCTGGCAGAGGGTCAGGGTCATTTGTGGACATGTAGGCTTGGCTTCTCTTCAAAAAAAAATCACAGGCCCAAGATGGCACTACTTGGGCGAGGCCAAGTCACCAAACCACAGGCTGAATCCTCAACCTAACTGTAGTCTCAACCTCCCCCAGAAATGTGAAGTCTTCACCTCTCCATCAGGAACCTTCTGGTGAGCACCAAGGCGGCTGCCTCCAGGGCCTTCTCCATCCTCCAAAGGAAGATGACATAACCTGCATATAAGAAGCCCCTGGCACTATCCCCCTAAGAGAAGGTGATCCTGCCTGAAACAATCCTTTCTCTTGATTTGCTTATACATCTCTTGCCCCACCCTCCTTTCTATAAAAACCTTCCGTTCTGCACAGTTCCCCAGAGCTCCGTCTGTCTGCTAGGTGGGGTGCCGCCGGATTCACGGAGCCTTTGACAAGGCCCAGGAGATCTTCAGATTTACTCAGTTGAATTTTGTTTCTAAACCCTTACCAGGGGATGGTGGAGGCAGTGGTGAGGCACAGGGGACTGGTGCGGAGGAGAAATGTGCCAATCATCATCTTCAATTATACTCACACAGACCTCAGATCACCCAAGGAGGTAGAATGAAATGATGCTCGTGAAAGTCCAGCAGGTGGTGGTGAGACAAAGAAGGAAGGGTCAGTGCACTGGGGAGTTGGGACAAACCAGCAGGTGCAGATGCAGAAACCCAGGAGGAGGGCGACTCAGGAAGACACCGGTCAACTGTGGAGAGGCCTGTGGGGAGTGACCCAAGCAAGACACAGGACAGAAGGATCTTGGGACGGGGGTCACCCATGTCTGGCCAGCACTCCACCCAGGTGGAAGGCTCTGGAGGATTTTTAGTGACAAGAAGTTTATGCTAAGTCTGAAAGACAGAATACAAAATCCTGGTCATCTTAATTATGTAAAAAGCATATGAAGCCGCATACGACTGAATTTGTATTGTTTCAAGAGAATAATACAATAAAATGTATGAGAAAATGTATTTTCTGCTTTTTGTAGAGTAGGCCTCAAAGTTTTTCCTTAAATAAGATCCTGAAATTGAAACCCTCTTATAGTTGGAATTAAATGTATATTCAAAACAGCACATTTTGTTAGCAGAAAGATTATTTATTTAATCTTTTTTTTGTTCTTTCAGTGTGCTGGGTTGTTTTTCTCACATTTTATTGAAATACAGATTGATGAGCTATTCCTGGGGCACTATTGATTAAATACAAGTTGGCAGTGACTAATCTTGCTGGCTATTGGCTTGCTTGGCACTTTTTGTCTTTTGCCATTTCTTTTCATTTAAATAATAAATAAAATAAATAAAGCTTTAAGCTATTGTGCTTAAATAAATGTCTTTTGCCATTTCTTTTCATTTAAATAATAAATAAAATAAATAGCTTTAAGCTATTGTGCTTAAATAAAGCACAATACTTTCATGCCTAGGTTTTGAAGAGGTTTGGTACAATGTTGTAAATCCACTGCAGTTTCTGGATTAAGAAAATCCTCTCGTTTGGAAGGAGCCCTAGTGCATTAGGTTTCTCCTCAAGGATTTCAGGAATCCTGGCCTCCAGGTGAGAGAAAAAGAAGAACCCCTGGTGGCCTCAGACCTCAATAGAAGGCAAGATTTGCAGCGGCTGTGAGGGAAACTCACTTCTGGGTGAGGAAAGGCGATCTGAACAAGCCATCATTCTGCGGCCCCAGATAATGCCAGCAGCGCCTTTCTCCTAATGCACGGAGCTAATGAAATCTATACTATGATCGTCGGCTAAGGAGAAGCTGGATAAAGCCAAGCTGGTCTGTGGAAAAGCGGAAATGTTCTCTTCAACAGCTGGGCCGCCGCCCCCGACCCCCCCCCCCCCCCCGGAGGAGCCTGCGCCCTCGCCGGGCCTCGGAGCGTCTGGGCCCCCGGCTCAGGAGGGGTCGGGAAGCGCCGGCCTCAGCAGCCTGCCGAGCCCGGGGCGCGCCCACGGTGGGGTGGGTCTGGACGGCGCACAGGCCGTCCGGGCGCCCCGGGCCGCAGGGCTCAGGCTGGGCGTCCTGCGCCTGCTGGGAGCTGCTGGTGGCGGTCCCTGCCCCCCCCCCCCGCCCGAGCTGGGGCTGCAGGCGGAGACTGGGCAGGCCCGGGCGGGGCTGGCGGGGCTGGCGGCGCCCCCCACGCGGAGCGACGGTGCCTGGCGGAGCCCTTCCCCGCCGCGGCTCGGTGCTGCCCCCGCGCCCAGCTCCGTGCCCGCCTCCGCGCATGCGCGTCCCTTCCACCGACCCTCCCCGCTCCCGAGCGCCCGCAAGGCCCAAGCCCCGGCCCCCCCCGCCCCCCCCGCCCCCCCCCGCCCCCTGGCCCTGCCTGGGGCACGCCTGGCTCCCGGTCCCGGGGCGGCTTCTGGAAACGTCTCTCTGCGGCTCCTTCTGCCTGTGCTTCCCACCCTGGCCTCCGGCCCCCGCCAGCGGCCGCTCAGCGTCCAGACCCCGTCCGAGCGCGCCCGCCGTGGTCACCCTCCCCGGCTTGCTGGCCGCGGCGTCCGCCTGCCCGGATGACTTTCCCCGCAGGCGACCGAGCGCGCGCGGCTCCCCAGCACGTCTGCGTGATTCCTAGCGCTCGGGGAGGACGGGCGGACTGGCCGTGACCCCCGCGGCCCCGGCGGGCCCAGAGCCTCGGCGGTGCCTCCCCGAGCCCCGCCGCCGGCTGCAGGGCCCGCCCTCACTCCTGACCTCCGGGTTGATGTCCGAGCCGCACATTCCCACCCACTCTGCACCTGAAACAATGCATTGTTGGAAACCAACCACGGACGGTATTTTAATGATTGTTAAGTTTGAGGTGGTTTTGTCTTTTCATTTTTAGAAACGAGCGCTGGGTGGGAAAAGACTTGTATAGACCGTAGAGCACGGAAGTGCCGCCCGGGCGTGGAAGCTCGCATCAGTGTGCCCCGGGACCAGGCGCAGAATCACCCAGGGAAAGTGGTTTCGAACAAGACATATTCTTCTTGTCTCGTGTGAACAATCTGGAAGTGGGCAGTTCTCCTGCTTTGTAAAGATGAAGAATCAGGGCCGTCTGGGTGGCTCCGTTACTGAGCATCCAACTCTTGGTTTTGGCTCCAGTCATTACCTTAGGGTTGTGAGATGTGCCCCGTGTCCAGCTCCCTACTCAGCAGGGAGTCTGCTTGACAGTCTCTCCCTCTTTCTCTGCCCCTCCCCTCACTCCACCCCCCTGCTCTCACTCTCTCTCTAAAAATAAGTGAATGAATAAATGAATAAATAAATAAAATCCTTTAAAAAAAAAAAGATGCAGACACATTCCAATGTTTCCACTGCATCATTTTGAACTTGTTGGATTTCGTCTTCAGGCTGTTTGCTCCATGGTGCCAAGATGGCTGCCATAGCTCCCAGCATCACAGGCCCAGTCATGTTCAAAGACAGGAAGGAAAGGGACTAGGAAGAGAGCTTTCTTCTTTCAAGTTGCTCTATAAATCAAGGAGGGGAAAAAAAAAACAAACCTCCCTCTGAGACTTCTCTCCAAGTCTTATTAACCATAAATGGGTCATCTGGCAAACCCCAGTTACAAAAGAAGCTCCCCTGGGGGCTGCCGGAGCCCACCACGGGTCACAGAGCTGCCTCCACCTTTTTGCTCCCCTGGGAGTGTTCACACTTCGCGGTGCTCCGGGTGCATGGCCCAAGCGAGCCTGGGACCTTGCAGGCACGTGGGTCAGGCCGCAGAGGTGCCGGCAAACTCAGCAATCGCATCACCACAAGAGTATCCTGTGATCAGGGAAGCCACCGCTCTGCTCCACATTTTCTTCTCCTGAACAAAATGCCCTCCTGAGCTCTACCCCGGGGATCCGCCCATGAGCCAAATCTAGCCTGTGACCTATTTCTGTACAGCTGCGAGCTAAGGATGGTTTTTACGTTTTTAAATGGTTGGGGGGAAAAAGGCCCCAGAAGACTATTTCATGACGTGAAAAGGATATGAAATTCAAATTTCTGTGTCCGTAAGTAAGGATTTATTGGACCTCGCAACACCTAACCCCTCGCACATTGTCTGTGGCTGCTTTTCACGGGATGAACCGTTGTGACAGAGACCATATGGCCCTTCAGTGCCTAAATTATTTACCATTACAGAAAAAGTTTGCAGAGCCTGCTCTGTCCTGTCCGTTCAGCTTTCTGGAGACTTCTGTTCCACCCCATCTCCCAGAGGAAGGAACCTTTATTGTGCTGCGGGTACGCGGGGCTTGGAGTTCACAAGAGGCATAGGGGAGGCTCACTCTCGCTCCTAAGCCTCGGTACCAAAGAAACCTCCCTCGGTGCTGACATTTCGGACTTCCGAGGGGACACGGGTCGCCTGGGCTTCTGCTACCCTTCGAAGGACGGCACAGGGCGGCGGACGTTCAGAGGCCGAGGCCGCCCCGAGGCCTTGGGCTGCCGTTTCTTCCGCAGAAGCCCCTGCCTGCGCCCTGGCCCAAGGGGCGCCTGTCTGGCTTCATAAAGAAAAGCCCTGATGCTCCCCTCTCCTGGGCCAGCCGTTGTTGGGATTCTTGCTGCTGAGAGGATTCAGGAAACTCACTGGGACCTTGAAGCAGGATGTCTTTGGGGCCGCCACGGCAGCCTCCCACCAGCTTCTCCCCGGGAACCCCAAATTGCCAGAAGATGGGGCTGCCATTGGCCACAGTCTCAGTCGGCGTGGCCGCGAGGCAGGGTTCCCCCCGCTTCCATCCCCAATGCTGCCACCTGCCGCCGCCACCGGCTCTTAGGTCTGGCTGACCCAAGAGGCAGAGGGGGAGCTGTCAGCTGGGTCCCCGGGAGCGCCTCACCGCCTGCGGCTGGTGCTGGGTGCGAGGCCGGTGGGCTCACATGGTGGAGGAGGCCGAAGGTCCGCGGGGTGCCCTGGCCGCAAGGAGCAACCCCAGCACAGAAGACATTTAATCATCTCACGTGGCAGGACGCGTGGACCAGGTGCTCTGCAGTTGCCTCAGTGGCTTAGCAGCGTCAGAGATTCCAGCCAGCCTTCCGTTTCCCTGTCCTCACAGTAGGGTGGAGGGTGGCCGTGGCGCCAGGCGTGACAGCCATGGTCAGAGGCAGGAAGGCCGGGGCAGCAGGGGGCTCTCACTTGCCGGGCTCTTGCCTCTTGCTCGGCAGGGAAGGCTCCAGATGCACGTCCTCCGACGTCTCCTTGGCTAGAGCCCCTGTGAACGGGCTTGCGTGGGCCGGCAGGCGGGTCGTGCTGCCCTGCGGGCTGCCTGCTTGGATGCACGGAGGAGAAGGGACACGAGCGCGTCTTGGAGCGGCGACGGGAGGGCCCCTTCCATTCCTTCCTGGCCGAGCCTCCCGCTAGAAGGTGCGGTGGAGGAGCAGGGCCACGGAGTGGGCGGTGGCAATGCGGCTCCGCCTTAGGGCCGGATGCGCACCTCACATCCCCACAGGGGCCGGGGAGGCCCCCGTGAGGCCACCCGGTGGGCCAGAAAGCTGGGAACCCCGAGTTACTCCTGGGGAGGCCAGCGTGGCAAGGCCACCCGCGGGCCTACAAACACTCAGATTGCCGGGCGCTGGGCAGGCCTGAACTGCGGCAGGAAGGTTCCCCACCTCTCCTCCCCACCCTTCCTCCCCTTTGTGCATCACCCAAGTAGGAAATGCTGCGCACCCCCCTTCCCTGCCTCACCCCCCCCCCCCCCACGTCTAGCTGGTGGAGGTGGCTAGTGTTGCCCACCTGCAAGGCTGCCGCTGGGCCAAGCAGCCCACCAGTTTCCAGAGCAGGCGCCTCCCCGCGCCCCTGCCAGTGTCCTCTCCTCCCGGCACCCCACCCACCCATCCCCCGACACCTCCTCTGGTGGGCCCTCCTTGCAGGACCCGAGCGGTTGGCGCCTGTAGGGCTTCGGGCCGCCCCGGGGTGGCCCCGGCGCTCTCAGGACGCAGCTCCAGGCACTGTTCTCTCTTCTCTGGTTTCTTAAATAGTGCTTGTGTTATGAAAAATCAAACCCAGTGTCCAACGAATGGTTTACGTTCCTCAAACTCTAAAATAGTTTAACCAGGAGTACTTTTCTCCCATCAATTATTTGAAGGAAGAGTAGCTTGAATAATATCTCAGCTGGAAGGGATTTCGCTGAAACTACAGCAACTTGACAGCCTCCACCCGCTCCGGGGAGCGCATAAGATGCGCCGCGGTGCCACGGGCTCCTGCGCTTTACAGGACACTGTTTATGGTGAGGACACGGGTGCCTGGAGCTCCTTCCTTGACCTGTCCCAGGGAGTGATGAGGGGCCTCTGCTCTGCCCAGAGGGGACTGCTGGGGGTGACATTTCAACCCGGCTTCTCTGGGACCGCTTGGCCACAGGTCTGTCTGGGTCTGTCTGCAACTGATGCGTCGAGTGCAAAACAGCAAAACATTAAGGAGAGCCCTACCGGGCTCTTGTTTTAAAAGCCTATTATTTTAATTTCCAAAGCTTTTACAGGGAATGGGCAGCAAATAGAGCAACGGCAACGCACTGTCTGCCTTCTAATTATGACAATTCATGACTCAGAATCTCAAACTGGGTATTTCTTTGGCCACTCTTCCCAGCATCCCCTCTGAAAGTGTCGGCCTGAGGAGGGGATGCTGATTGGGGGGATGCTGATGTGATGCATCGGATTACAGACCTTGCTGGGGGTGGGTAGTAATGGTGTCTACAGCAGGGCAGAGTGGGGGAAGAACTAAAACATATTTCATTAAAAAGCAAGAGAAATCCCATCAACCCTCATCCCTGCACACTCATCGGACTGTGGTCTATTTACTGAACATCATGAGTGTTTATTTCGTTTTATTGGGAAAAAAGAAAAGACCCCAACGGCATTACCTCACACAAACACATCTAAAAAGAAAATCAAGTTTATGTGTATGATGCTTGTCAACCTTATCTCAAGGAGGCCCACTTCCTGGCCTGATGGGATCCTGACCCGTTTCTCGGAGCACCCAGGGCGGGCCAGCCCCCTCTCCCGGGGGTGCCGTGTTCCCCACCACCCTCCCTCTGTTGAAAAAAAGCTGTCAAAGAGATGCTCTATTTCGGGAGCCCGGATCCCACCCCTCCCTGTTTCAGGTTTTCCTCAAATACCAGCTGGACACTGTTCTCTAAAAGTGAATTTGGTCGTTTCCGTTCTGGTGGCAAAGGCGAGGTGAAGAAGCCCGCCGTGTCACCTCCAGTTACCCTCCTGCTGAGTCTGCTCCAGCCTGGCCTCACTCGCGCCGCGCCCTGCCAGGCTCAGCGTGGTCCCCGGGGACATCCACGCGCCCGCATCCCTCCTGCAGGTTGACCCTCTGACCTCCCCTGGCCTGGCCTGGGCCCCGTCCACCTGCTCCTCCGGCCCGCTGCAGAGGCTCTTGGCCTTCTCTCTCTGTCTCCCCCCTCCCCGCCGGGCCTCGGTGGACACCCTGGCCCCCCGCCCCCCGGCTCGCTCGTCCTGCTTTCTCCTCTGAAGCACAGGCCTGTTCATGCAGCTCCTCAGATACCCACTGGCTCCTCCCCCGCGGCCAGTCTGCTCTTGAAGGCTTCCCGAGGGGTCTCCGCCTAGCCCGTGACTCAGGCCCCGGTCACATCCTCGGTGGCTGCGCTGTCCCTCACAACTACTGCCACTGCCTGTGGTCAGGCCCTTCGCTCTCCGTGTTCTCTCCTGCTCCAAGTCTCCCCACTGCCCTCCTGCCTCTGGGCCAGGGGTCTCCACACTTGTGTTGATCGTGCGTCCCTATTAGAAACAATTGTAGCAGGCACTCCCGGGACACGTATGTGAACTTACACACTGTATGCACAAACCATTTGTTAGCAAACTATAAAACACTCACAAAAATGGACTATTTATTTATTTATGAGAGACACAGAGAGAGAGGCAGAGACACAGGCAGAGGGAGAAGCAGGCTCCATGCAGGGAGCTCGACACGGGACTCGATCCCGGGTCTCCAGGATCATGCCCTGGCTTAGGGCAGATGCTCAACCACCCAGGTATTCCCCAATGGACGTTTTAAAGGATGGCAGCTTGGGTGGCTCAACGGTTTAGCGCCGCCTTCAGCCCAGGGCGTGATCCTGGAGACCCGGGATCGAGTCCCACATCAGGCTCCCTGCATGGAGCCTGCTTCTCCCTCTGCCTGTGTCTCTCTCTCTCTCTGTGTGTCTCTCATGAATAAATAAATAAAATCTCTCTTTTTATAAAAAAAAAAGGATGCAATACAAAGTAGATAAGAATCCAAGTTCTAGTATTTTCTCTGGAAGTGTAGGAATTCTCAGCCTACCTGGAGTCCTCTGGTCCAGGCTCTGGCTGCCCCAAGACCTGCCCTCTGTGACATATGCTGGGGCTGTTGCAATTAATTACCCCAAACCCGGTAGCTTAAAGTAACACACGCTTATCTTCCCACAGTTCTAAAGGTCAGAAATCCGAAGTGGCTCTGGGAGGCCAGAACAGGGGTGGCAGCAGGGCCAAGCTCCTTCTAGAGGCAGGAAGGAAGAACTTGTTTGTATTCCGGTTTCTAGAGCTGCAGCCCTGAGCTCACAGCCCCTTCCTCCATCTTCAAAGCCAGCAGTGCAGGGGCTTTGGATCTCTATCTGCGTCCTGCTCATGATGTCGTGGGGCCCAGACGACCCAGGTCCATCTCCGCATCTTAAGATCCTAAACCTAATCACACCTGCTAAGCCCTCTGGCCAAGGAAGGGAACATTCACAGGCTCCAATGATTAGGACATAGATATTTTGGGGTCCACAGTGAGCTTCTTAACCTTCCCTACAGCCTGGTGAGCTTCTTTTTCTCTGGCCTTCCACTGCCAACCATCAGCAGGCATGCAAGGCCCTTCACAGCCTGGCTCTAGGCACCTTTTTAACCACATCTCCCACTGTGACTTCTTCCTCGGTCACCACCCCCTAACACACAGAGCCCAGCCCCCATGATTATACTTGATGTTCTAGCCATACCACCTGCTTGGAGTCCTGCCAACAAGGCCCTGCATGTACAGGTGTTCAGGTTTCACACTGAATAAGTTGAAAGAGATTTACCTTAGGGACATATACTAATTTATACAGAAGGACAGAGGCCTTCCCAACAAAGCTTCCCTCCCATACAAACCTTCACAAGTACTTAGGGGAGCTCATAATCAAATCCCTGACTTTTTAAACTATATAACAGCAGTGGCTTTCCTAATTTTGTGCATACGCAGTTGCATGGCTAGTGGCAGCCCTGCCTCAAACGCAGAGCAGTTTTATCCTTGCCTTTGCACTCTGCTCCTTTCACCTTGAGCACTCTCTCACCTCTCCCCTTTTCTCGTCACCTTTCAGGGCAAGGCTGGGAGATAGGGCCCCTCAGAGGCACTGGCACCACCACCAGAGGGGCCTGCCCCTTTGTGCATACTTCTAGTATCGTCCTTGCACGCCGGCTTGAACTTTATTGGTTTAAACCAAGCGGGGCACTTGGTGGGATGAGCACTGGATGTTATGCTATATGTAGGCAAATTGAACTCCAATAAAACAAAACAAAACAAAACAAAACAAATAAACCAGAGGTGAGCCCCAAGCAGGGACTGTGCCCTAAGCACCTTCCTCTTACCAGTGCCCCTTGCAAAGCCGTAGAACTCTCTGCCGGAGAAACAACCAAAGGACCCTAGGAGGAATTCTTTCTTTTGGCAAGCTCACAAAGAACAGATTTCTAACTGCCCTAATTGTCTTACCTTCCCTCCTATTCAACCAGTTCTCAGAGCCTTAATATCTCATGAATACTTTTTAATGGACTCATTTATAAAATCATTTTCTTTTTTAAGGTAACTCGTCACGTCCATTATTAATGCCCTCTTTCAAAATGCCTTCGTGGCACTTCTTTTGATTCTGAAAAGCCCTAACTGGTTTTCTGAGTTTGAACAGGACCAATTTGTCCTTTTAAATTATACCAATCTGCAATGAGAACATTCTAAATGAGTCATAATATCTATATTGCAGTTTTCTTCGAAATATTGTATTTTAAAGATTTTATTTATTTATTCATAAGAGACACAGAGAGAGAGGCAGAGACACAGGCAGAGGGAGAAGCAGGCTCCATGCAGGGAGCCCGATGTGGGACTCGATCCCAGGACCCCAGAATCACGCCCTGAGCTGAAGGCAGATGCTCAACCACTGAGCAACCCAGGTGTCTCTCTTCAAAATATTTTAGTATCTGTGATATTTCTGTCCTGATGTGGTGTCAACAGACCAGGGTCCCCTTATTTTCTGCGGCGTGGCTCCCTGGGGTCTGCAGTACTCTAGGTCATGTATCCTCCTCACATTCACCGCCTCTCCCCAGGCTCATCCTTTCAGCTCGCTCCCCGGGGCAGCCCCTGTTGGGAGGAGCAGACTTCCATCCAGTCCACTGGCTTCCACTTTGGCTCTTGGGCTGACTTTGGCCAACGGTGTGCGAGGCGACAGGACATACAGCCTATCCCAGCAGACGCTGTGGGAATGAATGTTTCTACTAGCTCTTTTCCTTGCCCTGCTTGGCCAAAAGAGTGGCCTATCCCAGACAAGGGCAGCCCCTTTGGCTTGTCTCCCTGGAATGATGAAGGCACTTGGACCAGAGCCACAGCCAAGTCAACATATACCATGAATAAGACACAAACAAAGGCATGTGCTTCGCGGCTCCTGTAGTTTGGGGATTGCTCATTCCTGCAGCATAATGTGGCAAAAGCGGACTAAACACGTGCCTAGCGTCATGCCAAGTAGGAGGAGATTCTTGTGTTTGAAAACTCTGCGGAGGTTTCCTTACTAGTCCTGGGGATCATGGACCACCTGCTAGCTTTCTAAAAGAGGTCGCCTTGAAGAAGACTCACGACACCTCCAAAATCCCATTTCCTGTTGGATCATGTCACCATCCCCAGCTTTGGTGTCCTTTCCTTCTGTTACCATAGAAACACACATTCTGGGACAGGAGCTGGAATAACCTCGTAAGGCACAGGGGAAGAATTTCCACTTCCTTCTCTGGCCTCAAAACTTCTCCTTATCTTCTGTAGCTCTTTTGCCTATGGTGAAGATGAGGGTAAAATTTCTAAGACATAAGAGAGTGAGACCAGGTGGCCTGCTTATTTACGAGGAAACATCGCCAGGCCTGCCGCTTGCTGGAGGCGAAGGGGAAAAAAAAGTCACTCAGAGAAGGTTCGATTGCAAGGAGGTTGCACCCATGTGGGGCTCCCCCAAATCCACACATGGTAGCAGCTTCCGGATGGCCCTTTGTTGGACATGTGACTTGATGGGGGCTCTGCCCTGCGTGTCACTAGGATCGCTCACGTCACAGAAGCAGTAGCCTCAGATGCTCTGATGGATCATGTGTATTTTGAGGTTGTTGAATCTAAACCAGGACAAACTGCTTATATCTCCATCAGGAGGGATCTAGTAAGTGCGTCCTTTCCTTCTTGCGCAGGAGCCTTGGCTTCCTTGGAGATTTGTATCACCAAAGAGATATACCTGGATTTTTTAAAGGAGAACTTTCAACCCTGGGCTTCGGAAAGAAATGCCCTGCTGACCTTTCCATGCTCACACCTGACTCAGAACAGAACCAGGGCTCATGGGAGCAATGCCTCGTGCTGGGGCCTGTTCCGAAGACCTTGGCTGTGAGGTGCCCCAGGAAGAGCCCAGCAACGCAGGTCTGCAGGGCAGGTGTCCAGGCAGGGTCCTGAAGGAAAAAGGAGCCAAGAGGAGATTATTGATGAAGACGAACTAGCTCTTGAAATTATGGGAACTGACATACCCATCATCTGCTGTGTGCAAACCGGGGACGCGGGATTGCTGGTGGTGGAATTCAGTCTGGGTTTGAAGGCCTGAGAGCCAAGGGGGCTGATGGTATGACTCCCAGTCCAGGGGCGCAAGATAAACGAGAGAGCCCAGCTCAACAGCGAGGCAGAAGAAAAGGGGGAGGGTGCGTTCTTCCCTCCTCCACCTTTTGTTCTGTTCAGGGTGTCCAGGACTGGGTAGGGAGGGCCCCTTCTTTACTCAGTCCGCAGATTCATTTTTTTTTTTAATTTTATTTATTCATGACAGACACAGAGAGAGGGAGAGACACAGGCAGAAGGAGAAGCAGGCTCCATGCAGGGAGCCCGATGTGGGACTTGATCCTGGGACTCCAGGATCACGCCCTAGGCCGAAGGCAGGCGCCAAACCACTGGGCCACCCAGGGATCCCCCAGTCCGCAGATTCAAATGCTCATCTTATCCAGAGACACCCTTACAGACATACCCCGAAGTACTTAACTGGATCCCCCGAGACTAGTCAGGTTGACACGTAAAATTAGCCATCCCTGGAGGGAAGCCTGAAGCAGATACAAGGCTGGCCCCAAGGGGTGGCCCTGCGAGGGGTGCCAGGAGCCCAGGGGCTGGGGGACCTGGCTGCGATCCCATCTGTGGAGGCCCTCTGCAGCCGGCAGTGCGCAGCCCCCAACAGTGTGGTCTTGGGGGCCCCTGGACCTGCCTGGAGTGCTGCCAGCACAGAAAGCAAGGCAGACTTCCTCTCCTTCCCGTAGCCCCAGCTCCCAGGTGTAGCGACCGCCACCCCTCCCAGGCCCGGGCAGCAGCTCTCCCTGCCCACGGTGCTCCCTGCTCCCTGTGCTTTAATAAAACCACCTTTTTGCACAAAGGCATCTCGAGAATTCTTTCTGGGTTGTCGGCTCTGGACCTCACCTACGTGCAAAACTACATTGCCCTGTGACTTGTGAGCCCCGGGGCCCCCGCAGCTGTCCCCGGAATGCTGGGAGGCAGGAGCTCCGCTGGACCCGTCCAGTCCGCCTCCCCTGCTGCCTGCCCTGGTGTCACAGGTCTTTGCGGGCTGTGTGGGGTGCCCCCTCCCCGGCCTCCAGACACACCAGGGAGCCTGCAAGCCCCGCAGCAGCCCCCGACCCTGGCACCTCCACCTGGCAGTTGCGCCCTCCCCGGCTGGTAGGACGTTCATTTCCTTTCAGGTACAAATGGAAATCAGATAGAATAAAATGCCCTAGAATTATTTGATGTTTTTCTAATTTGATTCCCAGCAGCCTCCGATCATCTCCTCACTGCCATGGAACAAAATGGGAGAACGTTGGTGGGAGATTTGGTCTTTGTCCTCGTAGGCCGCCAAAACCAAGTGCCCCCTTAAGAGAGAATCTTTCTTATTCTCTCACAAATAGATGGATTCCATGAACTCATTGAAAAGCATCGAGTTATTTCTGAAGGGATACTAAGAGATTTTTGTTCCTGTTGACGATCAGTTTCTGTCCGTTTCCTTGGGCCTTCTCCCTGGGGGAGGTGTGTGCAGGGAGGTGGCTCTCAGGCGTCAGAGCAGTCCTGGAGCCCCGACCGTCCTCGATGGGCAGTGGGTTCCCATTTATGAGGCCCAGCCTGTGTTCCTGTGTCCCTTCCATGCGGAGCAGGGGTCGCCGCGGGCATCGGATCGCTGGCTTACCTGGCTCTGTCCCAGCTGGAGCAGAGCCCCTGCGGGACCTCCGCCTGGCTTCGGGGTAGCGACGCCTCGCACGTGCTCCGCAGGCTCCCGAGTCCAAGGGAGCGGCAGGGCCACCTCTCCCAGAATAGCTTGACCGACTCACCGGGGGGCAGTGCCATGGGAGTTGGTGATGGCCCCATCCGGGAGTTGTTTGCAGGGGAGGACTCAGTGAATTGAATATTTGAAGTGGAGGGGTGTGTGTGAGAGAGACAGACAGACAGACAGACCGAGACAGAGAGACAGAGATAGACAGAGAGAGCTAGAGAGAGAGGGAAAGGGAATAAGAGAGAGAAAGAGGGAGAGGGAGAGGGATTCTCAGTGTAAATGCAATATTAACCTGTCTGGTAGCCACAGCACAAAAAACACATGTGGATTTTAGGTGGAAAATTGTTGAATTTGGAAGTTCTCTATATATTCTGGATACAAGTACTTTGTAAATATACGCTCTGTGAAAAATTTCTTTTAGTCTGTGGAATATTTTTCCTTTCCTTTTTTTTTTAAGATTTTATTTATTTTTCATGAGAGATGCAAAGAGAGAGGCAGAGACACAGGCAGAAGGAGAAGTAGTCTCCCTGTGGGGAGCCCGATGTGGGACTGGACCCCAGGACCCTGAGATCATGCCCTGAGCCGATGCTCAACCACTGAGCCACCCAGGTGTCCCATATTTTTTCTTTTTTCTCTTTCTTTCTTTCTTTCTTTCTTTCTTTCTTTCTTTCTTTCTTTCTTTCTTTCTTTCTTTCTTTCTTTCTTTCTTTTTCTTTCTTTCTTTCTTCTTTCTTTCTTTCTTTCTTTCTTTCTTTCTTTCTTTCTTTCTTTCTTTCTTCTTTCTTTCTTTCTTTCTTTCTTTCTTTCTTTCTTTTTTTTGTTAAGTGTCTTCTGAAGAGCAGAGGTTTATTTTCATAATGTAACTATGGTTCAGCTTTTGGAATGTATTTACAAAATCTCTGCCTAATGTTAGGTCACCAAGAATTTTCTCTTGCTTTCTCCAAGAAGTTTCATAGATGTAGATTTTGTGGTCAGGTCTCCAATCCATTTTGAATTATTTTTTGCACGTGGGGCAATGTATGGATGAAAGTTGTCCCCTTTCTCTCTCTTTCTTCTGTCTCTTTTTCTGTCCTTTCACATGTAGATATCCAGTAGTTCCAGCACCGTTTGTTGAAAAGACTATGTTTTCTTTGAATTAGTTTTCATCTTTTTAAAAAATTAGTCGCCCATATATATGTAGGTCTATTTCTGGACTCATTTCAGTTCCATTGATCTATTTGTGTCTGTCTTTCCTCCAATATCACAATATTTTGGTTGCTGCATCTTAATAATAAGTTTTGAAATTGAGATGTGTTAATCCTCCAACTTTCTTTTTCAATATTGTTTTGGCTATTCACGGCTCTTTGCAAGTTCCACAATGCATTTGAGAATTGGCTTTTCCATTTCTGCAGAAAAGGCTGCTGGAATTCCCATAGGGATTGTACTGAATCTGTAGATCAGTTTGGGGAGAGTTGACCTATTCATGGCATTGAGTCTTTTGACCTATAAACAAGATATGTGTCATATCTTCTATAATTTCTTTCAGCAATGCTTTGTGGTTTTCAGTGGACAGATCTTTCACACATTTTTTCCACATTTTCCCTTAGTTCATATTTATTTACTTATTTTAAAGATATAATTGACATAACATTATATTAGTTTCAAGTGTCCAACATAATGATTTGATATTTGTTTATGTTGGGAAATGATAACCACAATAATTTTAGCAAATACCCTCTACCATACATAGTTACAAAATTTTTGGGTGTGATTTGAACTTTTAAGATCTATTCTTGGAGCAACTTTCAAATATGTAATACAGTATTAATTACAGTCACCAAGCTATATTTTTGCATACTACACCTCCTTGTGCTATATATATCTTCATGATTTGTTTATTTTATTATTGGAAGTTCATATCCTTTGATCCGGTTCACTCATTTTGCCCACTTCCTACCCTCTGTCTCTGGCAACAACCAATCTGTTCTCTGTATCTATGAGCTTTGGTTTTTTGTTTGTGTTTTTACTGTGTGTGCATATGTGTTTTAGTTTTCCACATAGAAGCGAGATTTTATGGTATTTTTCTTTCTCATCTGACTTATTTCACTTAACATAATGCCCTCAAGGTCATTTTATGTTGTCAAAAATGGAAACAGTTTCTTTTTTCTCATGGATAAATAACAACCCATTACATATATAAATATGTTATCCATTAATCTATATCCATTTTTTATATCCATTCACCAGTCTACAGGTACTTAGACTGTTTCCATGTCTTAGTTATTGTAAATAATTCTGTAATGAACATGTGGATGCAGATATCTCTTCAAGATTGTGATTTCAGTTCCTTCAGATATATACCCAGAAGTGGGATCATTGGATCATATGTGTTCTATTTTTTCTTTCTTCCTTTCCTTCTCTTTCTCTCCTCCTTTCTTTCTTTCTTTCTTTCTTTCTTTCTTTCTTTCTTTCTTTCTTTCTTTTTCTTTCTTTCTTTCTTCTTTCTTTCTTCTTTCTTTCTTTCTTTCTTTCTTTCTTCTTTCTTTCTTTCTCCTTTCTTTCTCTTTCTTTCTCTTTCTTTCTCTTTCTTTCTTCTTTCTTTCTTTCTTTCTTTCTTTCTTTCTTTCTTTCTTTCTTTCTTTCTTTCTTTCTTTCTTTCTTTCTTTTTTTTGAAACCTCAATACAATTTTCTGTAGTGGCCACACCATTTACATTCCCACCAACAGCACAGAATACTCCCTTTACTCCACAATCTTATCAGCACTAGTAGTAACAAGTAACTACTTGTCTTCAACGACAGCCATCCTAACACATGTGAGGTGACATCTCATTATGGTTTTGATTTGCATTTCCCTGATGATGAGTAGCATTGAGCATCTTCATGCACCTGTTTGCCATCTGTATGTCTTACTTGGAATAAGTTTTTTCCAATCTCTGCCTATTTTCTTCACGTTTCTTAATAGTTTTTTTTTTAAAAATCAGCATTGTAAATTTTTCAGCTATAATTTCTTCAAATATTTAACATTTTTTCTATCCTGTCCTCCACTTTGGGCACTATAATTACATGTATTATTAGTCACTTGAATTTGTTCCATAACTTACTGAAGCTCTGTTCATTTAAAAAAATTTTTTTCTCTGTGTGTTTCATTTTGGATAATTTCTCTTGCTAAGTCTTCAAGGTATATTCTGTTATTCTACTATATTTAATCTGCCATAATGCATCCACTGCATTTTTCATCTTAGACATTATAGTTTTCATATCTAGGATTAAAAAATATATCCCGTATCTCTACTTGACTTTTTGAACTTCTATAATACAATTATAATGATAGTTTTAATGTCCCTGTCTGATAATTCTAACATCTTTGTCAGTTCTGGGTCATTTTCTTTTTCGTTTAAAAAAATCTGCTTCTTTTTTTTTCTAAATTGAAATATAATCAACATGAAATGTTATACTAGTTTGCATCATTTTTAATTGATTAGCTTTTCTCATCCTTATGGGTCCCATTTTCCTACTTCTTTTTGTAATCTTTGTTTTGTAATTTTTGATTGGATGCAAGACATCATACATTTTACCTAATTGAGTGCTGGATATTTTTATATTTCTGTATTTTTTACTTTTGTTCTGCTATGCAGTTAAGTAACTTGGAAATGGTTTGATTCCTTAGAGTCTTGCTTTTAAGATTTGTAAAGTGGAACCACAGTAGTGTTCAGGGTAATAATTCCCACTATTGAGGCAAGACCTCCTTGAATTCCCTGCCCAATGCCTTCTAAATGATGGATTTTTTTCCATTCTGACTAGCAGGAAGAGGCATCATTCCTGTGCCTTTGTAAGAACCAGACACAGCAGTTCACTCTGATCCTTTTGGATGGTTCTTTCCTTGGTCTTAGGTAGTTTTGCTCACACTAATGAGCTTATTAATATTTGATTGAATTCTCTGGGGGAACCTTCTGTGGATCTCTGAGGCTCTCTTCCTGTGTATCTCTCTCCTCTCCTGTCCTGTACTCTGTTCTGCAAACTATGTCTTCATCTCACTACACTCTCAACTTGATGTCTCTTTAAAGCTGCACAATTAGAAAAGCATTAAGTGCAACACACACTTCACATAATCAGAGGCCAGGATAAAATAACCATATGACATGATAGAATCTTGGGTTTGATCACATCCTACCAGCTCAAGATATGTGTTGGGCCTAATAGGCATCAGCACCTGCCCTGACTGATCAAGAGGCTGGGGATTAGCCTTTGCTGCTGCCAGTGGCAGGATTTACTATGTGAGAGTTCACAGTGTAAGAAGCACTTTCTTTACTGCATTATCAGAAGGTTGAGGTCTAAGCCATATGGTTGAATGGGTTTGATTGCCTTAAGCACTGAGTTGTAGTCAGTTTCTGTGCAGCTTTGTCAGAGGGTGACTTCTTCTTTGCAAGGGTATCCTGCAGGGGATCAGTCTTGGAAAAGTTAATTTTTAAATTAAATTTAAAAATTTAAATTAAAAAACAACAAAATAAAACCAAATTTGTGCAAAATACACATTAGAGTGAAGTGGTTAAGAAGTAGTACATGTAAAAAAACTATTAGTTGACATCATATGAGTCAGAGTTGATAGTTGATATGCCTGCAAAAAAAAAAAAAAAAAAAAAAAAAAGCTAATGTGACCTCAGGTTGAGTTAAAAGAAATATAATGTCTAGGAAAAAGGAGGTGACATTTGCTCCACTCTGGCAGCCTGCTAAGGGGGCAAGAACCTTGATAATACTACTGTTGACCTACTCGCCAAATCCAAAAGCCTTTTCCTTTACACTTTTTGATTTAATAGATAATTAACTATCTATAATTTAAATCTGCTTTTGGCTGTATATGCTATAGCTTGCATCTGAATACATCTTCATTAATGCAACCTTCACAAGGAAAATTAATTTCTCTCCACTATGGGCAAATATGTTTTTTCTTCCTAGAATGTGATCTCATAGGACTAGACTCATTGCCTGACACATAGTATGGAGTATAAGTATATATTGAATAGTACATGAAAAATGAAATTCTCTACACATATAACTAACATTGCCCATTTTACTCCATTTATGCATAATAGGATAATATGAACAAAATGATTCTCAGAGTCTAATGTGTATTAGGCTTCTTGGTGTATACTAAAAGCCCAGATTCTCAGGTTTCACTGCCCAGAGATTAACTTTTGGTAGACCTAGGGTGGGGTTCTGGAGTGTTTTGAACCAGCATCCTAGAATATTCTAATGTTGATGATCCGCAGGCTACTTTGAGAAACACTGATACAGAGAACCAAGGACTGCTAAAATATATACATGAGTATTTCCCCAAATTTTGAACATAAATTCTGGAGTCTCTGATCAAATTTTCTGTAAAGGCTCTTTACGTGTTTTTAAGTGATGTGGAGCAAAATTGTTTTTCCAGGATATTGTAAAGATTTTGACCAGCCCAGCCCAGTCCCATTCTTGGGACAGCAGCTGTCCCTCAGATGGCCCTCTGAAGCCTTGCTCTTTTTCATGGCTCAGAACTTTCTTTCTGGCATTCCCTAGGTCTCTTTAACACTACATATTCTCTTTCCTACCAAACAGGGTTCATCTGCTAGGCTTGGCTTGAATTTTTGCTCCAAGTCTGTACACAAGAGAGAGGGAGAGGGAGGTGAGATAGAGAGAGGGAGAGAAGAAATATAGGAGAGAGAGAAAAATTATCAAATACAGATGGCCCTTTAAGTCTTTTTCTTTAGAGAATTAATTCAGTTCTTCTGGATTGATCTCCTAAGAACTTTTGAAAACATTTCCTTTGGTTCAAAAGAAAATCTATGCACTTAATCATTTGCACAGCAGGAAGGCTCCCAACAGAAAAGAACACTGAGACCAAAAATGATATTAGAACAGGAGAAACATGTTTTCAGTCCCATAAGCCACATGGAAGTTATGCAGAAATCAGGACTTTTTAAAAGGAAATAGGTTTTAAAAAATCATATTTATTGTAGAATATTTAGATAAAATGGAAAAACACAAAAATGACAACAAATGTTATTATTTAGAATTCAATAACCCAGCTATAACTGTGCTTAGAGTTTCTAGGCTTATAAAAACATACACTTTTTTTCTTAGAGAGAGAGAGAGAGCATGTGCATGCAAGCAGGGGAAGGGCCAGAGGGAGAGGGAAAGAGAGGATCCTAAGCAGGCTCCATACTGTATGTGGAGCTCCACGTGGGGTTCGATTTCACAACTCTGAGATGATGACCTGAGCCAAAATCAAGAGTCAGATGCTTAACCAACTGAGCCACTCAGGTACCCCCAAACATATACTTTTTAACTCTTAAAGAATTGGAATGATAAATTTGTTTTCCACTTAAATTTATTATGAACACTAGTTGCATGCAATCAAATATTCTTCAAAAACCTAATTGTAATAACTACTTTATATATATTTATGTTTATATTATATGTAATACATAAATAGCATTCATCTTTTTTGATGTCTGTGAATGTTCTTTGCTTATTTTTTATTAGTGGATTATATTTTACATATTTTACATATTGACTTTAAGAACCAATTCATTTTGAAGGCTATTGACCTTTTGTTTCCTTAGAAATCTAGTCTAGTGTATGATGATGACATTGGGGAAAAATGGGTGAGGAGAACTCTTTGGATTATCTTTGCAACTTTTCTGCAAATTTAAAATTATGACAAAATAAAAGTTTATTAAAAACAAAAAAACCCAATATTTCAACTTTTTAAAAATTTCTACTTCTTTTCATTATTTTAGACTTAGGAAGTTTTTGCTCACATAGAGACCATGAATATATTCATCCATATTTTCCTTTAATGTTTTCATGGTTTGAAATTTAGAATTTTATTTCACTCTTGGGGCACCTGGGTGGCTCAGTTGGTTAAGCATCCAACTCTTGGTTTTGGCTCAGATCATGACTGCAGGGTAGGGACTGGGCCCCCGTTGGTCTCCACACTCAGCGCAGAGTCTGCTGGAGTTTCTCTCTCCCTCTCCTTCCCCCTGGCGCTCTCCCAGCTCACACATTCTCTCTCTCTGTCTCAAATAAATAAATAAATAAATAGATAAATAAATCTTTTAAAAAATAATTTTGACTCTTTTGTCTATGTAGTTTATTTTAGTGTTATGTAATAAATCAAGATCTAATTTGATATTTTCTCATATATTTAACTGCTTTTTCTAAAAGCATTCATGTCATAATTGTCCCTTACCATTGAGTTGAAATAGTTCCTTTATGATATATAAAATTTGTATGTATCTGACTTCTAGACTTTTGCTACTGGTCAGGAGGGAGTAGCAGGAATTGGATTTATCCACTCACTTGAAACAACCAAAAATTTGGCAAAATATCAACAAAATATATGCAATAATAACTCTCAAGACAGTGGATGCAAGGCAATGAAGAGTGGTGATCCCTGAAGGACAAGAAACAATGAAATAAATGCTATGCTTGCCTGAAATAAATGCTATGCTTGCCCCAGCTTGCAGTCTAAGGTGACTTTCCAGGCGATGGTGCATGGAAGGGGAACCCATAGAGAGCCCAACAGTCTCCCTAACCTGATGATGTAGGGCTGGATGTCCAAGGAGACCAAGATGTGCAGAGTTTTCAGGGCAGAGTAATGGAGAGAAGAGAGCTGAATGGATAGAGAATGCTAGAGATTGGCAGAGGGTACTCAGTCTTCACCTGAGTTCTGATCAATGTGTGCATATGAGGAACCACCTTACATTAGGAAAGAATGCTCTGAAAATTTAGCGAGAACAAACTTCAGTTCAGGCAGGACCAGGAATGATTTCTGTTCCCAAAATGCATTGGATAGAATGATAAGAAGAGTTTTGCCCCAGGGATGAGGAAAACAGAATAAAGAACATGTGAGATAAATAGAAAACAAGCAGCAAAATGAATTAAATTCTATCATATCATTAATAATAGTAAACATAAACAGTATAAACACCAATTTAAGTAAAAGTCATGTACAAACACCTTTTTAGTTAAAAGGTAAGATGGTCAGATTGCACAAAAAATCATGACCTACCTACATGGTGTTTTCAAGAGACCAACTTTAAATATAAAGACACAAATAGGTTAAAAGTAAAAAGAGGGAAAGAAACAGTTCATGCCAACTCCAATTAAAAGAAAAACAGAATAACTATATTGATAGCAAATACGTAGATCTCAGAGCAAAGAATATTACCAAAGATAAAAAGGTCATTTCATAATGATTAAGAGCTCAATGAATAAGGACACAACAATCCCAAACACCATGCACTAGAAAAGAGAGCTTTGAAATTTATGAAGCAAAAACTAATAGCAATGCAGGCAGAAATAGCTATAACCACAATTATAGTTGGATATTTCAACAATCCTCTCAATAACTGATAGATGAGTAGACAGAAAGTCAGTAAGAATGTATAAGGAGTTAAAAAACGCTATCAATCAACTTGATTTAACTGATATTTATAGAATACTCTACCCAACAACAGGTAGAGAAGAAAAAACTTTCTCCTACCCTCTTAGATTCTGTGGCTGGCCTAAGAATTAAACCAACATAAGAAAGATTAACAGGAAAAAAAGTACACAGATTTGGTTACTGTGTTTTCATGTAGATAGGAGTCTTTGATGGAAAATAAAGATGTGAAGAAGCTGTTAGGCCTCAAAGCTTATATACCTTTCTACACAAAGAGTGATAAATTGGCAAGGGGCTTGGGCCAGGGGCAAAATTTGTAGGCAAGTGACCAGGAAATAGATGGAAAACTGGCAGAAGCTAAGGGTTATTTTAGTAAACTTACTTGTACAGGTCTCTAGTGATAAGAATTCTCTTCTGGGGTGCCTGGGTGGCTCAGTCGGTTCAGCATCTGCTTTCAGTTCAGGTCGTAATCCCAGGACCTGAGGGAGCCTGCTTTTCTGTCTGCCTCTGCCTCACTCTGTCTCTCATGAATAAAGAAATGAAGCCTTAAGGAAAAAAAAATACTCTTCTCTTCATTGTACAGAGAGGCTCCATTCTCATGGGAAATGTTATGACCTGCTTTTATGTAAAAAGGAGAATGTCAGAGAGCCCTTGTCATCTGCTGTTTCTCAAGTGACTTTGGCTCAAAATAATCCATATTTCAGAGTGGCATATTTGGAGATGGCGTCTTCTGAACTTTTGCAATAAGAAAATATACATTATTTTCTGGATAAACCATATCCTGGACCAGAAGTTTTGATAAATTAAAAAAGATACAAGTCCCACAAAGTAGAGTATCTGATTATAATGGAATTAAATTAGAAATGATTTACAGAAAAATATCTAGAAAACCCCAAATATTTGGAAACTAAATATCATGCTTCTGAATAACCCATGGGTCAAAGAAGAAATCAGAAGATAAATTGGGATTTTTGAACTTACATTTGAACTGAATTTTGAGCTTGCATTTGAAATGAATTAAAATGAAAATAAAACATATCAACATTTCACATTCTAAGCAGAGCTTAGAATAACATTTATGATAATAAATCTTATTTCTTCCTTAGAAAGGAAGAAATATCTCAATCCAATTTCATAAAGTTCCACATCAAGATACTGGAAAAAGAAAATCCAAATAAACCCAAATCAAGCAGGAAGAAGAAAATAATAAAGATAAGAGTAGAAATCAATAAAATTGTAAAGAAAATGGAAAAAAATCAATGAAACTAATAACATGTTTTCTGAAAAGATGAATAAAATGAACAAACTTCTAGCAAGACTGACAAAGCTAAAAAGAGAAAAGACACAAATGCCAAACATTATAAATGAAAGTGGGGACAAAATTACATACCCTAAAAAAACTTAAAAAATTAAAAGGAAATACTACCAAAATCTCTACATATAGAAATTTTATTGATAAATGGACCAATTCTTTAAAAAACTACAAACTACTAAAACTTATTCAAGATGAAATAGATACATTAAATAGTTCTATAGCTATTAAAAACATTGAATTTGTAGTTCAAAACCTCCCAAAAAATAAATCCTCAGCTATGTTAGTTTGCTAGGGCCACCATAAAAAGAATCATAGACCTGGTGGTTTAAACAACAGAAATTCATTTTCCTAAAATTCTGGATGATAGAGATCTAAGATCAAAATGTCAGCAGATTTGGTTTCTTCTGAAGCCTATCACCTTGACTTGCTGGGAGTTGTCTCCTCCCTCTGTATTAATACAGTCTTCCCTCTGTGTATGTCTGTGTCTTAATCCCTTTTTGTAAGGATACTAATCATATTGGTTTAGGCCCACTCTAATGAGTTCATTTTAACTTAATTATCTCTTTAAATATCCTATTCAAAATAAAATCACATTATGAGATACTGGGGGTTAGGACTTCAACATTTAAACCTTTAGGGGACACAGCCCATAGCACCGGTCCAGATGATTTCGGTTGTGAATTATACCAAACATTTAAAGATAAAACACCAATTCCACACACTTTTTCCTAGGAAATAGAAATACTTCCCAACTAATTTTATAAGGCCAGGATTATCATAGTACAAAAATCAGATAAGACAGTACACAGAAAACAAACAAACACAGAGCAATATCCCTTGTAAACATAGACATAAAATACAAACCAAATATTAATAAATCAGCTTCAGCCATATATAAGAACAGTACACCACTACCAAGTGGGCTTTATTCTAGAAATGAAAACCTACTTAAGCATTCAAAATGAATAAAAAACCCCAAAAAAACAAAAAACAAAAATCAAAAAAACAAAAACAAAAAAAAGAAAAAGAAAACAAAACAAAATAAAACAAAACAAAAAACAAAAACAAACAAACAAAAAACAAAAAAAAAACAAAAATGAATCAAGCTAATCCATTATTTTAACAGTTCATGGAAGAAAAACCACATGATTATATCAATTGATATAAAAAAAACATTTAACTGGGATCCCTGGGTGGCGCAGCGGTTTAGCGCCTGCCTTTGGCCCAGGGCGCGATCCTGGAGACCCAGGATCGAATCCCACATCGGGCTCCCAGGGCATGGAGCCTGCTTCTCCCTCTGCCTATGTCTCTGCCATTCTCTCTCTCTCTCTCTCTCTCTCTGACTATCATAAATAAATTAAAAAATTAAAAAAAAAACATTTAACTAAATTCAACACCCATTCATGAAAAATCTCAGCAAACTAGAAATAGAAGGCAACTATCTTTTTCAGCTTGATAAAGGGCATCTATAAAAAAACCCACAGGTAAATATTATATTTCATTATTTTTTGAGAGGGAGTGTGAGTGGGCATGGGGAGGGGCAGAGGGAGGAAGAGGGAGAATCTTTTTCTTTTTTAAAAAGATTTTATTCATTTATTTGAGAGAGAGAGCACAAGTGCAGAGGGGGAGGAAGCACTGAGTGAGAGGGACAACCAGACTCGGTGCTGAGCTCAAACCCAGGACCCTGGGATCATGACCTGAGCTTCAATCAAGAGTTGGATGCTTAACTGACTGAGCCACCCAGGCATCCCATCATAATGCATATTGAAAAAATAAATACTTTTCCTCTGAAATTGAGTAGAAGGCAAGAATATCTACTCTTACTACTCTTATTCAATATACTGAAAATGTTAGGCGGTACACTGGCTCAGGCAAGAAAAAGGGTAAAAAAAAAACAAAAACCCCAAAATAAAAAACAACAACAAAAGAAAACATATAGAAAGGAAGAAATAAAACTGTCCACAAAATTATTAATGCAGAAAATCCCAAGAAATCTACAACAAAATGGCTAGAACTTATAATTGAACTTAGCAAGTTTACAGAATACAAGGCAAACATATAAAAAATAGTTGTATGCCTATATATTAGCAATAAACAATTGAAAACCAAAATTGAAAATAATACCATATACAATAGCTCCCCTAAATAAGTTCTTAAAAAAACACGTGCAACATCTGGATGCTGAAAAATACAAAATAGTGATGAAGAAAATCAAAAAGAAGAGAAATTTAAATGAAGTGACATATCATGTTCATGAATTGGAAGATGCAACATAGTAAACATGTCGGTTGTCCCCACATTACTCTACAGTATATATAATAAGGAATCACTCAAAGATGCCCGGCCATAGTTGCTTGCTCACTTCTAAACCTTTGGCATTTCAGGGCGCCTGAGTGGCTCAGTGGCTGAGCATCTGCTTTCAGCTGAGGTTGTGGTCCCAGGGTCCTGAGATCAAGTCCTGCATCAGGCTCCCTATAGGGAGCCTGCTTCTCCCTCTGCCTGTGTCTCTGCCTCTCTCTGTGTGTCTCTCATGGATAAATAAATAAAATCTTAAAAAAACAAAACAAAACCAACCGTTGGCATTTCCCAAGTGTCTTTGTTATTTATTGTGGTCTCCTCAGTTTGTGCTAATAAGGTTATTCATGGTAGACTCCTTGGAACATGTGATATTGGCCCAATATCCAGAAAGTGGGTTGGGGGAGAGGGCTAGACTTTAAAGAAATAGCATGAGAGAGTTTGGAGTGATAGAACTGTTCTGTATCCTGATTGTGGTGGTGATTACACAAATCTATACATATCATAAAATTCATATAACTAAACATGGAAAAAGGAAAAAAAAAAGCATCTTAGTGTATAGAAAACTGTTAAAATCCAAACAAGGCCTATAGTTTAGTTGATACTGTTTTGTCAATGTCAGTATCCTGGCTTTGATCATTGCATTAAGGTTATGTAAGATGTTAACATCAGGGCAAGCTGAGTGAAGCCTCCACAAGAACTGTCTACTATTTTAGTAATTTTGACGTAAATCTAAAATTATTTCAACATTTAAAAAAATGCAGTTGTATCCTCAGCTCCCCACCCCTATCTGATTTATGGCCCACAACTTCCACCCCACCCCCACCCCAGACCGGCAGACAACCAGAGGTTTACTACCTGAGAAGTGTGTTGTGGTGGATGGGGGACACTAGTTCAACAAAGGCAGGTGAACTGTACTGAAATAAAATGAATATTTATATTCTGAATGCAGAGACCTATCTCAAGCTTTCTTCTCTTGCTAATATTACTAATAATGCCCCAATATTACAGGCAACCTTCTGCTAAGGATCCTGATCAGACTTAAGACCCTGACATCAGGGTACCTCTGCTGAATTGGCCCAGTCAGACCCAGTCAGGCAGGAGGGTATCTCCAATGAACAGACCTAGTCAGGCTTCCATGCTTGGCTGCAGCCTTGGGGTTCCCAGGTTCTAGTCAGCTTCTTAGCCCCCAACTTCTAAACATGAGTAGAACACCAAGACCCATTTAATGGCTAAGGAAATGTTCTCATATGAAAAATGATAATACAAACAAACATCCAGTGAGCACCTCAGAGGAAACAAAGGCAATTCAGGAAAAAGAAAACTTTAAAAAGAACAATCATTAATAATCTCAGAGAAGTAAGAGAGCATAATACATTCATTAAGCAGGAATAGAACAGGTTGCTATTTAAACAAAAAAGAACACTCAGAACAAAAAGGAACGTTTGGAAATCAAAAGCAAAATAGAAGTCATGACAAACTCAATAGAATGTTTGGAAGATAAAATTAAGAAACCTTCCATAAAGTAGAGCAAAAGGAGTTTGAAAATAAGAGAGAAAAGATAAGAAAATTCAAGGATTACTTGAAGAAGTCCAACATCCCAATAATGGAACTTCTAGAGGTGGAGAACAGAGAAAAAGAAGGGTGGATATAATGAAAGAAACAGTTCCAGAAAATTTCCCAGAACTGAAGATACAAATGCAAATAGGCCCATTCCATGGTCATTTGTTTATTCATCTATCAGCAGTTGCTTACCGAGCACCTGCTCTAAGGCAGGCTTTGGTCTAGCTTTGGGAACACAACAGTGAAGAGACAGACCAAAGTCCTCGCCCTCACCGGGCACAGACTAATCAAGCAGACAAAACCCAACAAGATAAAGAAAGAGGGAGGAAATGAGCTATAAAACGGCAAGGAGAGGACTGGAATTATAGATGGCATGGCTGGGGGAAAACATCTCACTATGAAATTTCAGAACATTGAAGGTAAAAATAAGATTCTAGAGGTTTTTGGAGGAAAAAAATGGCTATGAATTTCTCCATGTAAAACTGGTTATTGGAAGATAATGGAACAATGCCTTTGAAAAGGGAAAATGTCTTATACAACACAGAGCATGAAGTCCAGTGTAAACCATGGACTGTAGTTAATACTAATGTACCAGTATTAACTCATCAATTGTAACAAATGTACCACAGTAATGCAAGATGTTAGTAATATGAGAAATTTTGTGTGTAGGGAGTAGGGAGGGGGAGGTGGGAACTCGATAGTTTCCATTCATTTTTTTTTGTAAACTTAAAATTTCTCTAATAAATAAAGTCTATTAATAAAAAGAAGTAAAATGAAAAAAAATCAAGAAATGCGTTAACTGCAGGGAAAACAGAATTTGCTTCTAAGAGGAAAAAGATTCATAACATATGACAGGGAGTATCTGTGTGAATGGAATGGCGTTACCCTCAAGTCTGACAGAAGCACATTGTGATCTTGGGGGATGGGAGGGCTGTGCGGCAGCCACGGGGTGGGGAGTGATGGAGAGCAAATCCTAGTCTTCCGCAGTGGGAAGTCCATAAAAATATGGGAAGCTGAGAAGCCAAGAAGAAGCCATGTGTCAACCAATTGAAGATTGGGGTTGGGGTGACCCTTGCAGAACTATGTGACTTTTTAAAGAGTATACATAACACTTTTTAGTAAAAAAACAAACTTTAAATACAATTCAACATCCAAAATACATTCAACCTCAACACTGTTAAATACCTCCCCCCCAGTTTTTTGTTAGGTTTATTTCAGATGTTTTCTTGTTATCATTTTGAATAGATTCTCTTTACCCTCTATTTTTTTCTAAATGAAAAATTATTAATTTTAGAAGTTCTTCTTCCCTTACTGAATTCTCTTAACTTTCAGTTTGTTTTTTATTCGTTTTTTTTAGGTGTTCGATAACGTGCTAATACTCCTACTGACAATATGTGATAATTTTACAATTGCTATGCGTTTGTGTCTGTGTAAATACCTTTGCATCAGGCAGGATGTCCACAACACTATAAAATAGTAATCCTGCTTGCCACATCCTGCTATTATTCTTGATTTTATGGAAATGCCCCAGTCAAAAGTGTTCTATGCTGTAAATTGGCTGTTTAAGATATAAAATCTTTATTATGCTAACGGAGAATGCTTTTAATTCTGCTTACTGTGTTTATCAAGAATAAGTATTAAATAACATAGGTCTTTTGAGGCTTCTTTTTTATGTTTATTATTTTTCTCTTTTAGTAATCTTCTACACTGAACATGGGGCTCAACTGCATAACCCTGAGATCTAATTACACACTCTTCCAACTGAACCAGCCAGGTGCCCCTTGAGGCCTCTTTTGAAAATGTGGTATGATTTTTGTGATATTTCATAATAGTCAACTGTCTTGCATTCTTGGGATAAACTCTGGGTGGCCATGATTTACTGTGTTGTTAGATTTAGTTTGCCACTATTTTTATTCTGCATTTGTTATTGAGTTTGGGATAGCATTTTCCTTCTTTCTGCTTCCCCCTCCCAACACCCCCACCCCAGATTTGGTATCAGGGTTCTGTTTTTTTTTCTTGTTTTTTTTTGTTTTTTGTTTTTTTTTTTTTGCTATAACATCAAAACCACTTATTCTTTGACAAGTTTAAGGTATTCTTGTTTAAGAGATCAGGCTAAACCCACATTTGCCTTTCCTGTCACCTAATTCCCTTTGAAACAGTCATATTGAAGGACAGGGAGATATGTATGTTGAGTGCAGACTTAGGGGTGGAGAGAAACCTGACCAGAGATGTTGAGAAACTTCTAGAGGATTCTGGAGCCTTGGTCCAAGAGATGCTAAAATAGGGAGTCCTTCTTCTCATTGGGATCTCAATCCTTCTTCTCATTGGGATCTCAAGCCTCAAACCCAGAGTGAAGGATGGCAAAACAAGGGGGAGAGATACAGCCTCCTCCTGTGGTGGTGTAGCTGCACCACAGTTGACCAGTCCCCTGACCCACTCCTCTTGCATGTCAATTGCAATAGCTTGCCTACAGATTTCATCTGCCCATGACTTCACTCACTGTCAGATCCACCATCTGTTTAGGTAGTGTTAACCAAATGATGATGCAATGCTTTCTTAAGACTTAGAATTCTTATTTTTATACCTACACAAAAATTTTTAAAAGAAGTTTCAGAAATAGATTTTTAAATTCTACCTCTCACACATACCTGAAAAGAAAAATATAAATGAGACAATTCAATAAGATACGGATTCTCAAACTTGAGCCTGCATAAGTATCAGTTGGAAGGTTTGTTAAAATACAGATTTCTGGGCTCTACCCTCAGAGTTTCTGACTTGGGACATTTGATTCAATGGAGCTCAAAAATTTGCATTGTTATAAGGTAAAATTCCCAGCAAAGCTGATGCTGTTGTTTCAAGAGCCACACTTTGAGAACCACTGGATTAAGTTATGACTAATACTTCATCATATCGAGAGTCCACTCTTCTGAGTCACTTTTAGCTAGAAGTTATTACTGTGAATGATTTTTCCACAGTTTTGGGAAACATTAAGAGTGTAGGTGATGCAGCATTTTAAACAAGAATTCATAAAAGAATAAAGGCCATTGGTGCTGGGCTCTTTGGCTTTGCAATTATATAGACTCTGTCTACTTAAAAAAATAGCTTTATTGAAATGTAATTTATATAATATAAAACCCATCAATTTCAAGTGTATAATTAAATGATGTTTAGTATATTTGCAGAATTATGCAACCATTGCCACAATCTAATTTTAGAACATTCCCATCACTCCGAAAGAAATACCATGCTTATTTACATCTATTCCCCATTCTCACAGTTGTAGGCAACCACTGATTTATTTTGTCTTTATTGATTTGTCTTTTCTGACATTCAGTATAAATGGAGTTAAACAATATGTATTCTTTATATGTTTGGATTTTTTCACTGAGCATAATGTGTTTTTGTGTTTGTTTTTAGCGAGAGAGAGCTTGAGTGGAGGAGAGGGAGAGAGAGAGAGAGAGAATCTCAAGCAGATTCCACACCCAGCATGGAGCCTAACTTGGGGTTCAATCTCATGACCCTGAGGTCATGACTTGGGCTGAAATCAAGAGTCAGACATTTAACCAACTGAGCTGCCCAAGCACCCCTGGGTATAACATTTTTGAGGTTCATTCACATTGTAACATGCATCAGTACTTTGTTGCCTTTTATTACTGAATAGTATTTCATTATGGGAACATGCCATATTTTGTTTATCCATTCACCAGATGAGAGACATTTGGGTTTTTCCCACTTTTTTTTTTCTTTTTTTTTTTTTAATTTTTATTTATTTATGATAGTCACAGAGAGAGAGAGAGGCAGAGACACAGGCAGAGGGAGAAGCAGGCTCCATGCACCGGGAGCCCGACGTGGGATTCGATCCCGGGTCTCCAGGACCGCGCCCTGGGCCAAAGGCAGGCGCTAAACCGCTGCGCCACCCAGGGATCCCTTTTTCCCACTTTTTGACAGTATAATGATAGAATACTGCTATGAACATTCAAGTACAAATCTGTGTAGACTTTCTCATTTCTCTTTGACATACACTTAGGGGTGGAATTACTGGGTTAAATGGTAACTCTATGTTTAGCATTTTGAGGAACCACCAGACTGTTTGCAAAGTTGTTGTACCATTTTATATTCTCACTAGCAGTTTATGAGGGTTCTGATTTCTCCACATCCAAGTCAATAGTTGTTTTCAGTCCTTTTGATTATAGTCATCCCAATGGGTATGAAGTAATATCTCATTGTGGTTGTGATTTGCATTTCCCTGATAACTAATGACATCAAGTATCTTTTGGGATGCTTATTGGCCATTTTTCCATTTCTTTGGGGAAAGGAGAGATCCCTTGCCCATTTTGAATTGAATTGTTTATCTTTTTATTATTGCGCTGTAAAAGTTCTCAAAATATTCGGAAAACAGGAGTGCTTGGGTGGCTCAGTTGGTTAAGTATCTGACTTTTAGTCTCATCTCAGGTCTTGATCTCAGGGTTGTAAGTTCAAGCCTTGTGTTGGACTCCATGCTGGGCATGGAACCTATTCAAAAAAAATTCTGGACACAGAGGCTGGGAAGATGGCAGAGTAGGAGGGCCCTATCCTCACCTCATCCCAGAGACACAACTAGATAGCACTCACATCAATGTAAGTAACCCAGAAAGTGATCTGAACAAAAGGTCCACAACAAAAGGTAGAGAAGAGGCCCTATTGAAATAGGTAGGAAATAGGTAGGGCAAAATAGGTAGGAAATAGGTAGGGCAAAGACACAGTTTAGGAGCAACATGGGCCATGGCCATCCATGATGGGGAGAGAGCTGGTACGTGGAGAAGGACAAAAAATAGAGCATCACACCAGGGACCCCGCACAGGGAAGGTGAATCCCCATAACATTTGACTTTGAAAACAAGAGGGACCAAATCTCATGAGTTCTTATAACCAGCAGGACATTTAAAAGTTAAATTGAAAGCCAGAAATTTTAAAAATCATCAGGTTTGGCTCTGGGTGAGGCAGGAGGGCAAGAAGAAGCTGAATCCCCCTCCTTAAAGAGACAGCAGGAAAAATAGCCAGTGGAGATACAGCATGGAAGCAGCAGTTTGAAAAACACCAGGAGAAGACAGAAGGAGGAGTTATTTACTCATCTCAGAGCCTATATTGAAGAGGCAGGGATCACAGAGAGACCCCTCTAGGAACAAAGTAGCTGCTGGGCACCATTTCCTTCCCTTGCCCCCCAGTATAAATACATGGGCACTTGCAGAAATGAACATGGTGCCAGCACTCACTACCTAATTTGCTTACACCAAGCTCTGCCTCCCTGTGCTTCAGAAATCCACCCTTTTTGGTCATGCTCACCTCAGTCTGGGTGCTGCGGGGCCCCTCCAGCAGAAGATCAGCACAAACCTCACTAATACCTCATCTCCTGACCTGCACCTTTTGCAGAATCTCAGTTCCAATGGCAGCAGTGATGGGTCTCACTTTGTAAGCAGATCAGTGCACAGCTTGTTAAAATGTGTCCTCTCAACTGGGGACCAAACACAGCCCGCAACAGGCAAAGAGAGCCTCTGCAGATGACAGGACTGAAGGAAATAGTGCTCAGAACTCAACAGCAGGGCATACATAACACAGGTATGAGACAATCCCTGAACCACTGGGTCCTGGGGAGCAGGGAACACTGCATGTTAGGGCATTACAGGACCTTTTCTTCATAAAGCCATTACTTTCCAGAGGAGGGGACATAGCTGATGTTCCTAACACACAGAAATAGACATAAAATGTTTGACAAAATGAGGAGACAGAGGAATATGTCCTGAGCAGGACCAAGCCACAGCAAGAGACCTAAATGAAATGAATATAAATAATATACCAGGTAGAGAATCTAAAGTAGTGATCTTAAAGATACTCACTGAACTTGAGGAAACAGTGAAGTACATCAGTGTATCTCTTAATACAGAGATAAGGAATAAGATAACAGAGATCAAAGGCCTCAATAAATGATATGAGAAGTATGTTGGATGGAATGAATAGCAGGCTGGAAGAAGCAGAGGAACAGATTAATGACTTAGAAGCCAGAGTAGTGGAAAGTAATGAAGCTGAACAAAAGAGAGAAAAAGAATTATGCAAAATGGGAATACACTTAGGGAAATCATTGACTCCATTAAATGTAGTAATGTTCATATTATAGGAGTTCCAGAAGAAAAGGAAGAGGAAAATAGGGGCAGATAATTTATTTGAAGAAATAATAGCTGAAAACTTCCCTAATCTGAGAAAGGAAACAGATATTGAGATCCAGGAGGCAAAGAGAATCTCCAACAAAATGAACAAAAGCATATCCACACCAAGACACAGTGTAATTAAAGTGGCAAAATATAGTGATAAAGAAAAAGCATTAAAAGCAGTAAGACAAGGGGTGCCTGCATGACCTGGCTGAGCGTCTGGCTCTTGATTTCAGCTCAAGTCATGATCTCGAGGTCGTGGGATTGAGCCCTATGTCAGGCTTTATGCTGAGTACAGAGTCTGCTTGGGACTCTCTCTCTCCTTCTCCCTCTGCCTCCCCCTTCTCTCTCTAATTTTTTTTTTAAATCAGCAAAACAAGGAAGACAGTTACATACAAAGCAATCCCATAAGGATATCACCAGATTTTTCAGCAGAAACTTTCTAACCCAGAAAAGAGTGGCCTGAGATATTCAAAGGGCTGAATAAGAAAAATCTACAGCCAAGAGTACACTACCCAGCAAGGCTATCATTCAGAATAGAAGGAAACATAAAGAGTTTCCAGGACAAACAAAAGTTAAAGGAATTCATGACCACTAAACCAGCCCTGCAAGAAATATTAAAGGGGACTTTTTGAGTGGAAAGGAGAAACCAAAAGTGAAAGTATAAAGGTAGAAAACACAAAATCAGTAAAAATGAATATTTCTGTAAAAAATCAGTCAAAGAACTCACAAAAGTAAAAGGATATAAAATATGACACCATTTACCAAAACATGGAGAAGAGTAAAGAATGGGTTCAAAAAAAAAAAAGAATGGGTTCAAACTTAAACAACCATCAACTTAATATAGACTGCTATAGGGCACCTTGGGGGCTCAGTCGGTTGTGTCTAACTCTTGATTTTGGCTCAGGTCATGATCTAAGGATTGTGAGATCAAGCCTCACATCAGGCTCCATGCTCAGTGCAGGGTCTGCTTGAGATCCTCTCCCTCTGTCCCTCCTCCAGCTCTCTCTCCCAAATAAGTAAATAAAAGAAATCTTTAAAAAATACAGACTGTTATATGCAGAAGGCGTTATATATCAAACTTAATGGTAACCACAAATCAAAACCCGCTAATGAACATGCAAAGAATACAGAGAAAGAAATCCACATATATCACTAACAAAATCAGCAAACTTGCAGATTGAAAGTGAAAGGATGGAGGGATGCTTTGGATGATTCAGTGGTTGAGCGTCTGCCTTTGGCTCAGGTCGTGATCCCAGGGTCCTGGGATCAAGTCCCACATCAGGCTCCCCACAAGGAGCCTGCTTTTCCCTTTGCCTGTGTCTCTGGCTCTCTCTCTGTGTCTCTCATGAATAAATAAATAAAATCTTTTTTAAAAAGTGAGAAGAAGGAGAAACAGGTATCATACAAATGTCCAAAGAAATCCAGAGTAGCAGTACTTATATCAGACAAAATAGACTTTAACACAAAGACTAACAAGAGACAAAGAAGATCACTATATAATTAATAATAAAGGGGGTAATCCAACAAGAAGATTTAACATTTGTAAATGTTTATGCACCCAACATAGGAGAAACCAAATGACACACTGGAACAGATGGCTTTAACAGATATATACAGAACATTCCATGCAAAAAACAGCAGAATACACATTCTTTTTAAGTGCACATGGAACATTATCTGGAATAGATAACATATTAGCCCACAAAACAAGCCTCACCAGATTCAAGAGTATTGAAATCATACCACGCATTTTTTCTGACCACAATGCTATGAAACTAGAAGTGAACCACAAGAAAAAAATCTGGGAAGACCACAGGTTAAATAACATGCTAATAAACATGAATGGGTCAATCAGGAAATAAAAGGAGAAGTACAAAATACATGGAAACAAATGAAAATGAAAACACAATCCAAAACCTTTGGGATGCAGCATAAGTGATTCTAAGAGGGAAGTTTATAGCAATACAGATCTACTTTAAGAATCAAGAAAAAAATCTCAAGCAACCTAACCTTACACCTTAAAGGAACAAAGAACAAATAAAACCTAAAATCAGCAGAAGGAAGGAAATAATAAAGATTAGAGCAGAAATACATTATAGAAACTAAAATAACAATAGAATAGATCAGTGAAAACAGAAACTTGTTCTTTGAAAAAAAATCAATAAAATTGATAAGCCTCTAGCCATATTTATCAAGAAAAAAGAGAAAGGACTCAAATAAATAAAATAACAATTAGAGAGGAGAAGTAACACCTTGCACCACAGAAACACAAACTATTATGAGAGAATACTATGAAAAATTATATACCAACAAGTTGGGTAACCTAGAAAAAATGGACAAAATCCAAACTACCAAAGCTGAAACAGGAAGAAATAGAAATTTTAGACAGACTGATTACCTACAATGAAATTGAATCAGTAATCAGAAAACTCCCAACATAAAGTCCAGGAACAGATAGCTTTCAAGGAGAATACTAATATCTAAGGAAGAGTTCATACTTATTCTTCCCAAACTTCTCCAAAAGATAAAAAAAAAAAAGGGACCAAAAACTTTCAAATTCATTCTATGATACCAGCATTACCCTGATACAAAAATCAGGGAAAGACTCCACTAAAAGAGAGAACTACACACCAATATCCTTGGTGAACATGGATGCAAAAGTCCTCAACAAAATACTAGCAAACTGACTCCAACAATACATTAAAAAATCATTCACCACGATCAAGTGGGATTTATTCTTGTGTTGCAGTACTCACAAATCAATCAACATGACATCACATCAATAAGAGAAAGGATATGGACCATATGATCATTTCGATAGATGCAGAAAAAACATTTTACGATGTATAACAGCCATTCATGATAAGAACCCTCAACAAAGGAGGTTTATAGGGAACATACCTCAACTAATAAAGGCCATCTATAAAAAACCTACAGCTAACATCATCCTTAATGGGGAAAAACTGAGAGACTTTTCCCTAAGGTCAGGAACAAGACTTTTACCACTTTCACTTAACATAAAACTGGAAGTCCCTAGCCACAGCAATCTCACAACAAAAAGAAAGAAAAGTCATCCAAATCAGTAAGGAAGAAGTAGAAATTTCACTATTTGCAGATGACATGGTACTCTAAATGGGAAACCTGAAAGACCACCAGAAAATACTAAAACTGATATGCAAATTCAGTAAAGTCACAAGATACAAAATTAATGCACAGAAATCTGTTACATTTTTATACAGCAATAATGAAGCAGCAGAAAAAGAAATTAAGAAAACTACCATTTGAAATTGCACTAAAAATTATAAGATACCTAGGAATAAACCTAACCAAGGAAGACCTGTCCTCTGAAAACTGTAAAACACCGATGAAAGAAATTGAAGACGACACAAAGAAATAGAAAAACTTTCCATGCTAATGGACTGGAAGAACAAGTATTGTTAAAATATCTAAACTACTCAAACCAATCTACACATTTAATGCAAATCTTTATCAAAATACCACCAGCATTTTCACAGGGCTAGAACAAACAATCCTAAAATTTGTATGAAACCATACAGCCCCTGAAGAGCCAGAGCAACCCTGAAAAAGAAACCCAAAGCTGGAGGCACCACAATTCTGGACTTCCAGTTATATTACAGAGTTGTGGTCATCAAAACAGTATGGTACTTGCACAAAAACAGACACATAGATCAATGGAACAGAAGAGAACACCCAGAAATAAACTTACAACTATATGGTCAATTAATCTTTGACAAAGTGGAAAATAATATCCAAAAGATAGCCTCTTCAACAGATGATGTTGGGAAAACTGGACAGCAACATGGAAAAGAAAGACAGTGAATCACGTTTTTTACACTATACACAAAAATGAATTCAAAATGAATTAAAGACCTAAATGTGAGCCCTGAAACTGTAAAAATCTTAGAAGAGAACACAGGCAGAAGCTTCTTTGACATAGGCCATAGCAACTTCTTTCTAGATATAGCCCCTGAAGCAAGGGAGCAGAAATAAAATATTGGGACTGTATCAAAATAAAAAGCTGTTGAACAGTGAAGGAAATAATTTAACAAGATATTTACAAATGATATATCTGATGAAGGGCTAGTTTCTAAAATATGTAAAGAACTTATAAAACTCAACACCCAAAAAGCCAAATAATGCAATTAAAAAGTGGGCAGAAGGGCAGCCGTGGTGGCGCAGCGGTTTAGCGCCGCCTGCAGCCCAGGGCTGATCCTGGAGACCCTGGAGTCCCGCGTTGGGCTCTCTGCATGGAGCCTGCTTCTCCCTCTGCCCCCCCCCCCCACACCTCTGTGTGTGTGTGTGTGTCTCTATGAATCAATAAATAAAATCTTAAAAAAAAAAAGTGGGCAGAAGACATGAACAGACATTTCTCCAAAGAAGACATACAGATGACTGATGGACACATGAAAAGCTGTTCAGCATCACCTACCATCAGGGAAATGCAAGTCAAAACCACAATGAGATATCACCTCACACCTGTCAGAATGGCTAAAATCAACAACACAAGAAACAACATGCATTGGTGAGGATGTGGAGAATGGGGTACCCTCTTGCACTGTGGGTGGGAATGTGAACTGGTGCAGCCACTCTGGAAAACTGTGTGGAGGTTCCTCAAAGAGTTAAAAATCAAACTACCTTATGATTCGGTAATGACACTATTGAGTATTTGCCCGCAGAATACAAAAACACTAATTCAAAGGGATACATGCACTCCTGTGTTTACTGCAGCACTACTTACGAGAGCCAAAACATGGAAGAAGCCTAACTGTCTATTGATTGCTGAATGGATAAAGAAGATGCTGTATATATGCACAATGGAATGTTACTCAGTTATAAAAAAGAATGAGGTCTTGCCATTTGCAATGACACGATGGAGCTAGAGAGTATAATGCTAAGTGAAATAAGTCAGTTATAGAAAGACAAATACCATGTGGTTTCACTCATATGTGGAATTAAATTAAAAATTAAATACAATTATTAAAATTAAATAAAAAATTTATTTGAGAGAGAGTGCAAGTGGGAGGAGGGTGAGAGGCAGAGGGAGAGGGAGAAGCAGACTCTCCACTGAGTGGGGAGTCCAATGCAGGGCCCATCCCAGGACCTGGGATCATGACCTGAACCGAAGGCAGACGCTTAACTCACTGAGCCACCCAGGCACCCCAACTAAGAAACAAATGAGTGAAGGAAAAAGAGAGAGAGAGAGAGAGACAGAGAGAGAGAGAAACCGAGAAGCAGAGTCTTAATTGTAGAGAACACACTCTGATTGGTTACCAGAGGGGAGGTGGGTGGGGGGAGGGGTCAAATAGGTGATGAGGATTAAAGGGTACACTTAATGATGATGAGCACCAAGTGATGTGGAGAATTGTTGAACCACTATATTGTACACTGAACCTAATGTAACACGGTATGTTACCTACACCAGAATGAAAATTAAAAACTTAATAATAAATATTCTGGACACAAGTCCCTAATCACTATATGATTTGCAAACATTCTCTGCCATTCCATGGGTTGTTCCTTTACCTTACTGATGGTAGCAGTTGTAGCATAAAAGTTTTTGATTTTGATGAAAGCCAATTTATCTATTTTTTTATTTAGTTATTTATGCTTTTGGTGTCATACCGAAGAAAACATTGCCTAACACAAGATCATGGAGATTTTCTCCTATATCTTCTAAGAATTTTAGAGTTTTAGCTCTTATGTTCAGATCTTTGATTCATTTAATTTTTGTATAGAGTTTTAGGAAGGGTTCCAAAATTATCTTTTTTAATATGATATAAAATTTTCCCAGTGCCATTCATCAAAAAAAACTATTCTTTTTTCATTGAATTTTCTTGGCATCTTTGTTGAAAATCAATTGGCTATAAATGTAGAGATTTTATGGTGGTGGGGTGTATCTCAATCCTCTTCCATTGATCTATCTGTCTCTTCTTAAACCAGTGACACTTACTGGCAAAACTTATGATGCTAACATTGTAATAAGTTTTTAAATCAGGAGATATAGTTCCTCCAACTGTTCTTTTTAAAGATTGTTTTGTCTATTCTGGGTCTTCTGGAATTTTCATATGAATTTAAGATCAGCTTGTCAATTTCTGCAAAAAAGCCTGTTGAGCCAGCCCACTTTTTATTCTTGCTTGAGAATGTTGTTAAGCATCTCTGATTCATCTGATCCACTCCCATTTTCCTCAGCCCTTTGCTTTCTATGGCTTGTGCTGTCAGGTTTTTCTTATAAGCTCTGACACTTGTTTTGGAAGTATTGACACAGGCACTTTCAATATCTGGGTGTGTTTTGGGAAGGGCAACCATGCACTCTGTACCACTGGCCAGGACAGATTGTGAGTCTTCAACAGAAGACATACATTGATTTGAGAGAAGTTAAAAGTTAGTACATTAAAAAAAAATTAACAGTGTAATAAAAAACCATACACCTTATGGGTATGTGTTGAACTTTAACCCTGATAAACAGTTGTACAGGCAATTTAAAATGGAATAAATATGCATATGTTGAAGTTGTGTGCAAATTTTAAAGCTTTTACAATAAGGCTGTGTGATCAAATTAGCCTGGAGTCACAGTCCCGGTGTGAAACTCTTCTTATGGAGCCCTCTCAGAGGGCCCAGCAAGCCTGTCTGAGCCACATGCAAGGACTTAAAGTGAGAAGTGTGGGTTATTCCTTTGTCCACATTTCCAGAGTCATGGGGGAAAGGTAGGCTGGAGATATAAACCAACCAACATCAGAAGAAGTAAGATCAGCTTTCCTTATCAAGCAACACAATCCCTTTTTCATAAATGAGAGTGACTATTAAGGATATCCAAATATAAGACAAGGATCAAGATGGAACAAGAAAACCCAGAAGAAATAGGTAATTTGGTAAAAAGTGAAATCACGTAATTCTAATTAATATCATAAAAGGACCAGATATTTCACAGAATAAGAACTTAAAACTAGAATAGCCAGCAAGAAATGAAAGAATAAATAATATAAGGTATATTTTAGATATAAAGAAGCAATTCAGGAAAGTCCAATATATTTCAATAGAATGTTAAGTATTCTACAAAGATAAAAGAGAAATCTAGAGTAAATTTGCCTTTAAATTTTTAATCACTTATGAATATTTATTTGAATGCTCTCTATAAAATATTAGCAAAAATGATTCAACACTACATTAAGAAAAAGATATACCATGGCCAAGCGGGATTTATTTCAGGAGTGCAAGGTTGGTTCAATATTTAAAAATTCATGGCATTGATACACCACACTAGGAAATGTAAATGAAAAGTATCATATAATTATCTCCATATATGTTGAAAAGACCTTCAACAAATTGAACAGGCTCTCCTGATAAAAAGACTCAAGAAAAAGTTCATTTTTGCCCCAGTGATTTGAGATTTCACCTTTATTATACACTGACATTCTGCCTGTGCTTATATCTATTTCTGGATATTCTATTCTAGTCCACTAACCTGTTTTTCTATTCATGTACCTTAATATTTGATAGGGCTAGTTACCTCTCATAGTTGTTATTTTGTGGTGGTTTCCTGGATATTATTGAATGCTTATTTTTTCATATGAAGTTTATTATTATTTGCTGATATTTTCTTTGTTACACAATATGACCCATTCTTGTGAATATTCCTTGTGTGCTTGAGAAAATGGATTTTCTATTATCAGCATTAAAGTTCAACACATACCCATAAGGTGTATGGTTTTTTATTACACTGTTAGTTTTTTTTTATGTACTAACTTATTTTTGTCCACATATCCAGTACCACTGAGCAGGTGAGACTTATCCAAGGGATACTTCAATCCTGATGACTTTGGGGCTTTGTCTTTTGTCCCATTAGTGACAGATTTTGATTGGTTCGTGTTGCGTTTTGTAGAACCTCACCTATGTATACTTTTCATGCAGCTACCTGCTGTCCTTGCAAATTTTCTTAGATTATCAGTAAGTATGATGCTTGGCTTCTCTTTCCTCTCACTCTCCCATAGTTTTTTTTTTTCTGGAAAAAATTCATGGTGATCCTGAGTAATGGTTTAAAACTATTCTTTTAAAATCATTTTCTGGTATTAGGTCCCCTGGATCTGGAAAAGATGAACTATCTTGGGATGTGCCTGGGACAGTGTTGTGCTGAGGATTCTGAGTATGGTCACGAGAGAACAGTGGGAGAGTATCTCAGAGGTTTTGGGTATAATGGTAGCCTATAAAATGTTGGACAAATCCTAGAGGTAGTTTGATAGATGTGAGATTAACTTCATACCAGCCCCTTTCTGCTTCTTTTTCTCCAGGTTTGCCTTAGCATATCTGGCTCCTAGGGAGACCTCTAAAAGGCAATGCTAGGATGGGAGTGAACTCCAACATGGCTATTTGAATGGAATTTCATCCCAATCTACAGACCCTCTAAAATCCCTCCACTCAGTAATCAGCAGAGACTGGCAACTTGTGATAAAAAGACGGATTTTTCTTAATCCCCTAGAGGACAAAAGATAGGCTCTCTTCCCTATTCTCAGTTCCCAATTGCTACCCCTTTATAACCTATTTTCTTCTCCAAGGTCTTTTTACTTGAATCTCCATATTGAGGTGGCCTTAGGGTGAAGGTCTCCCCCCCACTTTCCTTTCAAGACCTGAGAGCCACGAGGCCAGCCCCTGCACACTCAATGTGTGTGTAGAAAGAGACAGTGGGACAGGGGAGTGCTGTGAGCTGTTCTAGAAGGGATTAGGAAATTGATTCACAGACAGAGGCAAAGCAATCTGAACTACCAAGTGAAGACCTATATTACGGAAGTAAATTATGCTGTTAACCTTGAAACAGGGAGCCTAGATGACATCAATTTTTACAAAGGCTGTGTTTTGATCCACTTCAAAGAACTCACTGGGGTTAGTCTTGTAAGTTTCACAATCCATCAGCCAACTGAGCTTGCGAAATGATACTTCATCATGAAAATAGACTCATCACAGAGAGAGTAAGAAGAATCAAAGATAAATGAGATGTATGTCCCACCACGTCAAGGAGATCGATTAGTTTGCTGTCACAAGTTTTACCTTTGTGTTGTGGAGTTTCAGTCTGTGCCTGAAAGGAACACCCAGGAAGTTCATCTTGATGTGGGGCCTACCCACCTGGGACATGGGGAAATGTATGAGGGATGAGGACACCCTAATGGAGACAAGGATGTAGCAGGACAATAGATAGCTTGCCTTGTGTTTCTCTCCCCCATTTCTCCTTTCTCCCCTTTATTCACCTGTCTCTTCTCTTCATACTCCTTTATCCCCTCTATGGGTGACTGGATTTGTTTCTAGAACTCTTGGAAAAAGAAGCAGTAATAAAAAAGATGAAACACTTCTTTTTTTTCTGTGAAATTCTCTGTGGGTCATTAATAAACCAACACGTTTCTGTCTTGACTGACAGCCCAGATCAAGTACTTGCATTTCCAGCACATCCTCAGCTCTGGCCATAGCCTTCAGAGATTCTCACGGCAAATGGTGGCTGAGGTGATGTGTGAAGGAAAGTTGTGGCAGGATTTGCATTTGGGTGCTGTAAAGGAGAGCATGACTCTTTCATTTAATAGATTGAGAAACAGAGTCAGAGAAGGTTACTGGTACAAGATTAGTCAGTTTTCAGGAAAAGTCATGATAGAAACAAAATTTAGGAATCTGGAAAGAATGAATGGAAAGGGATTTGGAAAATTGGGGGTGGAAATGAAACTCAAGCTTGCAGAAGGGAAGGGCTGAATGCAACGTAGAGATGCTTGTCTGAACTCTGGAAGGTCATGAATGTCTCTGGAAGTGGAATTCAGCTTGGGTTCAAAATAGGAAGATTGGTGGAAAGTCTACAAGAAGATTGGATCTCCATATTCCCTCCCAGACCCTCCAGCTTTGGTGACTGCTCACCTTTGCAGAACATTGCAGTGTTACTCTTTGGAGGTTGATCTAAATTGAATCAGGGCTCAGGGACACTGAGGGCCAGGGCTGCAATGAAAACAGGGGGTTAAGCACAAATGAATGCACTGAATGGTGCTAGTGTCTCAGTCCCTGCCCTCCATTTGCCACCTAGGATAAACTCATAGTCATGATTATATAATTATATACAATGATTGACAGAGGTAGATAATAAGCAAGTGAAATAATAAGACAATCGTTATTAACTCTCTAGTAGGAAAATGTTGTATAGAGAGAAATTGTTTTTATAGTACACCACTCAGCCATGAATAATATTTATATAAACACTGAATATTGATTTAACCAAAAATTGTGACTATATAAGAATGTGAAATCTTCATCTCCCATATTAGGAAATCTATAGTTAATACCTAAAACTGAAAAACCAAGAAATAGTAGTGTACATTTACCATTCTATAATGTGAATGCAAATACATGTACACATACAACTACAAAATGGCAAAAGCATTTACTGTGTAGAGTAAGAATCAGGGATGGGAGATTTATTTTAAATTTTTGAATGTATATCTTTTCATGAAGATGGTGCCAAAGGTAATGAAGGAAATCCCTGTCCCTCCCAAAGCTGAAGCCAAAGCAAAGGCTTTGAAGGCCAAGAAAGTCATGCTGAAAGGCTTCCACAATCATAAAGAAAAGAAGATTCGTACATCACCTATGTTCTTATAGTCCAAGATACTGCATCTCCAAAGGTAGCCCAAATATCCTCAAAAGAGCACCCCCAGAGGAAACAAGCTTGACCTCTGTGCCATTATCAAGTTCCTTCTAACTACTGAGTCAACTATGAAGAAAGTAGAAGACAACAACACACTTGTGTTCTTTGTAGATGTCAAGGCCAAAAAGCACCAGCGTAACAGACTATGAAAAAGCCATATGACATTGACATGGCCAAGGTCAATGCCCTATCAGGCTGGATGGAGAAAAGAAGGTATATGTTGGACTGGCTCTTTACTATGATGCTTTGGATGTTGCTGACAAAGTTGGAATCATTTAAACTGAGTCCAGTTGGATAGATACTAATTATAAAATTTTTCACCATAAAAATATTTTTGAATGTATATAATCATAGTTAACAGAGATATGATAAACTGTCTGCATTATAGTTATATATAACATATTAAATGTAATACATGTGTATAAGTATGCATGGACATATATATTATATATGTAGTAGGTGGAGAGGATGTCACAGTTTGAAAGATATGTCAAAGTGCTTGGGTGTTTGAGAAATGACACCTTGTATTTTTAGATTTCAATTATAAAATGTGAAGATTCTAAAGCCCATCACTTCTACCATCACTGTATTTATATGATATAATTCCACCCCACCCTCAGCAATTCAGCAATGAGAATATAATATTCTGACCTCCCCTTCCCAGGTCTTTTTCAGGAAACAGCAGGGAAATACATTTCAGTAATTTATGAGCATGTAATTCAAATAAATGTTGAGGCGCTAAATACTGACAAAGAAACAGTAGTCAGCAATTAAATATTATTTCGATGTTTTCTAACATCATTTAAAAATATTGTAATATAGGGATCCCTGGGTGGCGCAGCGGTTTGGCGCCTGCCTTTGGCCCAGGGCGCGGTCCTGGAGACCCGGGATCGAATCCCACGTCGGGCTCCCGGTGCATGGAGCCTGCTTCTCCCTCTGCCTGTGTCTCTGCCTCTCTCTCTCTCTCACTGTGTGCCTATCATGAATAAATAAAAGTTTAAAAAAAATATTGTAATATATATATATATTATATAGATCAATAACCCATGGCACAATTCCTAGAATGTTCTTTTCTCTCTGCTGGAGTTCCTTGATGCCTCTGACTACTTGAAAGTCATCCATTCTTGAAACCCTTAATTCTTCACTCCTTTCCCCAACTAATCTCTGAGCATTTTACCTCTCCAATTCTGGTGTCCTTCTACTGATTCTCCTGGTTTTATATCACCAAAGCTCTTCTTGTAAGGTGAAGGCAGAGAGGAAAGACTAAATTGTCTTCAGCAGGTAAAAAAGAAGAGAGAAGTCCTGATTTATTTTAATATAATATATATTTAATATAATGTAATATTCATTTATTAATGAATTTTGTTCTCATCACAAATGTAAAAAATTATTTTAAACTAAATTTCTCATCATGATAAATAAATGAAATGGTAATTTAGGTATTATTCTTTTGAATGTTTTCATATGAACATTCTTATAAATTATTCATGTAAACATTTATTTTGGAAAAAAAGGTTTAAGACAAATTAAGTCATACATAGTGACTCTGAAATGGAAATAACTGGAAATCTTTAACAGAAAGTTTTTAAATATAGAAATGCATAGAGAATAAATAATAACACCAGTGCCTCACCACTCGGAATTAATAGATACTAATAGGTTTTCATGTTTGCTTTAGACACATTTAAAAAAAATTTTTTTAAAGATTTTATTTATTTATTCATGAAAGAGAGAGAGAGAGAGAGAGAGAGAGAGGCAGAGACACAGGCAGAGGGAGATGCAGGCTCCACGCTGGGAGCCGGATGCGGGACTCGATCCGGAGACCCCAGGATTGCGCCCTGGGCCAAAGGCAGGCGCTAAACCGCTGAGCCACCCAGGGATCCCAACATTTTTTTAATTTTAAGAAACAAGATGTTACATGCTGAATAAATAAAATTAAATAAAAATAAATACATAGATAAACAAGGACCAGTGGTCATAGGATTTGGAGAAGTTATATAACCAGGGCAGGTGAGAGTTGGAAGGGAGGGAAGAAGTGTTCTGTGGCTCCATGAAGTCTACAAAAGGGAAGTACAAAAAGTTATAGCTGGGAACTTATAGCAAAAATTATAATTAATTGTGGACTGTTAAAAAACATTTCCTTATAGAAACAATTATCCTTGTGTATTTGCCTACCTATAAACCATTTTCAGTATTCCTCATTCCTTTTTGTAGATTCAAATTTCCAGTAGTGTTATTTCTCTTCAGCTTAAAGAACTTTTTCTAGCACTTTTTTTGTAATACAGGTCTACTGACAATGAATGATCTCAACTTTAATTTATCCGAAGATATCTTCATTTGCTTTCATTTGTGAAAAATAGTTTTACTGGGTATAGGCTTCTAAGTGGACAGTTTTTTCTTTCCACATATCAAAGATGTTATTTCATTGTCTCCTGGGCTCCACTTATTGGGTGAAAAGACAGGTGTTTGTATTATTGTTCTCCTCTATTTAATTTGTCCTGTCTGCCTGGCTGCTTTATATTTAACCTTAATTTTTATCTATGATGTGGCTAGGTGTAAGTTGTTTTGTTTGTTTGGTTCTTTTTGGGGCTTGTTAAGCTTCTTATACATAATGTTTGATGTTTAAATTTGGAAGAATTTTGGCTACTATTTCTTTTAAATATTTTTTATTCCCTGCTCTCTTTTCTTCTTCTGACACTCCAATTACACATACATCAGGTTGTTTGATTTTTTTTTAAAGATTTATTTATTCATGACAGAGAGATGGAGAGAGAGAGAGAGAGAGAGGCAGAGACACAGGCAGAGGGAGAAGCAGGCTCCATGCAGGAAACCTGACGCAGGACTCCATCCTGGGTCTCCAGGATCACACCCTGGACTGAAGGTGGTGCTAAACCACTGAGCCACCCAGGTTACCCAGGTTGTTTGATATTATCACACTATTTGGTATTATTGATATTGAGGTTCTATTTATGTCTCTTTTTTATCTTTTTTTATTATCTCTCTTTTTAAATACTCTCTCTGATTCATTTTTTGAGTAATTTCTACTTGTTTGTCTTTAAATCAATAACCTTATTCTTTTTCCTCTCTCCAATTCTCTCTTGATCTCATGATACGAATTTTATACATTTATACATTAAACATTACATTTATATCTTTCAGTCCTAAGCTTTCTAGTTGGTACCTTTTTAGAGTTTCCATATCTTTTCTGAGATTCTTCATCTCTTCACTTACTATATACACTTTTCTGGTAGAATTCTTTAAACATATTTATCAGTTATTTTAAAGTCTTTCCTCCTGAATCCTAAATGTGGATCTTTTTTATTGACTGCTTTTTTTTCTCTTGACTTGCCATCATATTTTCCTATTTCTTCACATGTATAATAGTTTTTTCATTGTACAGGCATGCTTTGTTTTATTGAGCTTTGCTTTATTGCACTTTGCAGATGCTGCATTTTTAAAAATAAAGTGAAGGTTTGTGGCAACCTTGCACGAAGCAAGTCTGTTGACACCATTTTTCCAACCGCATTTTCTCACTTCTCACTTCATGTCTCTGCATCACATTTTGGTAATTTCACAATATTTCAAACTTTTTCATCATTATTATATTTGTTATGGTGGTCTGTGATCAGTAGTTTTGACTCGCTGAAAGCTCAGATGATTAGCATTTTAACAATAAAGTATTTTTAAATTTTATGTACTTTTTTTAGACATAATGCTTTTGCACACTTAATAGACTTTAGAATAATGTAAACATAACTGGTATATGCACTGGGAAGTCAAGGATTCATTAGACTCACTTTATTATGATATTAGCTTGAAATGGTCTGGGACCAAGCCTGCAATATTTGTGAGGTACGCCTGTTTAGTGACACATTGTAGAGAATCTAGATTCTGTTATCCTTTTCTGAATAATGTTGAGTTTTGTTTTAGGAGGTCTAGCAGATCTGCTGGCAGGTCACCTGGATTTTGCAGAGGCTTGGCTTTGGGCTTTGTTAACGTGGGTTCATTTTAATTTTGCTCTTAGTCCTGGGATGTGCTTCTTAATCCTAGGGAATGACTCTTTTAGAGTCTTTTTGAGAAGCCTAAAGTGTTTACCACACTCCTCTAATTTGGGGACATTTGAACTCTAACGTCTGTCTTTCTACTGAAATTCCTGCTCAGCATTTTCTACATTCCAGCTATTCTTTTCCTCTGGTCTCAATGGAGTTTTTCCCTGTTGCATATACACTTTCAAAGTCAGCAAGGATCTGAGGGGGTATTTACATAGATATTTTATGGTTCCCTTCTTCCCACCCCCCACCTCTCAGTTGGAAACTTCTCTCCAGCTCCAAATACTCATCTTTGACTCTTCAGCCTAGTAACACTGTTTCTTTTTGCTTGAATTCCAGTCCTTATTTTTCAGGCAGATTGGGCAGGGCATTCAGGAGAAAAGCCTGTTAAATGTGAATCTCACAAAGCTTACTTCTATTCTTCTTATCCTCCTAACTTCTTGTAGGCTTATACCCTCCTAACTTCTGCATGTTTTTGGTTACAGTTGTTTGAATATTTTGTTCATAATTTATAATTGTTATGAGAAGGTGGGTTTTGTCTGATACAAGATACTCTGCCATTATTAGAGCTAGAAGAAAAAAGAATTAAGAAATTAAGTAGTGAGTCTACTATCATTACTTCTATCCTACATACTGGAGGTCTTAAAAAGTGTAACAAAACAAGAGAAAACAAAAGGTACTTGAACTGGAAAGGAAGAAACAGAACTTGAATTATTTGAAGGTGATATGAAAATTGAAAATCTATAGAAAAAACTTGAATTATAATAAGAGCTAAGGAAGGATGCCAGAACCTGTTGCTTTCTACATATTAGTTTCAGGTCTCTTAAATTATATTTTAAGAATAATAAAGATTTGTCTCATTTTCAGAACAAATTTACCATCCTAATTCTTGTTCTCATTTATCTGGTATCTTGAAGTAACTAGAGTTATGTTCTCTCTTATTTATTATCTCTACCAGAAGAGCTTTGACTAAAAGAGAAGAAATTTCTCTGAGACCGGGTGTAGAGAAAACAAGGGACTCCTTGCTAATGGGATATGGCATGTGCCTGCGGAATTGACTAAGGAAGCTAAACCACAATGAGCTCTTTGGAGGCAAAGACTGTATCGTATCTTGTTCACTGCAGTATTCCCAGCAGCTAGCACAATGGGTCTGGTGCAGAATAGATCTCAGTCAATGTTTACTGGAGGAACATGGTTGTTATTTTTAAATATTTGCATCAGGCATGGAGGAGGAAGTGACTCAATTTGCAAAGGAGCTCTCAGACGGTCAGTATCATCTGAGGAGAGAGTGGTCAAAATTGGAGGATCTGGAACTCTTGCACACAAGGATTCAGGCAGAGGTTGGATGAACACTTGGCAGAGGTTTAAAGAGGTGATTCAAACAACAGCTAGGAATTTGGATTTTGACCTTCAGGATGGTAAGGAAAAAACTGAAGAGTAATGTAGTACCCAGCCTCTAGGATGGCAGTCAATGATTCCTGCCTCCTGGTATTCCTGTCCTTGTGTAGGTCCCTCCCACATTCAATTGGGGCTGGTTGTGTGACCCATACATGATGTGTAGGTCATGGCAGATGACTGCTAAGACTAAGTCATAGAAAGCATTGCAGTTTACAGCTGGGTGTCTTGCATTCTTCACTCTGGGAGAAGTCAGCCCTCATGTGCTAAGGACTCTCAAACAGTCCTGTGAGCTTGCTAACTATGTGAGTGGGTCACTTGGGGAGCAGATTATCCAGCCCCAGTCAAACCTTCAGATGATGCCAGGCCCAGCAGACATCTGACAACAACCCCACAAGAGACTCTGATCCAGAAACATTCAACTGAGCCACTCCTGAATTCCTGACTCATGGAAATTATTATTATATTATTTTTTTTTTTTACTTTTTTTTTAATTTATTTTTTATTGGTGTTCAATTTACTAACATACAGAATAACCCCCAGTGCCAGTCACCCATTCACTCCCACCCCCCGCCCTTCTCCCCTTCTACAACTCCTAGTTCGTTTCCCAGAGTTAGCAGTCTTTACGTTCTGTCTCCCTTTCTGATATTTCCCACACATTTCTTCTTCCTTCCCTTATATTCCCTTTCACTATTATTTATATTCCCCAAATGAATGAGAACATATAATGTTTGTCCTTCTCCGACTGACTTACTTCACTCAGCATAATACCCTCCAGTTCCATCCACGTTGAAGCAAATGGTGGGTATTTGTCATTTCTAATGGCTGAGGAATATTCCATTGTATACATAAACCACATCTTCTTATCCATTCATCTTTCGTTGGACACCGAGGCTCCTTCCACAGTTTGGCTATCGTGGCCATTGCTGCTAGAAACATCGGGGTGCAGGTGTCCCGGCGTTTCATTGCATTTGTATCTTTGGGGTAAATCCCCAACAGTGCAATTGCTGGGTCGTAGGGCAGGTCTATTTTTAACTGTTTGAGGAACCTCCACACAGTTTTCCAGAGTGGCTGCACCAGTTCACATTCCCACCAACAGTGTATGAGGGTTCCCTTTTCTCCGCATCGTCTCCAACATTTGTGGTTTCCTGCCTTGTTAATTTGCCCCATTCTTGCTGGTGTGAGGTGGGATCTCATTGTGGTTTTGATTTGTATTTCCCTGATGGCAAGTGACGAGGAGAATTTTCTCATGTGTGTGTTGGCCATGTCTATGTCTTCCTCTGTGAGATTTCTCTTCATGTCTTTTGCCCATTTCATGGTCGGATTGTTTGTTTCTTTGGTGTTGAGTTTAATAAGTTCTTTATAGATCTTGGAAACTAGCCCTTTATCTGATAGGTCATTTGCAAATATCTTCTCCCATTCTGTAGGTTGTCTTTTAGTTTTGTTGACTGTATCCTTTGCTGTGCAAAAGCTTCTTATCTTGATGAAGTCCCAATAGTTCATTTTTGCTTTTGTTTCTTTTGCCTTCGTGGATGTATCTTGCAAGAAGTTACTATGGCCGAGTTCAAAAAGGGTGTTGCCTGTGTTCTTCTCTAGGATTTTGATGGAATCTTGTCTCACATTTAGATCTTTCATCCATTTTGAGTTTATCTTTGTGTATGGTGCAAGGGAGTGGTCTAGTTTCATTCTTCTGCATGTGGATGGACTCATGGAAATTATGAGAGATAAGAAGTTACTATCATTATTTTCAGCCAGTTGGTTTTAGGATGGTTTTTACACCTAATCTGTGAGATTTGGGACTATGCAATCTCATTCTTTGCTGTAATAATTGATGCTATTTTTATTCTTTATTTATTTTTATCATTTATTTACTTATTTATTTAATTTTTATAATTGTATAATTAACATACAGTGTTATATTTGTTTCAGGTGTACAATGCAGTAATTCAGCAATTATATATATTACTCAGTGCTCATCTTGGTATGTGTGATCTTCCTCTCCTTTATCTATTTCACTCATACCTCCACCTACCTTCCTCTGGCAACCACCAGTTTGGCCTCTGTATTTAAGACAGCCACTGAAAACAGTATGGAGTATCCTCAAAAAAAATAAAATAAAATTACCATATGATCTAGTAATTCCACTACTAGGATTTACCCAAAGAAAGCCAAAATACTAATTCAAAAAGATATATGTACACCTATGTTTATTGCAGCATTATTTACAACAATTAGGACACAGCATAAATCCAAGTATCCATCCACAGATGAGTGAATAAAGAAGATGTGGTATATACACAATGGAATATTACTCAGACACAAAAATGGAGATTTTTCCATTTGCAATGACATGGATGGAACTAGAGGGTATTTTGATAAGTAAAATAAGTCACACAGAGAAAGACAAATACTACATGATTTCACTCATATGTGGAATTTAAAAAACAGGAAAAAGAAAAATAAGAAAAAGAAAAATAAGAAAAAGAACCAGAAAAACAGACTCTTAAATACAGAGAACAATCTATGCTATATTTACATTTTAGCACTTGTCTTTGGATTGCCTTTGACGTGGCATAAGAGACAAGTGCTCTGAACATTGTCTAGGTCCAGTGACTCTGAAGTTGGGGAAGTTGTGTTGAGCAGGAGTCCCAGCATGTGAGTGAAAGAACTTCTCTAACAAGAAGTTCTGAAAGACAAGAATCATTGCCCTGTGTTTGTATTCCTACCAGAACAGTGGCTGACACAGTGTTGGTAACCTTTAAATGTCCTTTGAATAGTGAACAAATAAAGGTGAGAAATGGATTCTCATCCATTTCAGCAATGGATTCTCTGGCCCTCTGGTGTCTCGTCACATTCTTGTGATTTTTAATTTTCCTGGCATACTCCTCAGCAGAGGGCAGTGTAGTGCATCCCTGAGATGCATGAAAATTCATCTGTTGAGATAGAGAAGCTTCCCAAGTTTTGTGGCTCTGTTATTTTGGGGGTAATTGCTTCTTGCAATAAGCCCTAGATTTATATATGACCAGAAAACTACAACCACAAAACATAGGTTAACATTTCCGAAGCTGATGTATCCAGTGGCTGTTGACAGAGGCATACAAATTGATTTACCTCATCTTGGTAATAATACAATGCTACTTACATTAGCTCACTAAAAGTTTGGATAAGCAGAATTTATTTTCATTCTAGTTTCAATAGTAACCAAAATGTTTGAGGATAGTCCACCAGGCACTGTAAGATCTAGATATGATAGTGCAAAAACTATAAAAGAAGAATTAATCTACATCATGGATGTACCTTGAGAACATGATTGCTAAGTGAAAGAGGCCAATCACAAAGGACGACATGTTATAGGATTCCATTTCTATGTAATATCCAAGTAGGCAAATTTATAGAGACCGAAAATAGATTAGTGGTTGCCCGGGGCTGGGGGAAATGGGGGCAATGAAGGATTACATCTAAGGGATAGGGAGTCTGTTTGGCGGTGGTGATAAAAATACTCTAAAATTGGGTTGAGATGATAATTGCAAAACTCTGAATATACTAAAAACCATTGAGTTGGATGCTTTAAATGGGTGAATTGTATGGCACATGAATTATATCTCAAAGCTATAAAAGAGAATGAATAATGTTCAACTAAATTTTTACAATCATCTTGTTATGCTCCAGGTTTAGTCTCCATCTGTGATGGAGATGACTTTCCAAGGATTGCCCATACATCCTGGATGGCATGTGCCAGCAGGGATCCATGTAGAAACATGACTCTTCTGATGCTTGGCAGCTAGTCTGTTTTCTGATCATTGCTATGGTGAGATGAGAGTCAGTGTTCTTATTCTGGTCACCAGTCCCATTGCTAGAGCCATGGGGGCTGACCTGGGGCTGGCATGTGCCGTTGCCCTGCTGGCTTTAACGAGGAGTCTGAAAGAGTTTATGGCCATGAGAAACAGCAACTCCAGGACAATGCAGGTGGCAAAGCTTTGCTTCCAGTTCTCACTTAACTTATATCCAAGAGGCGTGTTCTCCCAATTTGTGTAGCAGCTCCCATAGTAAGCACTTCCAAGAAGGTGGTACTCTCTGGAGGCAGTAATCTCAGCAATTGGGGGAAAAGCAAAACCCATCGTTAGAAGAAGCATCACCAGCTGAAAATTAGGAGGTTTGGCTTCTAGTTCTGGCTCTGTAGTTGAATTGACCAAGATCACTCCCTGAATCCTCTCTGACCTTGGGTATGTCAGTAAATTGAACTTCATATGGGAATCAAAGCTTAGAACTGTCAGGTCATCCTTGGTTCTAAATTCCATTAGTTATTGCTTTACACTCTTGGGAACATGTGCAGTTCAACTGTTGAACACTAACAGAAAAGGCGGTAAATCTTTACTTGTCTCTCTCCTGTCTGATATCTCTGCTTTTTTGCAACAGTAATAATGTGAAAATCAGTGGTCACCATGCCTACTGCCTAGTCTAGGTGCCTGACCATTTGCACCTGCCAAGAGGGGTGAGGCTGGGAGCATGATGAGGCACTGGAGAAGCTGCCTTTGACAGCTTGAGCTTATTTTTGGGGGTGCTTTAGGGTTTGCCCCATATCTTAGTTAAGGGGAAAATTCTACCCATTATGTGATATTTGCAGAAAGGAAATGTAACTTCTAAGCATCTTAAATGGCATACTGCCTGAAAGAATATCTCGATGTGTTCTACTTGCACAAAAATGATACTTGGTGTTCCTTCAGGGCCTCTGGTCACTTATCAAGAAGAAAACAGTGCAGCTGTCTTTGGTGGCCTTCCTTCCTTCTCTAGTTTCCAGGATCCCAGTCCGTCCTCACTGCGGCCAAGCCTGCAGAGAGCAGAGGCTCCCCTGGCAGAAGGAGGCATTGTTTACACTCAGCAGACCTGAAGACCCTTGTGAGGAGCCACACTGAATAAGCCTGGATAGAAAGAACTGTTGTCAGGCTGCCAGACTGTGATTCAGCATATGTAATATATATTCATTGTACAAAATGTGGATGATCAAAAAATAGAGAGAAAAAGTTACCCATAGCCTTACCACTTAAAAGCCACATTAGTCAATAGTTTCCAATTTTTGAACATTATTTTAAGCACTAAACATTCTGCTGTGCAGCATACATTATGTAATGTAATTTTCACAATCATTCTTTGAGATATGTGCTATTACTTCCTAGTGCAGAGAAAGAAACCATTTCAGAGAAGTTAGGCAACATGCCCAAGGCAGCACAGCCGGTAAGTGGCAGAGCTGAGATTAAAATCCAAGTCTAATTGACTCCAGAGTCATTGTACTATGTAATCTTCCCTCTTAACATTTTGTACTATTTCCTGTCAGTTTTTTTCTTCATTGTTTTTGTTTTGTTCTATCTTTGCATAATTGCAGTCATACTGTGTTTTCTAGAGGTCCCCTACCTGCCAGACTTCCAAGCCCTCAGGCCCTTTGGGTGTTAGATCTATGCAAAAATTCACACTATAGACAAGCTCATTTCTTGGACTCCAGTGCTCTACCAATATGGAAGGTCTTTCTTTATTTGGCAGAGAGAAGTCATGATCTCTTTTTCAATCTTTCTTCAGTCCCTAATCTCCTGAAGCTTTACTTGCCTAAAAAAGCAAAGACTCAGAACAGAATTATCTGTATCTGGGATAATCTCCACTGGGCTGTCCAGAGAGTCCTGGCTAGAAGCCAGGAGGCCTGGCTGCATGTGAGTTCCCAGGCGTGTGTGGGCTCCCTCATACCTGAGGTGTATATCAAAGACATAGGATTGCATATCTCAGCAGCCCTGGAATGGGGGCGCTGAGGAAGGGTCTGTGTGGGGACCCTGCAGGGAATGCAGCCAGACCATATATGAGGGACCCAGTTAGGGGCTGCAGGTTGGGGCTGCAGCATGGATCTTCCCCTGGGTAGGGCACCTCCCCACTAACCCTTTCCTTCCATCCTCATTGATTTCTAGAGTACACTCTAACCCTCATCCCTTCCCCTCTGTCTTTTTGTTCTTTCCAGTTTTCAGGAACATCAAATAAAGGCTCATTCAAGTGGCTCCCTTGAGGCAAACAGCCAAGAAGCAACATTTAGTTCTGCAGGTGAGCCAGCTTGATGGGTTTCAGCCACTTTAATAGAGAGAGACTCTTCCTCGAGATTCACTGTCCTTGGCCTGATCCCTCACACTTCATAGGACATCAAGCTTAAGCAGTGAGAAAAATCTTATAAAGAAAATGTGAACAAAAATAAAGAGCTCCAAACTCTATGTTCCTATATCTGCTAAGAATATTTACAGATCCGATTGTGTCAGGAATCAGAGCCCCAGGAGAGCTATGACCATAGGTACTCAGCAAGTGTGTCTTGAGTTGAAGTGAGAGAAGCTATGATGATTCTTTTTGATAAAGGGAGAATGATTTTTCTTTTTCCTGAATGTTTCCAAAAAGGGGCCACCCTCTGGTCTTTATCCTGGAGGAGGAGTATTGGGGTAGAGACCTCCACGTCCACTTCTACCATTTACTTGGTTCTTCACTTGGGCAGGTAGTGGTTGATGTACTTACAGAATCCAACAGTCTTGATTCAGATCATCAGGAGCTGAGCCACTGTACTTCAGAAGCAAAAAAGTGTTCTATCATACCTGTGTAGACCATCTGCCTCAGCTTCCAGCTCCCATGAGTAAACGCACCTGGGTCAGAACAGTGGCTAGTTTTGAGAAGTAACTGGGTATGTGAGGCAGGCCTGTGGCCCTCCATGAAACTTGGCAAAGTAAGAGGAGACCCACCAGGAATCTGGTCCAAGGCACGGGTACAACAGAGTTTAGCAGAAAGCTCTATTCTAAAAAAATAAAGAAAGAAAGAAAAAGAAAGCAAGCAAGCAAGCAAGCAAGCAAGCTCTATTCTTTGAGATCACTAGGTACTATCTGGACCGTTAATAAGAATAATTCTTTGGTATCCACTTGGCCACCCTTGTGTACATTTTCTTAACTGGAATGTTGGAGAAAAGAGGGAATGATCCTTAAGGCCTATAACCACGAACAATTTCCAAATTACTTGCCCTTGAATTCAGGCTCCAACTGCCCTTCACACTGATCTCTACTGTCTCACCCCTCAACAGAAGGATTTTCTTTCCTGGTCTCAAAGCCCACAAGAAGCTTCTTCTCCATCTTTGTCATTAGTCAAACCTTCATAACTTCGTATTTTGATCCTCTCCTGGGACCTACTCATCTTTTCTTTTTTCATACTATTCTTTTCAGCTTGTCTACCCCTGTAGGTATTTGTCCATTCCTGACCCACATCAAAGAGCAAATAGAAACACATCCACATCTATGATGATTATACTTAAGTGTGATACATACATATTGTTTAATGTGTACATGTGTACCACACTACCATGAATGTCCCTGGATTTTGAGCCCTTTAAATATTTTTTATAGAAGCAAAATAAGTTTTGCTCCAGATGTATTTTATAACTTTGTAATTAAAGTAGGTTTAAAATAACTAAATTTGGTGTTTTATAAGAAAATCTACCAGCATAGTACATAGTAGGAAATCAATGAATATTTGTTATGAATGGATGAATGAAGGAAGGACAAGAAGGAAAAATAAATGGTGGTAATAAAAATGTAAAAACATTAAATTGTATTTTTTAAAAAATAACTTTTTTTGGATCTCTATATACATGCTGTTTCTCAACAGCATAAATAAATATTATCATAGCTTAAAAAAGGGTATAATACAGATGATTTACAGATTTACACATGTTATAACTATAGTTATCTTTATTGAGAATTACATTTGCATTGCTATGATATCTACATTTGGTCCACTAACAATTAAATTTTAAATTAAGCAAAATGACTATGAATCAAATTAGCTTATGCACAATGTATATGTAGATAGCACCACTTAAATTTTCTTTAAATCCTTATTTTTAAATGAGATTTATGTATAGATTTGAAAAATATTTTAACTAGAATAGTGAAAAATTTCAAAATAAATTCTATGATGATTCATGATCATAACTATTAATGTACATAAAAAATGGTGACATGGGTAAGAGAGGCTGTCTTGTAGGTCTATGCCTGTCTTGCAGGTCATGTGTAAGAGATCATCCTTTTCTCTTACTCAAGACACTATAGGACTTTCACTTCTGGTCAAGGTGGAGTAACAGGGATCAGATTTACTATCCAGACATAAACAAACTAAAAACAGATAAACTACATAAAAACATTTCAAAACACTGGACATCAGACAAAAAATGACAGTTATTCCTGAGAGATGAAAAAAATGAGGTGGGCATTACAATTACCCAGCTTACTCCTTTGAGAGAGTACCAAGATAGTGTTGCAGGAAGAGGAAAGCCAAGCAGAGCCTGACAGATTTCCTCAGTTGAGAAGAGATAGTTGACAGTCTCAGGGGATGAAAGAGGCTAGAAGTCAAAGGACTGAGTACCAGAGAAAAGAAGCCACACAGGGGAAGCCTGCAATCTGCAGAGGGCAGCCCCTAAGTATTGAACTGAATACTGATTAGTACTTGCATGTGACAAAATTACTCAAGACTAGTAAGAGAACCATCTGAAAGGATGAGAGGTAACCATGTTTGACACACAGGCTGGGAATAGCGTTTACTTACCCCCACCGGCCAGAATAGAAAAACTCATGATTCGTGTGACAATGAGTAGAGTACACAAAGGATTTTTTTCAGTAAAATAATACTAATTACTGCTCTGGACCCAACTAACAAGTCTTAAAGTACAGACCCAAATATGTAAAACTGTTACCAAATAGCTGTGTCTTAGGGAAAAAAACTTAAGAATATTTATAACAATTTAAAAACAGCCATCACCCAACAAGGTAAAATTCACAATGTCTGGTATCTAATAAAAATTACCAGGCATGCAAAGAAGCTGGAAAATATGGCCCATAATGAGAAGAAAAATAAAACATCAAAACCAACACAGAGTTGACAAAAATGTTAGAATCAGCAGATAGGATAATGAAGCAATTATTGTGAATGGTATTCCATATGTTCACAAGGTTAAGTGGAGACATGGGATATGCATTAAAAAAAAAAACAACCCCAAAACTCTAAATCAAATTTCTGGAAATAAACCCCACAATATCTTGGATAAAGAATACACTGGATGAAATTAATGGCAAATTGACATTTCAAGATAAAAGTGACTTTTTAGTGACTTGAAGTCATAGCAGTAGAAATTGTCCAAAATAAATCAGAGAGAAAAGAGAGAAAATAAAGAGCAGAGCATCAGTGAGTTGTTGGGACAACTTTAAGAAGCCTATTAACATGTTAACAATAACTGAGTCCATGACAAAGGAGTTCAGATTCCTTCACAAAGCAGAAACATATCTCAAAAATAAGGGCTGAAAATCTCTCAAGTTGATAAAAACTATGAACTGCCAGATGCAAGAAGCACAAAACATCCAGCAAAAACAAAAACAAAAGAAAAACACCAAGATATATCATAATCAAATTTCTCAAAACCAGTGATAAAGAGAAAATCTTAAAAGCAGCCAGAATAAAAAGACATGTTATATATAAAGGAACAAGATAAAAATGACAATGGATTTCTTGTTAGGAGCAAAGCAGGTGAGAGGACAATGGAATAACATCTCTAAAATACTAAAGGAATAAAAAAACAAGCAAAAAAATAATTTCACACTAGAAGCAAAGTATCTTTTAAAAATGAAAGCAATAGAAAGAATTATTTGGATATAGAAAATGGAAAGAATTAATGCCCAGAAAACTCCCAATGCATGAAAAGTTTAAGTAATTCTTTCAGGCAGATGTAAAATGGTACTGGATGGAAATATAAATCTACACAAAGAAATGAAGAACACTAGAAATGCAATTACTGAAGTATGTATGTAATATTTTTCTGTTATTTAAATTTATTTAAAATATATTGACTGTTTAAACAAAAGTGTTAATAATGGAGTACTGGATTTATAATGTAGGAAATTAAAGCATATGACAGCAATAGCACAAAGGTTGGGAGTAGAGAAATGGAAAAATACTTCTATAATATTCTTAAATTTTATGTGAAGTGACATAGTATCACTTGAAGGTAGATTGTAATAAATTAAAAATATATTCTATAGACCTTCAAGCGACTACTAAAATAACAAGACAAAGCCAACAAAAGGGATAAAATGGAATTACACAAAAAAATGTTCACTCAACACACGAGAAGATAGGAAAAAAGGGGGAAAGTGACTAAAGAACGAATAGAACAAATAAAAAACAAATACCAAGAAGACAGACTTAATCTAACCATAATGGTAATCATACTAAATATAAATGGTCTAAACATTCCAAAAAAAAAAAACAAAAAAGGCAGGGAAACTGGAGTGGTTATAGTGATATCAGGCAAAATGGATATCAGAGCAAAGAATATTACCAGTGATTAAAAAATTGTGGATTTCATAATAGTAAGCAGATTGCTCTGTCAAGAGAAGATAATGATTCTGAGTATTTATGCTCCTGATAACAAAGTTTCAAAACATCTGGAGCAAAGACTGATAGACCTGCAAATAGAAAAACCCACAATTATAATGGAAAGTTTTAATACCCATTTATCAATATTTGAAAAAACAGTTAGACAGAAAGTCAGTAGAGATAAGATTTAAAGAAAAGATTTAAACAACACTGTCAGCCAGATTGATATATATGACATTTATAGAACATATAAAGTGTCAATAAATTTCAAATGATTTCTCAATAGAAATAGGTTCTATGACTGCAATGGAACTAAATTAGAAATCAGATTATATTCTAAATCAATAACAGAAAGAGCTCTTAAAAATCTCCAAATATCTAGAAACCAAATAACACATTTTAATCTTTTAAATTTCTTATAAGTTTTTTATTTTGTTATATTTTAAGATTTATTTATATATTTATTTGAGAGAGAGAGAGAGAGAGAGAGAATGGAAACGAGGGGAGGGACAGAAGCAGAGGGAGAAGATGAAGCAAACTCCTCATCCCGATGTGGGGCTCAATCCCATGATTCAACGTGGAAATCAAGAGTTTGACACTAAATTTAGTGACTGAGCTGTCCAGGCACCCTGAAGTTTTTATTTTAATTACAGTTAGTTAACATACAATATAATACTAGTTTCAAGTGTACATTATAGTGATTCAATACTTCTATACAACACCTGGCGCTCATCACAAGTGCCCTCCTTAACCCCCATCACCTATTTCACCCAATCTCCCACCCCCTTCCCTCTAGTAAACATTAGATTGTTCTCTATAGTTAAGAGTCTATTTCTTGCTTTGCCCACACCCTCTTATTTTTACTCTTCGTTTTGTTTCTTAAATTCCACTTACAAGTGAAATCATATGGCATTTGTCTTTCTCTGACTTATTTTGCTTAGAATCAAATAATACAGTTTTAAATGAGCCATGAGTCAAAGAAGAAATAAAAAAATGAAATTAGAGAGCATTTTGAGTGGAATGACAATGAAATACAACATGCTAAAATTTGTGGGATGCTACTCAAACAGTACTTATAGGAATACGTGTAACACTTGTATTAGAGTAGAAGAAAAGTCTTAAATCAGTAACCCCAGCTTCTATCTTTAGACCATAGACCATAGAAAATAAAGAGCAAAATTAACCCAAAGCAACTTAAAAGAAAATAATAAGATCAGATTAAATAAATCAATAAAATAAAGTCCAGAAAATAGAGGCACCTGGATGGCTAAGTCAGTTAAATGTCTGCCTTCAGCTCAGGTCATGATCCCAGAGTCCTGAGATTAAGCCCTGCATAGGGCTTGCTGTTCAGCAGGGAGTCTGCGTCTCCCTCTCCCTCTGCTGTTCCCCTGCTTGTGCTCTCTGGTTCTCTCTCTGTTAAATAAATAAATAAATAAATAAATAAATAAATAAATAAAATCTTAAAAAAAAAACCTACCAGAAAACAATAGAGAATATTAATGAAATAAAAATTTAGTTCTTTAATAAGTTCAATAAAATTGACAGACATCAACCAGTCAGGAGTAAAACAAAGAATGCATACATTGTCAATATCGAGAATGAGAGAGTTAACAAAACTAGAGATTCTGCATACAGTAAATGGATGTTAGGAAATATTATTAATAGCATTTTCCCCAACATATTTGACAATATAAATGAAACACAAATTCCTTGAAAGATACAAACTATCTTAGCCTCCTAAGAAGAAATAATCTGAAAAACCCTATGTCTAGTGGAGAAATTGAATTTGCAGATTCAAACATTCACATAAATAATTTTCTGGTTCTAAACCGCTTTATTGGTGAATTCTACTAACATTTTTTTAAAGATTTTGTTTAGTTTTTCATGAGAGACACAGAGGCAGAGACATATGGAGAGGGAGAAACAGGCTCCCTGTAGGGAGCCTGATGCAGGACTTGATTTCAGAACCCTGGGATCACGATCTGAGCCAAAGGCAGACGCTCAACCTCTGAGCCACCCAGGTGCCCCTCTACTAAACATTTAAGGACGAAATAATACCAATCCCATATAAATTCTTCTGGACAGTTGAAAGGGAGGAACTATGTCCTAACACATTACCCTGATAATTAAAACAAGACAAAGATATTGTTTAAAAACAACACCACCAATAAAACAACAACACGCTGTAGTCCAATATTTCTCGTGAATATAAATGCAAAAATTCTAAACAATTTTTTGTCAAATCAAATCTAACAATATACAAAAAGGATAAGCAAATGGAAATTATCCCAAGAATGAAGGTTAGGTTTAATGATTAAAAATCAACCAATGTAAGTCAATCTTAATAGATACAGTAAAAGGTTTCACAAAATTTAACATCCATTCCTGAAAGATAACTTCAGAAAACTGGGAATGGAAGGTGGCATCTTTGATCTGAAAAGGACATTCTATGTTGGAGGTTTGGAGCACAATATGGTAATGAAATGAAATAAAAGGCATCCATATTGGAGAAAAAAAGTTAGAAAACTAATATTACACTAATTATAAAACAACAGTAATTAAGACAGTTGTGTTATTGGCAAAATAGCAGACAAAAGATCAATGAATAGAATGGAAAGTCCAGAAATACACCTGCACATATATAGACAATTATTTTTCACCAAATGTGCAAAGTCAATTCGGTGAAGAAAGGCTAGTCTAGTCCATTCAATAAATGGTGCCATAACAATTGAATATCCGTATGCAAAAAAGGGACTTAAATTCATACCCTATATTATACAGAAAATTAATTCAAAATGAATCAAAGACCTAAATATAGAACTTAAATTATAACATTTCTAGAAGAAAACATATGAGAAAATGTTGTGACCTATATTAAGCAAAAGTTTCTTTTTTTATAGCTTATTGAGATATAATTTATGCACAAAAAACTGCACATGTTTAATATATACAGCTTGATGAGTTTGAACATATGTATACACCCATGGCACCATCACCATCATTAAAGAAACATACTCATGTCCTCGAAAAATTTCCTTGTATCCTTTTGCTTGTCTTTGGGGGTTGTGTGGTAAGAACACTTAACTTGAATTTTTTTTTTTAAGTCACAACACTGCCTTAACTGTAGGTGCTATGTTGCAAAGAAGATTTCTAGAACTTATTCATCTCATATAACTGTTACTTTACCCATAAATCCCCATTTCTCCCTCATTTTATTCCCCAGCAGCCACCAATGTATTCTCTGCTTCTATAAGTTTGACTATTTCAGGTACCTCATGTAAGTGGAATCAAATGTCTATCAATAGAAAATTGGATAAAGAAACTGTGATATACACATACAATGGAATATCATTCAGTCTTAAAAAAGAAGGAAATTCTACTGTTTGCAACAACATGGGTGGATCTGGAAGACATGCTAACTAAAATAAGACACAATGCTAAGTGAAAATGATTTTTCATAAAGGCAAAAATGTATTAAATACCAAAAGCATGATCCATACAAATACAAATTGATAGAGTTCATCAAAATTTTATTTTTAGTTCATAAAAATTTTAAAAATTCATTTGTCTGTAAGATATTGGGGGCACCTGGTGGCTCAGTGGTTGAGACTCTGCGTTTGGCTCAGTTTGTGATCCCAGGTTTCTGGGATCGAGTTCCACATCAGGATCCCCACAGGGAGCCTACTTCCCCTCCCCCCCCCCCCCCCCCCGTCTGTGTCTCTGCCTCCCTTTGTGTGTCTCTCATTAATAAACAAAATCTTAAAAAAAAAAAAGACATTGTTAAGAGAATGAAAAGATAAGGCACAGAAATGTATTTGTGGGAGAAAATATTTGCAAAGCATATATGTTATACAAGTTTTGTATTCAGAATATATAAAGAACTTTCAAAATTCAATAAAAGGAAACAAACAACCCATTAAAATGGGTAAAATACATGAGCACATACTTCAACAAGATTCATATGGATGGCAAATAAGCTCATGAATGAGATCATACCTTAGTCTTTGGGGGAAAGCAAACTAAAACTATAATACACACCCCATAATTTATTTTAACCAGATTATTTGCAAATGTTGATTTTATTTTTGTTACCCAATTATTTCTGATACACTCATAATTCATCCCCGCATACCAGGATGTCAGGACACTACCCCGATCTGGGGGAGTCAGTGGTGGGGCAGTATTTAAAGACAGGCAGGCAGATACTCTTACTAGGTTTTGAAGTGTTAGGGGCTTCCTCTGGGCTTCCTACTGTCAATGAGATAAAGCTTGCTCAAAGTGGCTGGGCTAGTTATGGCTTGTACTGATTACAGCTGTGCCAGTTATGCTCTCATTCATTGAACCATCCATTCATTCATTTATCACTTGCCTATTGTCTTCCAGGCAATGTGCTAGGCCTTGAGGATATAAAGATGAATACTACATGATCCCTGCCTTAACAGAGCTTAGAAATTAATGAATAAGGTTAAGAATGTAAGAAGAACGTTATGTGAATTCAACTGTAATAGGGAGATTGCACAGAGGAGACTTTGGAGAAGAAGGGCACATTGTCCTGGGAGAAACCAGTAGACACAGAGATGACCCTTGGCAAGGTGATAAAAAAGAGGAGCAGGTAATGATCTCTCAGAATATCAGTTAGGTCTCTTCTAACTCTCCTGTGAACTGGTTGCTACACATGTCTCTTCCCTAACTCCCATCCCCAACTTGTTCTTTGCTTCTTTTGATACATTTCTGCCCTTCAGGTCTCAGTTCAATGGATCCTTTCTCTTCCATGGTATCAGGACTGCACTTTTTCTTTGTAGCACTTATTCCAGCGGTAATTTTACACTTCTGCACACACTTATTTAGTTGCTTTCTGTCTACAGTGGAACATAATCTCCGACAGACAACGGTTTCTATTTGCTAACTTTCTCCACTTCTAGCACCTAGTTATGGCTTTTGGCACGTGGTAAGTGTTCAGCACCTTTGGGTACAATGAATGAATGAATGTATAGTTTGCAGGGAAGCTGGAAAAGCAGCTCTGAATGATACAGGTTGGTAGCTTTTGAAGGCTGAGGGGGTGGGTTGTGATAAAAGCCTCCGGGATGTTGGCAGGCTCAGGCTGAGATGCGCTGTGAGCATGTCCAGGAGAGTTCTACTATCTCAAGGGACCTGAAGGTTCTCATTCAAGAGGTGCCTCACACCAGTACACTTTGTTCAAGGGCCGAGCTTTGCCAGCCAAGGTCTCTCCAGAATTCCCAGGAGTTCTCTACCACACCCATAGTAGATGCTCTTCTTTCATAGCCTTTGTTTTTTTTTTTGTAGGAGCCAGGCTTGTTCAGTTTTCATATAATCTTGGGCATTCTGTGCAGGGGTATGTGCCACAAAACTCATTTCCTCAGGGAATTCATGAAGATTGTGAGCAGTGTGGAAAGCAAAGCATTCTAGAGTAGAGGAATAAGGTAGTTATGTATCTGAAAGATCTGTGTTTGAGTGTTGACTCAACCACTTTCCAGCTGTGTGATATTTATTTAGAAAATGGGATAAAGCTATCTTTGTTCAATCTTCTGATGAAAAGGTTTAAATTAGATAAGGTCAACAAAATAAATGATTTAGAATAAATACTGGCATATGTTAAGAACCCAGTAATTGGTGATGTCAGAATTACCACTATAGATGCTGTATTGGAGGATTTGATCCCCCAGGTTTGAGAGAGTCCAGAAAGGGTACCTGGAGAAAGTACCTTCTGAAGTATGTCATGACATAAGCACAGGAGAAATCCAGATGAAAAAGTAGGGGAAGAGGGTTTCAGGTTGAGGGAACGAAGCTCAGGCAAAGTCAAGGATGGAAGGTTCAGGGGTCTGCGTGGAGCAGACTGCGTGGAGCAGACTACAATGTGGGTGTCATTGTGGGATTTTGAACACTGCAGGTCTGTGTTTGAAGACATTTATTTCCTTGTGAGCCTAGCTTTCCCAGGTCCTGGGCAGATCTTTACAACCATACACAGAGTTAAGAAAAACATCTAAATCTTGGAAATAAGGCAAAGAAAGAACAACATCTTCTTTCAATGTCACACAGGGGCATTGTTGAACAGGCCCCAAAGCATTATTTAATTATAGGGGAATGTACCTTTGTTTGACTCACTATTCGTCATTGATTAAAAGCCCAGACATTGTGGAGTTACATGTTAACTCGATGATTTTTTATTCTGGTAGAGATTCAATTGATTTCTGTCTGGCAGAAAAGATAACTCCGAATGTCTTACTGCACTATCAGGACATTAACCAGTTTTGTACCTAACCTAACAACTTTATTCTAACATGCTTTTTTCAAAAACCTATCAATACCCAGTTCCTCAAATGCTTTCTGAATCAGATTTGCCCAACCCTCTGATTCTCTCATCAATAAGTTGAATAAATCTTTGACGTGTGTTCGTTCTATATTTGCATGAAAACTGTGTTATTAACATTTGACCCCAGTGTTTCAGCCAAAAATCTCTATGATGGAGGGAGTGATAAAACTGGAAAGCTTGGAATCATTTTTTCAGTTTTAGCCTTGGGATACTAAGCTGAAAGGAGACTAAGGAGTACCTTTAAATAGTGGGAAAAATTAAAGATTAGTAGGGAGTATTGCCAGTCATGTGGATATCTGAGGAGCTTGGCAGCTTTGGTCAGTGGGCTGATTCAGCTAAACATAGGTGCATGAGTTTGCTTGGGGCCAGTAAGGACCCTGGCCCAGCAGATGGGACAGATGGGAGAGTTCCTTGTAGCAAGTAAGACCAAAGTCAGACCATTAGCAGCATCTATCCCCGTATGTTGCCAGATGTAAATCTGCTGAAGGTCGGACTTGAGCCAACAGCTGGCCAACATTCAGGGATATAGGCAGCAGGTCCTGCCCCTTTTTGGGAGGGTTATTGAGGGTTTTCAGGATACAGGGGCCTACATTCCAATGAAAAACTGGAAAGAAGGCAAAAAGTCCATCTTTCAGATCTGACCAATGTGTTGGGGGCAGGTAAGAGTAGGAAGACTGCAGTTTAGCAGCATTTGAAGTCCTGGGGCTTAATTCCAATTATTCTAGATATTGTGCCTGAGATGAATAAAATGAATTAGATCTGCCTACATTGTCTCATTTATCCATTCATCCATTCAACAAGGATGGAGAGCCTAGTAAATGCCAGGCTCAGGTGGCAGGTGGGAAGGCTTCTGTGACTATGGTTGATAGGGCCAGCGAAGGTAGCACTGTCATGTCATGTTTTGTCTTTCTATTGGCTCATTTCTCTTGCCTTCACTGTGGTAGGATTGGGAGAATAACAGTATTCTGTTTACCAAGACTAAATAGGATCTCATTCTGACATCCCAAGTGGTAGACACTGTCATTCTTGTTAACACCCAGCTCTTTTGACCACTCAGCTTGTGTTGGGAGAATTCCCCACATGATGTGTCAGTGCCTGCCCAACATAAAGCTTGGGAACAAATTTCCCTGGACACGCTCACAGCTGGAGGCAGGCAGGGGACTGAGCCTTTGCTAGTCACATACTCCCTGGACAAACTGCAGTTTGGAAACAAGTGACCTACAGAGGCAGGGGATCATATGGGCTCCACTTTGGCAAAGGTGACGCAGAGCCACTCAACCTTCAGAAAAAGTACAAGCCTAGCCCAGTGATGAAGGGGCATGTTTCCTTGGGGAGGCTGGGGGATAAGCACCTGCTGATTGCTTGGGGTCCCTCTGCAGCACTTAGCTCAAACCAGTCACCCTGCAGTCCTGAAGGTTTCCAGGCTCTTAATGGGCTCCCTCTCCAAAGGAAAGTCCAATTAGACACATCTATCTCTACTTAGGGATTTATCTGAACATCTAGAGATGTTTCATACAAAGGAAATTCTGAGGAGGATTAACCCTATAAGCTCTGTCTTGCATGTTTCTTTAATCAAAATATAGGATGATTAATGATATTGGATCCCTTTCATCAGGGAGAGAACAGTGAGTGGTTATCACTGAAATATCCTCACTCTGGATATGAATTTGCCTTCTCTGCTCACTAAGCTTCTGGTAACATTATTTGCGGACTTACAGAAAGATTTACTCACTATTATGGAATCTCACATAACACTTTTTACAAATTAATCAAGAGGCTCATTTACAGAAAAGGAAGTAAGGACATTTAAAAAACTAATGTCTTGGGGCACGTGGGTAGCTCAGTGGTTGAGTGTCTGCCTTCGGCTCAGGGCGTGATCCTGGAGTCCTGGGATCACGTCCTGCATCAGGCTCTCTGCAGGGAGCCTGCTACTCCCTCTGCCTGTGTCTCTGCCTCTCTCTGTGTGTCTCTCATGAATAAATAATAAAAAAAAATAATAAATAAAAAATCTATCCTCATTGCACACCCTTGCAGAGTAGGTATATAAAATCAGATTTTGCAGTAGTCAGGATATGCCATGTTTCCACAGTCATTTCCCAATTCATGTTGTGCTATTTACTGAGCAGAATTTCTGGGCCAAATGCTTTATGTGCATTATGGTACGTATGCAGTTCTCATAACAGCCCATTTTCCACATGAGAAAACCAAGGCCCAGAAAGGATAAATTGCCCAACACTACATAACTAATACTTCAGAGTTGGGCTTGAGATCCACTCATGACCTTATTCTTTTCACTACATTATGTTCCTCCTTTTTATGAGGAACTAAAGGGGGGATTTTATTTGTCTATTTATTCATTGAAGTATACTTGACATACAATATTACATTAATTTCCAGTGTACAGCACAGTGATTCAACAAGTCTATACGATATACGATGTTTACCACAGGTGTAGCTATCATCTGTGATGATGTAACGCTATTACAATATCATTGAGTATATTCCCTATGTTGTACCTTTCATCCCTGTGAATTATTCATTCCATATTTGAAAGCCTGTGCCTCCCACTCTCCTTCACCCATTTTTCCCATCCTCCCACTGAAGGGGAAAGTTTTTTACACCGTTTCTCATGGCTCTCCCTCTTTTCCCTCTCTACTTTCACCCTGACTTCAGAATTAGAGCCATAATCCACAGCTTCAAAGGATATTTGAGAGTAAGGGTTGCTTATGAGGTATCCAGTTAGGAAAAGGGATACTGATTCATGTCACCTCCTCTTTACTGAGCTCAGACAAGATTAAGGAGAAAGTTTTTATAGCTTATTATAAAGCTATAGCAATCAAAACAGTGTGGTTTTGGCACAGGATAGATAGCTATAGCAATGGAATAGAATTGAGGATCCAGAAATAAATTCATACATTTATGGCCTATGTATTTTGGAAAAGATGTCAAGATCATTCAATGGAGAAAAATAGTCTTTTTAACAAATGGTGCTGGGAAAACTGGAAATTTACTTGAAAAATAATGAAGCTGGACCTCTGCCTGACACCATACACAAAAACTAACTCAAAATGGATCAAAGACTTGAATATAAGAACTAAAACCAGGGGCGCTTGGATGGTGCAGTCAGTTAAGTGTCTGACTCTTGGTTTCAGCTCAGGTCATGATCTCAGACATGAGATTGAGCCCCATGTTGAACTTCTCACTCAGCATGGAGTCTGCTTAAGACTCTTTCTCCTTCTCCTCTTCCTCATTGTGTTCTCTCTCTCTCTCTCAAATAAATAAATACATCTTTTAAAAAAAGAATTAAAACCACAAGACTCAAAGAAGAAAACATAGGGGCAAATATCTATGATCTCAGATTTGGCAATGAATTTTTAGACGTGACATAAAAAGTACAAGCAACAAAAGAAAAGCATAGATAAATTGTACTTCATCAAAATTTAAAACTTTTTTACATTAAGAGTATTATTAAGCCATAAAAATGATGAAATCTTGCGACTTGCAACATAGGTGAGGTTACAGAGTATATTGCTAAGTGAAATAAGTCAGAGAAAGAAAAATACCATATGATTTCCACATGTAGAATTTAAGAAACAAATGAGTAAAGGGGAAAAAATAAGAGAGAGAAAGAGGAACCTAAACAAGAAATAAAATCTTAACCATATAGAAAAAACTGATGGTAACCAGAGGGGAGGAGGATGGAGGTAAAGGATGAAAAAGGTGATGGGGATTAGAGAGTACTCTGATCTTGATGAGCGCTGGGTGGTGTATAGAACTGCATCCCTGAAACTAGTATAATACTGTATGTTAACTATCCTGTAATAGATAAAAGACTTAATTTAAAAATGTGCTCTGCATCCTCAAAAAAAGAGCATTATTAAGTAAATGAAAAGACAATCTACAGAATGGGAGAAAGTATTTGCAAATCATATGTCTGATCAGGGTTTTATATCTAGAATATATAAAGAATTCTTACAGTTCAACAAGATGACAACCTAATTTAAAAATGGGCAAAAGAGGCAAAAAAAATGGGCAAAAGATCCAAATAGACATTTCTCCAAAGAAGATAAATAAATGGCCAACATACATGAAAAGATGCTCAACATCATTAGTCATTAAAGAAATGCAAGTCAAAAGCCCAATGAGATAGCATTTCACAACTGTAAAAATGGCTATTAAGGAAAAAAAAAAGGATGTTTTGGAGAGAATGGGCAGAAATTGGAACTCTATAAATTGCTAGTAGGAATATAAAATGGTTCGACCGCTGTGAAAAACATGATAAACGTGTGTTTAAGTTAAACATATGATTGCCACATGACCCAGCAATTCCACTCTTAGATCCATATCCTAAACTATTGAAAACAAACATTTACAGCAGCACTGTTTACAAGAGCCAAAAGGTAGATACAACTCAAATGTGCATCAACAGGGGATAAATAAATTGTGGTGTATATATACAATGGAATATTATTTGATCATAAAAAGGAATGAAGTCTAATACATGCAACAATGTGAATGAACCTAGAAAACATTATGGTAAGAGAGAGACCAGACACAAAATGTCACATACTGTATGATAATATTTAAATGAAATATCCAGAATAGATAAATCCATAGATATAAAGCACAAATTGTGGTTGTCAGGTGCTGGGGATAGAGGGGGGATGGAATAGGTATAGGGTTTCCTTTTATGACAATGAAAGTATTTTGCAACCAGATAGAGGTGATGATTGCACCTGTATGTATTAAATGCCATTGAATTGTTCACTTTAAAATGATTACTTTTATGTTTTGTGACTTTCACCTCAATAAAAATTACATTTTTAAAAAAGCCTAAAGCAAGAAAACAGTTTCATAGCAAAGGATTCAAGCCAGAGTGTGTTGCTGGGTAGGGGTCAGAGCTCAAATTTAAGCAGCAAGATGAAGTTAAATAGGGCCATATCCAGAGGACTATAAGGGGGGCATGTAACCCTACCAGCCTTGGTGTTGCTCTGCAGTGGACCTAGAGGTGGCAGTCGGCCTGCTGCTTCTACAGCTCCTTGGGAGTTAATTTGATCCTCTGGAGTTTTTACAAGGCTCTCTCCAGCTCCTCCTCCACCTGCCTGCCTCGCCAGAGAGGCCTGGCTGGGCTCCAGGATGCTCACAGCACACTTCTCCCTCTTGCAGTCTGGGGAGGCAGCCTAGCCAGTGTCTGGCGCGACTTCAGTGGGCTCCAAGGGGCCAGGCTGGGCTGGCTCTGGGGTGAGGCTCCCCGGCTGTGTGGACACTGCAAATTCATCTTCTCATCCCAGCTAACAGCTTTGGGACCACTTTGGCAGCTCCAGGGAAAGGATTTGGGACCGCCTCCAGGGACATAGGTAAGCGAGAAGGTCTGTGAGGGGTAGGGACACAAAAGGGGAATAAACAGCCTCTGACACATCCAAGATGTGTGTGACTCCACACTGGTCTCCTTATTTTAGACCCACAGGAAGGCTTGCAGCTGTTCTCCAAGTGTGGGGGTGGGGTGGGTATTTTAGGGACATGCTTCTGTTTAACTTCTACTTGATCTTCAGAGCTCAACATAGATACCACCTTCTCCAGAAAGCCTTCCTAAGCCCTAAGGTGCCCTTTCTCTATGTCCTCAAAGCATCTTGGCACTTCTATGTAGCACTTTCTATACTATATTGTAGATGCCTAGTGACCTCTCAGTTACCCCACATATTAGACTGTGGACTCCCTTGTGGCTGAGTGCCCTCCTCCAGATGTCCCCTTACCTTCCTGTCAATGACCCTAGAGGTATCCTAGGTGCCTGCTGTTGACCTGGGGAAGGAGGGATAATATTTTCTTTTACTTTGCCAGGCAAGTGCCTGTTCACATGTGCACACACATGTACAACACACATATGACCTCAAGGAAAGTTCAGTGTGTTCTTCAATCCAGTTCCTTGTGATAGAATCTAAACTATACAGGACTGGAATGGTAATGGGTTGAAGGGTGTGGGCATTGTGGCTTTAAACTAATTAGCTCAAACTCCTGCATCATACCAAGAACAGGCCCTCCCTGCCCAGACCTTCAGGGTGTTGGCCCCCACATGGAGGTCTCCCCGGTTGACCAGATCTCTCACTCAGACCTGTTTTTTATGTTCATTCTGCTTCATTTTGGTTTCTTCCTTTGCTGGGCTGGGATATTCCCTTGGTTGGGGTGTCCCAGCTCCTCATTATATTAAAGTCTCCATTCATTTTGCTGATGCTCAGAATGAGGGAGAGGCTTGGAGCCTAGAAGTCAGAGGAGAGAAGGGAGGGGACCCTTCTCTGGGTAGGAAGCTTGCTTTTTTTTTTTTTTTCTTCTTTTCTTCTATGATTTTCCCAAACTACTTTAAACAACAAATCACTTATACTGCAAGTGTTAATCTCCTGCCCACAGACCTCAATGATCTACATACAAGATTCATGTCTTACTGCTAGCATAATTTTTGGACTTTATTATGCTGGAAGAGTGTCTGTCTCTTTCCCGACCTTGACTGTGACACTACAAAACCCTCTTCTATTGGTTTGGCCTTGGAGAGATCTGTTTTCAATTCCCACTTCTCATTTCCCCTAGCTGCAGTAATTAGGGGTGAGGGTGAGTGGAATATGTTAATCTTGGTATAAATAGGCACAAGCCAGGTCTTAAAACTCAAATTTGGGGTTAGGAGTGTTCAGGACACTAGCAAATGCAGGAGGTCACTGCAATAGCCTTGCAGAGGGACCAGTAAGACATAGCCCCTAGGCTCAAAAGCACATAGTCCAGTGTGTTTGAGGGAGCAGAGAGGTGTCTGGGAACTTAGAGTGTAAGTCTGGGTGGGAAGTGTATGCTGCTTTGAGGGCACAGAGGATGGGAGCCTAACCTTGTGCATGACAGAAGACTTCCTGGGTGAGGTGATGTCTGATTTCAGCCACAAAGACCAAATGAAAGTTACCCAGGAGCATGTCCATCAGCACCCTGATTCCCCAAATTCTCTCTTCTTTCTCAAGCTATGGGAAGACCAGAGAGAGGCATCTGAGATCCTCTCTGTGGTCCAGGATATTTGAGTTTAGTAGCTTGGACTCTGAAGCACTAGCCGGACTGAGAGTACCTTTGGATATTCTCCTGGGTGCCTGGGCAGATATGGAGACATCAAGAAGCACTGGGAGTTCTCAGAAAGCCTTAGGGGTTGACATATGTACCACTCCTGGTTTCTGTCCAGAAGATTTTCAAGGATGGGTTCCAGTTTGGGATGTAGGACACTGGTGGTTTCCGTCTTTAGCCTTTGCTATGTGATGGCATCTATTTCAAGAACTAAAATTTAGGAATCCAAGGGGATTCATAAGCCAACCTAGCAGTGCCTATTCTTCCTGTGGCTGAAAAAGGGAGCTGGAGATATTGCTCTAAATTTACTTGAGTGGTTTACGTCCCAAAGCTGGCATTGTTCAGGCTACACTATTACCTGGGGCAGTTTCAATGAGAGAGTCTTGAATGGGTTTGTTCAATGAATAATCTCAGATGGGCTTAGAAATGCTAAGAAAAGTTTAGCTGCGGAGGTTGGCCACATGAAACAGAGGGCGAGAGGGAAAAGCTAGGAATATGCGGATTAGCATGAATGAGGGAGCTAGCAGTGTGGTGCCCTTCAGGTGGATATGCCTAAGATTGCTGCTTGGCCACCATTGCAGTATGAATTCAAGGAAAGAATTCTACGCACCTCCTCTCCCTCTGCCCTCTCTTCCTTCTCATGTTATTATTATTACTGAGGAGGCTGTGGTCCAGGTGGGCCGGGGGATGATAATATACAAAATAGGAACTGATTTTCTTTTTTTGTAAAGTAGTATTAGTCCTACCTAGCCCTGGCTTTTAGCTGTGCTTCTGAATCCAGCTATATTCAGGACCAATAAAGAGATACTTACTTACCTCTGGCTAGAGGAAAACCCAACAGAACTTCACATCACTGGTTTTCTGTACTTTGGGTTATTCACACTTCCAGTGTCTCATCCTTCCCTACCCTTCAGGGTGGAAGGGAGACCATATGAACATTTACTCCGTCTGCACAAGCTATGATGAGATGGTGGGAGCTGGGGGACCAGTAAGCTGTACCCAGTAGCTAGAGAGGGACCCAGTAAGAGATGAACTCTGTCCTACTCTCAACCAATTCCAATTCCGCCATCACAAATGCCTCCATGTTTTTCCTTTAGGGTTGTGGTGATCTTCCTCCCCTCTTTCTGAGCTGTCCTTGGATTCTTGGAGCTTTCCAAGTCCCTGGAAGAGATGGTGATTGGCTCCATGATGGTCTTTACCTTTTAAAACGTGCAAGTTCTCTAACCTGAGAAGGAAATGGTCTTGGCCTGTAAGGACAACCTGCCCAAGTTGAACCCCTGCACCTCAGCCTCTGCCCTAGTGGGGTCCTCCAGGAGAGGCTCAGAGCCCAGTCACCTTAGTGTGTAAAGATGCAGGTGGTGGGAGGGAAGCTTTTGCCAGGATCTTTTTGGCAATGAATGGAAATAAAATGGCAGTGACCCCTAGATGACACCATTTGGGGAAACTACCTCTCTGTGCTTTCTTTCAATGATGAGCATGTATTAATCATGTAGAAGTTACATAGAAATTAACAAGGACACTAGCCAGGGAAGACATAAATCCAGTCCAACCTCATTGTGGACTATAATTGGCCTGGATGGAGTGAACCACATAGGATCTTTTGGTTGGGGGAAGGGAGTGGGTGCTTTGGGCATCCTGGCAGCTCCCATTTCATTTCCTGCTCAAGCCTCCTTGCAAGACTCCCAGTTCTTGGCTAGAAAGGACCCTGGTTGCAGGGCTGGCTGGTGGCTGTTCACACACCCCTGACAAGGCTGCCCTTTGTCCAAACCCCACTGTTTGTAGCCTTCTCTCCACGGTAGGTTTTCTGTGTTTGGAACTAGAACACTGGGACTGTGGACATCACTTGGCTTTGCTTCTTCTGGCCTCAGCTTATGCCTGTATATACAGGCCTGTCTGACTGGTTTGTTGTCTTATAAGCCAATGATTTTTATTGTTGAGTTTGGCGTCTCCCTTGGGTATTAGATAAGGAGAGGAAGTTGGGCCTTTGACTGTCAGTAGATGGCCTTGACAAGTGACAGTAAGGAAATGACACTGCCGCTCACAAAATGTATTATCCAGAGCACCCTGCTGGGGCTGCTGTACTCCGAGAGGCTCAGATGGCACGGCCAGCTGTGCTGGTACCCAAGGTCAGGTGAATGGAGCAAGACTATCCTTCAAGCTGTTTATGAGCTGCTTGTTACCTCCAGGAAATTCACCCAGGGATGGCTCCCTGCTTCCCCAGGCTGCTGCATTAGCCAGTGTGTAGCTGGAGGACCCAATGTCTACCCCAGCTGCACCTCTGTGTCAGGACTTAGAGGGGTCTCCTATGGCCCAGAGATCCCTGGGCCCTGGGAACATATTTCACTAATGACACTTATCCTTTAGTCTAGTTCTTGCTTTGAATCCGTCAGGCTCTCTCCTAAGGTATTCCGTGGCACAGGAGTGCCACCCTCTCAGCCAAGGAAGTGGAATAGAGAGAAGGGAGGAGGAAGGCAAGAAGAACTGGGGAGAATGGAATCTGAGATGGTTGGAGAGAATGAATCAGGGAGCACCTGTTTGTTCTAGCCATTTTGCTATTTGCGAACCCTCTGAACACTTGAACTTTAGGGCTATGGAGCAAAACCCAGACTCACGGGTGATTCAGGGAGGCAAAGCTCTGTGCCCTGCCATCAGGGCGGAGAGGGGCGTGGAGCAACACCTGAACTGAATCCACACCAGCCATGTCAATGTGACAATGGGGGCTGCCGGAGGACAGGGCCTAAGAGCTGATCAAGAAGTTTCATCTGGTATCGGGGGGAGACCTCTACCAACACCTTACACTTATGCAATTGAGCCCATGTGTTCACAAAAATCTCATGAGGCAGTAGGTGTGGGGATTTTCATTTCTACCTTAACACCCTCGGAATGGGGTAGACATCTTTTTTATCTGTAAATCTGTGCTGTGACTTTGATGCTTTTGTAAGCGGTAACTCCAAATCTCTGTGCACATATATTCTATATTCATGGAAATGAATACCTTTTGTTCAAATTGGGACCTATGTCTTTCCTATGATTTAACAGATTGTGGGCAAGACTAGAGAAGTGGTTGCCTCCAGGAAACCTTTTGTTCTTGCATTTGGGTTGTGTAGCCTGATTCTGTGGGCAGGGTCACAATGAGACAACTCTAGATAATTTGACTAATGTGAGAAAAATAAGAAAATTTAAAAACGTGTATTTTTCTAACAAATAAGACAACTATTTACTTATTGCTCAGACTTTCCCTTGATAATAGGTCAGATGCTTACCAGATGCCCCAACCGTTGACATTTTTATTGGAACTTCGCAGGTGTGAGTTTTACACATTTTGCATTTTTCACCAAGGAGTTAAGCTCACTTAGCTTGTTAATGTGGAAGTATATCCTCCAGTTCATTTGAACCAGAATTTTTTTTATTGGAGTTCAATTTGCCAACATATAGAATTTCAATTTGCCAACATTTGTTGTGGGAGCACTCTGTACCAGGCACTAAGGATGTGAGGGCAAAGAATACCTGTTCACTAAGGCAGCAAGGGAGGACATTCGAAGCTGAAGGAAGAGCATGTGCCAAGGCCCAGAGATGTGTAGAGATGGCCTCTTATGGGAGTTGCAAGTGCTTTTATGTGTCTGTAGCTGACAGGAATTAGAAGGGGATCTGGAAGGAGATGACAAAAGGTACATTGAGGCCAGCAGCTTATAAAGGACTTTTAATTTTTTAATTTATTTATTTGTTGAGAGGGAGAGGGAGAGAGAGAGAATCTCAAGCAGACTCTCCACTGAGTGCAAAGCCTGACATGGGGCTCGATCTTATCACCCCGAGATCATGACCTAAGCAGAAAGTAAGAGTCAGATGCTCACACTACTGAGCCACCCAGGTGCCCCTACTAAGGACCTTTTAGGTAGATTAAGGAGTTTGATTTTATCCCAAGCACCATGGGGAACAAATGTTTCGTAGTAAGCTTGATTCCATTGTGCTCCTATTGTAAACCCTTGTTCAATTTTCCTTCATTGCTCACTTGTGTTAGAGAACAGATTCCTTAGATATCCCATATTGACGAAGAATCTTTTATAAAGGTGCCTCCCTCACTGTGTCACAATCCAGCCTAGCCCTGCGGGAGCTTCCTGTCTCCCTGACCATGAAGTCCCAAGCCTCATGAGTGCCTCCTGCTTACCTCTCCATCTGACCATGAACCAGTCTTACTTCATGAGCAACACTGAACTGGTTTTCTTCCATTCCCTGGCCTTGCCTGGTGCCCAGGGGAACAATCTCTTCCCCATCACATCATCAATACCTACTTAGTTTCCAGGTCCTAGTTTCACCACCAGCCTCGGGAACCTTCTCCAATTCCCCAGAGTAAGTTAGTCCTTTGATGACAACTGGTAGTAGCACTGTGCATGTCTTCTTATTTGCCCTCATTCTCCTTTACAATTGTTTGATATTTGTCTTTCTGCAACCTCTTAAGCTCCCTGAGGGCTGGGCTTTATCTCTGATGCCTAGCAGGACACTAGACACTATTTATGGATAGGTGGAGGTGGGGGCATTCATTTCGATACATCTTGTAGGAGACCAGATGAGAGAGCAAATGGCTTCCATGAAGCCAGTGGCAGTGGGACAGAGAGGGGGATGGTTTGTGAATGGCCAGATCTCTAGGCTAGTTCACACTGGATCGGACTTGACGTGGATCCTGGAAGAGTGGAAAGAGGTAGAGATGATGTCAGGGAATGCAAAGGCCTTTGCTCCCTTGCCTCACACTATTATCCCTGTCCCCTGTAGAAGAGGGGATAATTTTGCTGTCTGTGATTTTTGCCTTTTTGCCTTTATTACTCTTATGAGAGACTTCCCAAAGGAAGAAGACTTAGTAATCACTGGTCTGAGCCTGGGAACTGCATTAGTGAGCAGTTCTGGTCCCTGTGCTCAGAAAGTCCATGCCACACATGGTCACTCTGTTGCTTTTCTTGTCTTTTTGCAGACAGCCTGCCTGGATAGGACGTTGCTTAGAGCAGGCCTTGCTAGCCCCTCGGGGCTGCTTCTTTCTGCCACCAAGATTTGCTCTCAGGCCTCATCATCATGTGTTCAGTGTGGAGGAGAAGACACCAGATCCTCCCTTGGTCCGAACTAGGACACCTTGTCCAAGCTCTGCCTAGGGCTCTTTTGTTCTCAGTGGGCTGTTCACAGACCCCCAAGAGGATGAAATGAGAGATGAATTAAGATCCTTCAATTCCCTAAAAGTCCACACTGTCCAAGTTCCAAAATATTAGCGAAACATACTACCATTTACCTAACACACCTAACACAGCTAAATAATAAGCGGAATAGAATGTGTGAATTACCCAGAGTCCTTCCCTGCTGGGCTGGTGTTCAATTCCGTTTTCTCGCTGTTGACTTCCTAAGTTGGCCTTACGATTCTTTTGCTTTGACTTCAATAGACCTAAAATTAGACCAGGGATATTTTTTCTTTCTGATATGCAAAGATTTGGTGTCATAAGTGACAAATATGTAATATAAGGATGTGCCAATGGGCTCCAACCTGCAGAGGGGTCTTAATATTTTACTCTTTCTTGTAATTTCTTTCAATTCATGAATGTTAACATTTATATTCTCAAATGCATCATAAGGGCTAGGATGTTCAGATTATGACTTGCTCATGACTATCAGAATGCTCAGATTGGAGATCTCCAAGGAAAATTCTTGTCCAGCAAGGAAAACAAAACCACACTAGATGTTTCAAACAGATGGCATTCAATACACAGGACTAGTTGCACAGGAATTGGAAAGCTGAAATAACCCCAAGAATTAGTAATTGAAAGAACAGCTACCATCCCTGGGACTGAGGGAATGAGAGAGAAAGGTGGTCTCACTGGACTAGAAGAGCCCCGAGGTGGCTGGTGCTCAGACCCCTGAGGGAGGCGTCAACCCGGCAGGACTGCCATGGCTGAGGAGACCCAGGGTGGGGGTGGTGTGGCACAGCTGGTGGTCTGACCATTGAGCGACATGGCTACTGGCACCCCTCTGAGGTGGGCAAGGCTGGTCTTAGCCATTCCGAAGGGAAGTGGGGATAGGGATCATCCCTCTGTGGTTTTCTCTTCCCTGGCCTCCCCATCTTCCTGGAGTCCTTCTTTGAGCCAACAAGAAAGCCAGTGAGTAGGGGGTGCCTGGGAAGAGTGGTCTGGAGCACTCAGCACCAGCATCACAGAGGGCCCATGGGTGGCCAAAGCTGAGTGGCTGCAGGGAACAGCCAGATTCACAGAAGCAGATCTGCAGACAGGCCAGTTTCGAGGCTCCACAAAGTTATTCCTCCCTCATACAGGGATTGGGCCTCCTGGTCGTGTTCTGGTAAGCTTATCTTGCAGAGGTCTGCTAAAGTCAAGCTCCTGCAGTAGGCATGACGAGTGTGGGCATTCCCAGCTGTCAGTCACTGGAGAAGAGGCAGGCCAGAGGGATGCTAATGGCAGAGCTTAGATAGGAGGGAGCTTCTGCTTCTCTCTGAGTCGTAGTCTCTTCAGTTGGACTTTGAGAGGTCAGGATCATCTTGAGGGCACTTCCTGGTGGTGGATGCTGCCGATGGCCTGCCCCTCCTCCTCAGCTGGGGGCCTCCCCACAGAGCTGAGGCAGCCATCATGTCTGCCAGGGGACCTGGCTTTCTGTTAAATCTCCAGGTTCACAGCTCTTTGTTCTGAGGAGCTGTGGAGAGTGCTGAGGGAAGATTTGAACTGTGGCATTTGGGGCCTGGAGTCCTGTGAGGCCATCATGGTGGTGATGTGGGGTGAGCGCTCTAAGACAACTCCGAGCCAAGGGGTGTGCCAAGGGGTGTTGAGGCCGCTGCCCCTCCCTGCACGTCAGCCCCTCCCCCTCCGTGAACATTCTCTTTGTTGTCAGTCTGAAAACTGGGGGCTTGATTTTATTACTGAAAACCAGAAAAGAGACCCCAAGGATGTGAGGAATTTCTGGCTGGAGTGAATAGACCTTGGAATCCCCCATTCACCTTCAGACATTTCCTTGTCAAGTGGTCCGCTGTGCCAGCCTCCACCGGCCCAGAGGCCACCTCCTTGGGGACACCCATGAGGTGCCAGGGGGCTCTGGGGTGGTGAGGCTGTGGGAACACTGTTGGTGCCAGGCACACATCTCCCACCTCCACCCCCAGCCCTGATCTGACCGGTCCCCTTGCCCGGTGTCTTTAAAAGGCGAGAGAAGATGCCACATGCAAGTCTCCCAGGAAGACGGAGGACCAGAAACCACTTTGAACAGATGTCTGGATGGGTGATAGCAGAGTCTTTGCTGACAAGGGTTTTATTGCCGGTGGGCATGAGGACTCTGGGCACCTCAGGGTGAGAGGAAAGGCCAGGGTAGGGGGAAAGAGAGATTTTTGTGGAGAGAGACTGTACTGTTCAGTGATTTTGCCCGGCTCGGCTGGAATAGACAGTGGCACCTCTTTCTGACCTTTGCCAGCCTGAGCAGGCTGCGTGCAGGCTCCATCTCTCAGAGCAGCGCCTGTGATCTGGGAGAGAGTATCCAACCCGCTCCATCTCTCACTGACGCCGAGGCCCTTGGAGATGATTCTGCACAGTGTTTCTCGAGACTTTTTAGCGCATGCCCTCTGCAGTGTGCTGTCCCCGTCAGCCAAGATGTGGTCAAGCTCGGTGTTCGGTTAATGGAATATGTTTTCTAAAAGTGCCTGTGTCCCCCTCTCTGTTAAGAGCGTTGCTGGCTTAGTTCGACACTGACGTTTTACAAATGAGAAAATCCAGGCCCAGGAGGGGAAGGGGTCACACATGTGCTCAGAGCAGAGGCGGAAGGGATCGGAGGTTCACCCCCTTTCTAAAGCCGGATGCCCCCTGGGATGCCCGTCGGCACTCACACCCTGAGGCAGAACACTGAGACTGGTGAGCCTCATCGGCCGGATTTATTTGTATGCCTACTAGGAGAAAGTGGCACTAAAATATAAAACAGCGCATAAGGTACTACTGTATCGGCTAAAGAGGCATCACCGGAAAGTCACTTGCATGAATGCCACACATATGACAGACCAGGATGGGCATGAGACGCTGAGGTCCTAGTCAAGCCAAGGCTTCACAGATAGACTGGCAAGAGCAAGTAGAAAGAGGCTGTGGGGACAGAGGCTCCCTGGGGGGGACCGTCTTGAATTGAAACTGTCCCTGACTCAAGCCCTGCTCTCGGAAAGGCAGCCAGGGAGCCAGGCAACTCTGCACATGGGTTTGCTCTTGCCCTCCTACCTCCACCACCTTATCCCGGTCTCCCCTCCTGGTCGTGCTCTGGAGAAATAGTCACAACTATTTCTCTTGGTGTATGGGTAAGACATCTGGCTGGCCACAGGCCCTGCGCCTCTGCATCTGGATGTCTAGAAGGGGGGCCGTGTGTGTGCACGGTCAGGTATGCAAGTACGTGGGCAGGCATGTGTGCATGGGCAGCTGTGAGTGTGCATGGGCAGGCATGTGTGTACATGAGCAGACGCACGCGTGTGTGTTTCTCCAGGTGCTGTCCGCCCAGCTCCACGTCTGGGGAGGGTGGCCGTGGTGCCACCTGCACCCAGGGACCCCAACCCTCCTCCCTGGTCCGGAGGCGGCACCTGAGATGTTGGCGCTCCATCAGGCGGGCCGCGCCCAGGTCCACAGCCCTGTGGTTTTGATCTCAAACCGCAACCCGAGCCCCGGGGCAGGAGCCGCGCCTTCCCACCCTCGGCTGGTCCCTCGCTGGAAGGACAGGTCCGCAGGAAGCCTCCCAGCAGCCGGGGCAGTGGCTGGAGCAGCAGCAGCCGCAGCAGGAAGAGCACCACCAGCACCCTCCAAATTGGGACTCTAGCCCTTTAAATCTGCTCAGTTACCAAAAAAGAAGAGGCATCAGACCCTGTTAATTAAAGCTCGCCCTGGTCCATCATTCTGAGGAGCTGCAGTGCTCTGCTCCTTCCCGGTGGCTTAGAGATTCTCCTAAACTCCCAGCCATGGATCTTGGAGAATTTCCCCCGAGATCAGCAGGAGGTATGATCCTTGTCGATGGCACTCTGGGGCCCGTGCGGCTCTAGATCAATGATACCACTGACTGCATGGACACTGCCTGGCCCCTGTCTTTCCCGCTTCCCCTCTGCCTCCTCTCCCATTTCCCAGCTTGTGTTTAGTTGAGACAAATCAAGTTTTCATAGGGTTTGGAGGACGGGGAGGGGGTGAGGGGGGCGGTCCGGAGGTAGCTCCCAGCGCGTTTGTTTTGGCCCTGGCTTCACCTGGCTGCCAACGTGGTTGGGGGAGCCGGGGGAGCGGGGGGAGCCGGGGAACATGACTCTTGGAGCTCGGGCTCGTGCAGCACCATTTCCTCCTTGCAGGGTCCCCTCCCGCAGGGTATCATTAAAAGGGCATAAGCCTGGGTTCACTCGCCTCTTAAATCAGTGACCTGCCGCTCGGGTGGCCTGGAGGGGCCGTGCGGCTGCTCCCCTGTGTTGTTATTGGAGAACTCGGTGCATCCAACTTTCCGCAAACCATCCCGGCAGGAGAGCGGCGCTGGCACCTGTCCCGCCCCCCCCCCCCCCGTCCCCCCCTCGCCCTCCCCCTGCCCCCCTACCTCCCCAGGCTAGGCGGCTAGACGGGAATGCAATGCCGCTTGTAGGATTTGAGGAATTCCTAATCTCTATCCCTGTGCCTTTTGAGGAAACTCACTTCTAGCTGAGCCTAAGGTTCTGTTGCAGAGTTGTTTTTATTCAGGAACCTGCTCGGGGCTGGCAGAGAGGGGGAGGAGATTTATCTTCTTTACATTGCATTTTGTAAATTGTACTTGGGCCCAAAGAACATCTATCTGCAAATCCTTCATTGATTTGTTTTCGCCCCCACATCTTCCTTCTGGGTGAAATGTTCTTGAGTCATACCCGAAGGAGAGGTTTCCTTTCAATCAGCTTGACACCACTTCACAGATGTCCCTGAAAGCCAGGCCCAAGCAGAGGGAGCCATTTTCACTGTCCTGAGTTAGAGTCCCGAGGAGCCCAGAGCCCCGTCCGCCTGTGTCGGGGGGCTGCCAGGGGCTTCCACCTGCCCCCACACGGGGAAAGTAGCTCAGGAGGGGGAAAAGCACTTTTACTGATTTTTTTTCCAGGGGCTTTAAAACACACTGGATGATTGGTATCACTTCTCAAGTCTTGAGGGGGATTTGTGCCAAAACACAGCTCCTGGGACTGAGGATTTTCCCCAAAAGTTATGGCCTACAAGTCCTGAAACATTCACATGAACAGTAGTTATGGTGGGTGTAGCTAAACCCATCCCAGCCCTCCAGCAGGGGGTGGGAACTTCCTCGGGGTACCTGTCAGGTAGGTCAGGATACCTGCCTCCCAGACAACGTGGGTGCAGAGTGATTCCTATTCTTGGAACAATAAAACTCTGAGCCGTGGCAGAAACGCTCTGGTTAGGAGAGGCTATTCAAAGCCTCCAAATGAAGCATTTGATGGAATTCCTAGTCGCTGTGCCCGGCAGTGGATCTGTGTAATAATTTGAAGATTTGAAGGGAGGTGCCCAGGGAGAGACGTTTCTTGCAAACAAAAACCCACTGTGGAGGCAGGGTGATGGAAGCCCAGTGAAGAAAAGAGGCCCAGGGGAGGTGGCATTGCAGGCTTGGTGTCTGCTTGCAGGCTTTGCCTTTGGCTGGGGCATGGATGGCTTCACTGAGGGTCAGGCTGTCACCCGGAGCTGGGACATAGGTAGGGCTGTGGCCACTGAGACAGGGCTACTGCCCTGAGCTCACAGAGTGTCCAACATGGGGGGTCCTCATGCAGCCATGGGTAGGTACCTCTTCTTGCTCTCCTCCCTCTGCCCTCTTAGGGCCTGAACACCATAGGCCCTCTGCCTCTCCAGGCACAGTTGCTTCAGTCAACACTCTTCCTGGGCCACTTCCTAGAGGAAGCCAAGGGAACCCAGGCTTCACAAAATCCCCCCAGGGCAGGGAGAGGCCTGGGACAGACGTCACCACTGTGTCCTTGGACGGGTTGGGGCCCATTAACAATAAGTAAATAAATAGGCTGTTCCTTTGTGTCAATTTTTCTTTTCAACTTCGGTGTGTGTGTGTGTGTGTGTGTGTGTGTTGTGTTTTAATTTATTGGATGGCTGCTGGCTTTCAAAAAGCTGTAAATGAGTCCCAGCGGAGTTTGTTTGGACATGGCAACTTTGTGCAGTGGATGTTCTTGGAATGGCCTCAGAGGGTGTTCACATCACCAGGAAGGTGGAGCGGAAGGTCATGGCCTTGGGGGCACGGCAGATCAGCTCAGGCATCTCAGCGCCACCACTTACCAATGCATGGCCCTGGCTGGCTGTGTGATTTCAGTGGGTCTTAGTTTCTTCAATCTGTGATATAGTAGAGTCAGCAGGATTAAACGGAATCACCTAACCGAAGTCTGTGTACGCAGCCAGGACCAAATAAATCTTTCCTCTTGTCTTTTGATGAAGACATCTGCCTCTAATTAAGAAAAGCTTGACACGAAGGATAAAAACACTTAAGTAACTCCAGGGGCTCCTTTACTAACTGTGGGGCGAGCCTTTTCCGAGGGCAGGGACCACCCCTCCGGAGTCATGACTCTTCTCCCAGCGGCACTGAAACAACCTAAAGGTTCATTTGAATGAATACATGATGGTATGCAGACACAAGTTTCACCATAGGTGATTTCTAATGACCACGTGAAGTCCCTTCTCACTCAGCCTACTTAAGAGATGCAGCTAAGCCAGACAGATCAAAGAGCCCCGTGACAGTAATAAATTTGGACTAAAATGTATCCTTTTGTGGGGACATTTGAGTTGTAATGAAAAAAAATATCTCGTATATGAGGACCGCATCCGGTGCCCGTGGACTCCAGAAGTGTCCTTGAAGCCATTCTGATTGCTAAGGGGAAGTCAAGGTGACTTCTGCCTCCCTCGTGATATGCTATACTCCCTCTTCGTACTTTGAAGATGAGGCTCAAGGGGCAAACAGCTCTGGGTGGAAAGAGGCACTCACCCTGTCACTCTGGTGTGTAGAACAAGTCAGTCAATACAGCAATCAATTGGTCAGTCAGTCCAGCCGCATGTGGACTCTTAGTACTATTGTGGAGAGTCATTGATTGAATAAATAGTTATCAAAGGTAACAGTAGTAGTAATGATAATAATTATGCCGCTACCACCACCACCTAACAGAGAGTCTCCTTGACTAGGGGCTGTGGGTACCAACCTCAGAGCGACAGGCACCTCTGCTCTCAAGCACAGAACAGAATGGTACACAAAGGGTGTCAGTGTAGACTGGAACAGGCTAGGAGAGGCAAGAGCACAGTGCACGGTGGGGACTCAGGGGTGGGGCCTACCCTAACTTGACTGACTCCCAAGATGAGTCCCCAAAGAGGTGGTTTTGGAAGAGTGTTCTTGGGAGAGGAGGCCAGCAGTGGATGAGACACTGTAGTGGGTGATGGGTAATTCCACTGGGCTGTGTTCTGGAGAATGTGAGAGAGGAGGCAGGAGAGGTGGGCAGGGGGCCAGATCCCAAAGGGCCTCAGGTGCCCACAAACAAGAGGACTTTCTTCTGAGGGAGATAAGAATCACTGAGGGGTTTTAAGCAAGAGAATCACTTGGGAAAATTAAATTCAATGAATGTTAATGAACACTAGTCGTATACCAAACTGTATTTCTAGGCAGCAGTGAACAACCCAGACAGAAACTTGGTTCTTGTAATTTTCATCCAATGGGGAAGACGAAAAGTGAGGACAGAAAGGTGAATTGTAAATTGCAAATAGCATGTTAAGGGGAGAGGGAAAGCAGAGAAGGAGGGTAGGATGCAGGGATAGCAATAGGGCCTGGGTGGATGCAATCCTAGGAGGAGGGAAGGAGAAGGTGGCCCTGGAACAAGGTGGACACTTGGAGGCGTCATAAGAGCTTTGGCTTTTACTCTGAGGGAGATACAAGTTAGCACTGGGCTCTGAGTTGAGGGGAGACCTCTAAAAATGATCCTTCTAATTACCTTGCTGAGAAGAGGTGGTAGGTGGGCTGGGGCAGAAGCAGGAAGACTAGCAAAGAGAATACAAAATCCCAGTGATTGGGGATGGTGTTGGACAAGGTTGTAACAGTGGAGATGTGAAAAGTGCTAGGATTCTAGACTTTCTCTCTCTCTCTCTTTTTGAGGATGGAGGCAATGGGATTTGTGGATGGATCGGATAGTTGTTTTAGAGAAAGATGAGTCAAGGATGACTCAAGCTTCGTTGGCCTGCCATGGGGATGACAGTGGGTGGAGGAGGTTTGGGAGAAGATCAGGGGTTCGGTGTTTCTCCTGTTAACTTTGAGGCGTCTGTTGAGCATCCCAGCAGAGATGTTGAGTGGGCAGTCCTGAGTTCACAGCAGAGATCTGGGCCGGATACAGCCTTGGGAGCCATTGGAGGACAGATGGTATTTCAAACTATCTCAGATGAAATCATCAGGAGACAGATTATGATGGAGAGGACTGAATTTTGAGGCATTACAACTATTTACAAGTTGCACAGAGAGAGGAGGAGAAACAAATCAAGGATACTGAAGAAGAGGCTTCACTTCTATTCAAGACAATTCACCCCCTTCCTATGTTCTATCTCCTTTCCTCTCCTGGGAGAAAGATTCGTAGATCACCCTCTTCACTGTCAACACATCCTTTTCTCCTGGCTTCTTCCCACCCCCTGGAGATCTGCGCAGCTCTCTCTCTTCTTACAAAGAACCCTTCTTGAACCTTAAGTCCTCCACCAGCTTCTACCTGATTTCTCTCTCTCTCTTTTAACAGATAAACTTTTCTTTCTCTCTTTCAACATTAATTGAATAGCTACTATATGCTCAGCATACAGACAAAAAATAGACTCTATCCTACTAGAAAGACTTTGTACTTCATCTACTTCCATAAAACATTGTGGATGTGTACATGGAGTGAAATCTATACTATATAACCATAAACTAAGGATACAAATTTTGTACCAAGGAAAATATAATTTAGAGTAGAAGAGCAAGATTGGAAAAAGAATAGAATGCGCACATAAGGTCAAAATGTTGTATACGAATGTAATTGAGCAACTAATCTGATCAGAGTTTCCTGGTGAGGAAGGGGAAATTAGAATTCTTTAAAAACTTTACTGAAATATAATATATATCCAAGAAGTTCTCATACCATAATTATACAGCTCCATACACTTTTACACCCTGAATGCCTTACCTAACCAGCAACCAGATCAAGAAATAAGGCATTATTCACACTCGAAATCTGCTACCATCATTGTCATCAGATCTAGCCAGTGCTCTGCCGGGACCAACAATATTGACTTGCCTATTTCAAACATTTTGAGAACTACTTTTTGAGTTTCATTGTTTATGAGGTCATATGCTAGGTCCTCAAGGAAAGTGAGAGCTTTCTGGCCCTTAATTCTAAAAGAATATTTTTGTCTGGAGTTTCATTCAAGGGACACTGAAAAAATTAGGTAGACTACACCTTGTCTATTTCCGTAACATATTTTGGGTAGCATTTACAAAACTGTGCATAGGTAGTGAACTGTCAAATTATAAACTCAGGCTACCGAAGGGTGAAGGTGGCAGTTATTTATTTATTGATTTAAAAGATTTATTTATTTATTTATTCATGAAAGACACACACACACACACACACACACAGAAGCAGAGACACAGGCAGAGGGAGAAGCAGGCTCCATGCCTGCTTCGACGTGGGACTCGATCCCGGGACTCCAGGATCGCGCCCTGGGCCGAAGGCAGGTGCCAAACTGCTGAGCCACCCAGGGATCCCCGGTGGCAGTTATTTAGCGTCATTGGACAGTCAGAAGGTAAAACCTAGAGAGGGCAGGGTGTTAAATGCCAGAGAGATCAAGCAACATAGGGGTCGGGGAATGACCCTTAGATTTGGAAAGTAGGAGGCGGCCTGCACAGTTTCCTGCAATGATGGAGGTCATAGATGGAATTGGAGCTTCGAAGTGATGGTTTGAGGGGAGGCAGCTCTTCCAAGATTGATCCTCACGGCACAGAGAGAGATGGTGGCAGGCCAAGGAGCCTGCCACATCTAGGGAAGGATTTGGTGTGTTCCCCAGTAGAACAGGAGAGGCTTAATCATGGTAGTCAAGGGATAGAGGAGACAGATAAAGGGGAGAGAAAAGAAAATTAAAGAAGCAGAGACCTGGACCAGTTCTCATACTGTGCACAATGCACTCACACACGCACTCAGCTTGGTTTTTCCCTGTCTTTAACTTTTTCTGGTCATGGACTCCTTTCCTCCCCACTGCTCTCCATGTTAAAGCTAAGATGGCCCTTAGGAACCACCTCCCCTCCACAGGGATTGGGGCTTTCTAGGATGTGGTCCACTTGGTCTCTCCCTAAAGAGAAGGCCATTGCGGGGTCTCTGCTGGACTTTGTTTCAGCCACCCATCAGGTCCAGCCTGTGTCCCTAGTTCTCACGTGAGGCTCCTGAGGCCTCCTGTCTTCCTGGCCAGGTAGAGACAGCAGAGGCAGAGCTTACGCCCTGATCTCGCTCCTTCTGCTTGATCAGAGGGTCAACAGGCATTTCCAGAGCTCTCCCTCTCCATCTGTCAAACCTGTTTCTCAAATTTCTGCCACCTGGAGGGTTTGCTAAGACACAGATGCCCTGGGCCCACCCTCAGAATTTCAGAGTCAGTGGGACTGAGGCCCGGCTAAGAATGTGCATCTCTAACCACTTCCCAGGTGCTGCAGAGGCTGCTGCTCCATGGCCAGCGAGGCAGAGAGGGCAGGGGAGGCTGGAGGGGCAGCGGGAGGAAGGAGAGGAGGAGGAGGAAGGAAGGAGGAAAGCTAGAGCCGGCTCCGGGCGCTGCTCCTCGGGCCTGGTCTCACTGGCCTCAGGTCAGGCTTGAGTGAGGCCGGGGTGGCCAGGCGCCAGCTGGGCAAGATGAGGCATGCCACCTTCCAGCCACCAAAGAGATCCAAGGAGTGCAGCGGGGCGGGCAGGCAGAGTTGTGCTGTGGTTCAACTGTGAGCTAGTGCTTCCCGCCCTTCCCTGCCCCTGGGCGGGAGGGGGCCTGGGCCGCAGCCTGGGACTCAGCTTCCCTCCGCGTCCCCGCTCCCAGGGCTGCTGGCGCTCCCGGGGCCCCGGGGAGGGCGGGGACAGCTGGGTGTGACCCCAGGGTTTTCTTCCGCATATTCCAGTATCTTGGCGCTCAGAGCATATGTCAAGTGAATTCTGTGTTTCTGGCAGGTTATTACGCACTGAATTAGTGTGGTGAAATAAAAACTATAATAAAGCTGTACCAGACTCTTAAATTGTTAAAATTTATTATAAAATGTGCATAGTTATTAACTGATTTTCGCCTGTGTGCATTTGCCCGCGCCCGAAGCCAAAGGGATGAAAAGTGACTCTGTCAAAGGGAGGCCGCGAGTTGCCTCCCGGAATTCTCCAGAGTCCCCGTGGGGCAGCAAATTCACGGATTCCCGAGAACAGGCTGCCTCCGGGGCGGCTCCGGGCTGCGGGGGCCCCGAGGAGCCCCGGGCAGGCCGCCGCGAGGTGCGCAGGTGCGCAGGGGCCTGGGTCCCCGGGACTTCCCACCGCGGCTCCCCTGCGCCCCGCGCCCCGACGCTGCCCTTGGAGCAGCGGCCGCCGATGCCCGGCCCCGCCCCAGGGAGCCCCCGCGGGCCGTCGGGTGCCCGCGCTCACCTCTGCGGGGGGGGGGGGGCTGCCCGCCTCCTTGAGCTGGGGGGGCCCTGACTCCCAGCACGCGTTTTGAATCCGGCCCCAGGTGCCGTCTGGACTCGGGCCTCAAGCCCCTGACCCCTGCCCGGAGCCCGCAGCGCCGCCCTCGTCGGTTTCCAGCCCCTCCTGCCGCCCAGGATCAGCCCGACCGCAAATTCTCCTGAAGCTGGACCCCCCCTGCCCCACAATGGTTTTCTTGCGTCTGGGCCACCATCCTGAGTGTTGCCCTCCGGGGGCTCATCCATCTGCTGGTGGGCAGGGGGCTCCCCCCAGAGGGCTCAGGGACCCGCCCGGGGTGCCAGGGGGGCGCCCTGATCTCGGAGCTGGGGTGGGAGAGCTCTTGGGTTTTACGTTCCCTCCAGGAGGGATGTTCCTCGGGACTGTCTCTATGTCCTCCCTGTGTACGTGGCCTAGCTGCTACCCAAGCCTCACAGTTCGGCATCGCATCGCGGACTAAGGAGTCCGCTGGGGGGTTGAGCTGCTTTCTGGGGCATGGCCTGCTTTTGTGGAGACACCTGTTAGCTAACCCAGTTCTCTGACCCTGGGACACCAAGGCTGCCATCCAGGTGGGGAGTTGCGGGGAGGCCACCTATATCTTAAAGACAACTGGATGCTTCTGACTGCTTTCTCCCTTCCAGGCAGTGACTTGGAGGAAAATGAAACCGTACAGCAGAGACTGAAGACACTTAAGCTCCAATGAGACTCTCCCAAGCCCTGAGTCCTCCCTTTCCTTCCCTCTGCCTCACCAAAGTCGTAGGATAGCCCAAGGTGGGGCAGAGATAGGGAGAGTAATAAATGCTTGGGTTCAAATATTCGGGTTTGGGTGAGAGATGGGTTTCCTCCTCCCCCACATCCCCTTGGCACGGTTGTGCCATCATACCCCAGAAGATAGCAAGACTACAAGAATCTGTAATGAAGTGAAATCTAGTTAGTTCATCAGCATCATCTCTTTGGCCAGGCAGTGATTTCCTAGTTTTAAAAGATGGTGAAATTGCCGATATGAGAGCTGGTGCCTGCTAACGTAGATCATAAAGTGGTCAATTTAAGAGAGCCATGGTGCGCACTGCAGAAATCCTCCATTTAGGATCCATTTATATGTTCTCCGCCTAGTTCCGGAAAGGACGCAAGGCAGTTTGCAAAGATGCATATCCAATTGCAAGACATAATTAAATAACAAATAAATGGACAAAGAAAATAAGACAAAAGAAAAACAAGACTGGAATGGGTGATGGGCACTGGGGGTTATTCTGTATGTTAGTAAATTGAACACCAATAAAAATAAATTAAAAAAAAAAAAAAGAAAAACAAGACTGGGAAAGTAAGGCTCGAGCCAGGAGTGAGGTTAGGACACAAAATTCATGACATCAGACCCTGTGCATTTGCTGGAGGTGGAACTCTGGGGCAGCCCTGCGCTTTCTCTCAGCCAACACAGAGAGGGAAGCCGTCTCCTATTGCAGACCCAGCATCCCTGCGATAAAAGCAAAACCAACTGTTCAGGAGAGGCACAGCTGTTCGTGTTACTGGAGGTAGAGAGAAATGTTTCCCGCAGGTCCCCCCAAACAGGCCATGGTGTAATGCAAGAAGCAGTGCCCTGAACCACTTGACAGTCCATATGGCCAGGAATTTTGCAATATTCCTCTGGGAAGGGGTGGTGGATAGTTAGGGAGATAGAGCTGCCCCCAAACACTCTCTGAAGCTCTGACTCAATCAGAGTTTCGATTATCTATGATAGGCTGCCTTTCCTTCAAGCCGTTCTCCATGATTGATTCCATGCTGTAGTGTGAGAGGCTGCTACAGTGTTTAAGGGCTGTGTGTCTGTGTGTGTGTGTGTGTGTGTGTGTGTGTGTGTGTGTGTATGGGCATGCCCGGTGTTTGTATACCCCAGACTGTCAGCTTTGATCCTTTCATTTTTCATTTTGGGGTTCTTTATCATATTTACTTGAAGAAAGCCCCCCCCTCCCCACAGCTCATAATAGCTCAAAAATTAGAGTTTAGAAAAATAGATGAACTTAACGAGCAGTGGTTCTCCCAACAGTGTGAGCACTGAGCAGTGAATTTTGAGGTAATTCTCCTTGACAAGTACGCAGAGGGCAGCTGCCCTGGACTGCTGGTTAGGTACAACTCCATATGCTTTAACAGTTGGTAGAGCTGGAGGTGGTACTGAAATCCTCTTATGAAGACTGAGGAGGTGACCAGGACACCTTCCTGAACAGAACGCTATGCAGGATGCAGCTCCTTCCAGACCAGTTCCTTAGAATTGGCATCTCTTCTCATTGGTTGCTATCTGACTGGCATCAATTTTGACTGGTCAGTGTCTGCACCTCGTAGGTAATTACAAATTTTGAATATCACCCTGCCTGAGAGTAGGGCTGGGAAACTTTTCAGGGAGAATTTGGGGTCTCCTCTAGAGTCCAATCCAAGGATCTAACACCTTTCTGACCATGACAGAAAAAAGTTTGATACAGAAAAAAAAATGTAGACATCTGCTTCAGTAATTAACCTCCCCAATAAACATCGATGATATTTAACCTGGGACATCATAATTTCCTCTGATATAAACTAGCCACAAATTAAGCACCCAGGTCCCGGAGCAAGCTAACTTTACATACGTATTCTTAACTCCAAGGCAGTTAAGTGATGAAGAATGTTTTCTGAAAAATGATGACATTGAGTTTCAGAATAGCTGATCTACATGCTTTCTTTTTGGCAGTAATTAGAGGTTAGAGCCTCTTGTCTATAACAGCCACTACTAACCCATGACCGTAAAACTGTGCTCTCTGTTCAAAAGAGAATAATGATTGATCTCTGTTGGTGTTCAGTTCATCCAGGAGGGGCCCCCAGTAATAAAGATAGAAAATAAAGAGGAAAATATACAATTCTGTTTTATACCATGTTCATAGTTTTGGGGAGTTTTCTATGCACCATTTGTCATTCTAAAAGCTGGGGACAGAGCAAGGAACAGAACCGAGTAGGTTCCTGCTCTTATAGAGCTCACATTCTAGTGGTGACATACAGATAATAAAAATTTAGCAAATATTTTCTATTATGTGACTTTGAGCTCATTCCAAAAATCTGAATCCACTTGGTGCCCTTCAATTGCCTTTCGCTGTTGGGTAAGGATCACGTTTTCCTGATTGTGTGTACATCCAGTAATTTTGAATTGTGCCCTGGACTTTGTAAGTGACATGTGGTAGAGACTCTGGGTTCTGTTATGTTCATCTGAAGAGCATTTATTTGTTTGTTGGTGTGTTTGTTTTAGCTGGACAGTGGCTGAAGTGTCCATTCAATTCTCGGAGGCTTAGCTGGGCTGCTTGAGTGTGCCCTGGCTGTGTAGATTTTTGGGGTTGGCCAGAGGTTTGGCAGCGATACTCACAAGATTTGGGTTTCTACTTCTGTGATTCTCTCCTTTCTGGTGCATCTCTCATCCCTTCTAGTGATGCCCTGAACTCTGTCTTCTGATTCCTCAGCAGTAAGACTTCCATGTCTAGCCTCACAGGGCACTGATGGGGGGCTGCCCTTGGGTGAAAGCCATAAAAATGGGAAGTTGCTCAGTGCCTTTCGATCTTTCAAACATCAACTCCCCTTCAGTTTCTTCCTGCTTTGAGTCACTTTCAGTGCCTTTTGAACATTGTCTTTTATGTATTGCCCAGACTTTATGACTGTGATTTGTTATGACTGGTATTTAGGACAGAGAGATGGTTTGAAGTAAGCCACGTTGTGATTATTAGAAGCAGAACTCCCAAACTTAGCCAATAAATAGATAGGTAGGTAGGTAGGTAGATAAGACCATTTCGGATGGTGATACATGCTATGACGGCAAAAAATAGAGTCTGGAGTGTATATGTGGAGGCGGTACTTCAGGCGGTACTTCCCCTGAGTGACTGGGAGAGCCTCTTAGGAGGTGACATTGAACCGAGACCTGAATGATAAGGGGAAGCCAGGCACTTGTGGATCTAGGTGTGAGCCCTCCAGAGGGAGCATCAGGTATACAAATGCTGACATAAGAAGAGGCAGCAGGGGTGAGTGGGCAGTCGGAGAGGTGGATCACACAGGGCCTCATGGACCACACTAAAGCAATGGCATTTTATTCTACATGTGATGAGAAATCACTGAAGAATTTGAAGCAAGGTATGATGTATCTAGTTTTTGCTTTCCAAAGATCACCCTGGCTCTGCAGAGAACAGGCAGGTGTGGCAAAAGATTGCTTGGTCACCTAGGTAGGGGAGGACAAAGGTTGGGGCAGGAGTGGAAGCCCAGTGCAGCACCCCGCCTTGGGGGATGGGCCCCAGCAGTGTAGAGGCAGATGAGCCTGTTAGTGGGGGTCAGTGCTGCCCATAGCTGGTCATTGTCCCCAAAATAAAGACATAGATGAGGTTGACAGAATGGCTCCTAAGAGACTATTCCTCAGCGGAGACATTCAGCCCAGTGGCCACAGCCCCTTCTGTCTCTCTGTGGGGTCGGGCCTAGAGGATCTCCCCGACACAAGTGTCTTCTTAAAATCCCACAAAACAAGGTTTCTAAGTCTGAAATTCAATACATGAGGCAGAGATGAGTGTTGGTCTCTCTCTGCTGCGTTTCCTGGGAGTTGGCCAGTCTTGGGGGCTCCTACTCAGGGGCACAAGCTGGGTCCCTCCTGCCAGCTGGCAGGAAGGCACATATTTAGATGCATGTATTGTCCAGAGCAGCTGGATTATAAACTGTGAGGCCTTCTAGAATACCTGGGGGTGATGTGGGCCCTTTCCAAAGGGTGCCTGTATCCCCCTCTAGGGAGGTAATAATTGCCACCCTGTCCCAGGGGCAGGGTCTCAGGGGTCTCCTGGCGTGAGGTTATCTGGAGACCCAAGCCTTCAAGGACACAGAGAAGGAAGGAGACTCCTCCCTTGACATGTGTGGTTGGCCTGGCACTTTCTGCCCTGGGGCCAGGTTTTCCCTGTGGCTCCTCAGAAAATTGAAGTTTGAGGTTGAAAGAGAACCAAGAGAGAATAAAGAGAAAAGGAAACAAAACAGACGCACAAATTCTGAATAAACATTTGGTAAAAATCAAGATGAGGTGATAAAAATCAGATGACATCAATAAGATGAGTGTCCAAGAGAAAGCCAAGCCAACGGAGCAAGAGGTAAAAAACAGAAAGGTAAAGAAAGAGGAAGAAGATGGTAGAAATTCACATGCAGAGCAAGCATTAAAAATGTAAATGATAAATGTGTATTGAAATTGAGTCTAACCAGAAAGGAATGTTTCGAGAAGTCAGTGGAAAGCACAATGCCAGGCAATGCTTGGCACCAGAGGCTTCTTGGGGCTGACAGTCCCCTTTAGAGAAGGAACCTGGTAGGGTCAGAGGACGGGAGAGGTGGGTCTGTAACCAGCTGGGGTCCCTCTTGAAAGGGTGGAGTCCAAAGGCAGCCTGGACCCCTTCCCTTCAGGCTCTTAGACAGCCAGGCGGTTGTGGTCTCTCTCCCTCACGAGTCTGGCTTCAAGGACAGCTCCCCAAACTAGCACCTGCTCTGCGAGGGTGCGGGCTGCAGGGAAGTGAGGCAACAAGGACCCGCCAGGGTTTCTGTGTCCAGCAATCTGGGGGAAATAGAGCAGCCTGTCTCCTTCTGAAGCACTATGGTCTTTGCTGGGTGTTAAGAGGTAAGTCTCTTACCTCAGGGGCCAGGTGCTCAGGTGGGTGCCAGCTTCTCCCTGCCTCTGCATCCCTCCCCCGTAGCATCCAGGGGTAAAGGAGCCCCGAAAATTCAGGTGGCCATATGCAGTGAACGAAGCCTCTCAGGCAGCATCTACCAAATGAAAAGTGACACCTGTTTGGGGTTGCAAGAGGGCATGCAGCCTGGGGGCTGTAGGGTGAGATCGGGTACTTATTTCATCCTGGCCTGGAGCAAAGCCCACTTGGAGTGTTAAGTCACGTCTGCAACTTATGTGTGTCTGGCTGCATCTTGCCTTATTTTCCCAAGCTTCCTTCTGGTTATATCTTCATACAATGCTTGGCTTAGGGTTAGGATCACAGCGAGCACCTGACCTGCATGCAGATTGCTGGGATGTCCCCAGGGCCAGGGTGGGGAGGAAATACCTGGGAACCTGTATTCCTGCAGCCAGGAGCCAGAGCACCACCCAAACCCGGCATCTGAGGGTTACCCAAGAAGACGGAGACACGAGCCCGACCTAAAAATGGCCAGCAGGGGGCACCTGGGTGGCTCAGCGGTTGAGCATCTGCCTTCAGCTCAGGGCATGATCCTGGGGTCCTGGGATGGAGTTCTACATGGGACTTCTGGCAGGGAGCCTGCTTGTCCCTCTGCCTGTGTCTCTGCCTCTCTCTGTGTCTCTCATGAGTGAATGAATGAATGAATGAATGAATAAATAGATAATCTTTAAAAAAATGTCCAGCTGATGCCCTGCCCGCAGGTACCACTGGGCATCAGTGAGGGAAGAGCAGGTGTTCCTAGGGATCTTCCTTTCTTCCGTGCTTCTCAGTGGATTGAGGTCTGGCCAACCATGAAGCAAAGTTACCATCGAGGATGTAGAGTTCAAACCAGTGGAGGCCCAGCGAGATGGGGTTGACCACAAGGGTTGTCCCCTCGGACAACCTGTCCTCTCCGGAGCTCCGGGAGCCCTAGGGGAGCTGGGAGAGGGGCCGCGGAGCACCTCTGCGCAGAAGCGCGGGGAGTGGTGGATGTGCAGGGCACGTCCCGGGCCAGGGCCGGGGACACTGTGGTGAACGTGGGGACTGCCATCCTCCAGAGCTGGGCGGGGGCAGCGGGGAGCGGAGCTCTCCCAAAGATAAGGAATGGGGAGGAACAAGCAGGGGCATGAGAGCTCCGGGGGAACTTGAGGACGTGGCGGGGGGTGGCTTAGAGCACAGGGCACACCGTGACCGAGCCCGAAGCCCGTGTGTCCCAGGGCAGCCAGGGTTACCCCAGACCTCTCGGTGAGTCCCCACAACCAGCACTAATGAACACAAAGAGCGAGCGGACTCCTCTCCACTCTCCGAGCCTCTGCCAACACTGCCACCAAGAATAATAAGCACTTGGAAACTAATTATACATCTGGACAAATCTGTCTCAGTCTGCTGGGTTGAACATAATCATATTAAAATATAATGAACACATTCAAATACACACGGCCTGATGGGGTGGTCATGAGGAGCCGGTCCGGCAAGGGCGCTGGCCGCCGCCAGAGAGGGATCACGGCTGCCTGGTGGGGTCGGAGCCCCCTCGGGCCCCTAATTGATTTCCTGTCACTTTGGGTTAGGTCCTCAATCTGCTGCCTCCCACCCCGATGTGGGCCTGTCCTCACAAACTGCTGGAGGTTCTGTACGCCGATTGTGTTGGCTGCTGTTTAATCTTTGTCTCGTTCGGATTGGAGAGATGAAGTAGGGGTTGCAGGATGCTTTTGGGATGCTGGTGGCCACAGCCTTCAACCGTCTGCGCAGCCAAAGTCCACTGAGCAGAGGGCCTGGCTGATCCCACGGGGGGCCGGGGGAGGCCTCCCCCACGTCCTCCCTTGGATGCTGGGTGGAGGCCGTCAAACAGCACTGGTGTTTCTCAAATCCTGGGCTCCTGATCCTCATCTGGACCTTCCTCAGCTGTCCTTACGGAGCACATCTCCAGGTCCGCAGCTTGGATGAGGACTCAGGCCTCCCCTGGGAATCCCCAAGCACCTGGGCCTCCTCTGACAGCTGACCTGACACCTGTAGTGTGTTTGGGCCCAACATGCCCTAGATCAAGGCTTTGGGCTCAGCATCCTGTGCCTTCTTGCTGCTGTCCTATGGCCCGGTCCGGTGCAGTCCTCAGCTGGGTGCGACACCTCAGGTGGAGATTGGTAGAGTGGAGGGGCCCAAGCAGGCATGGCGATCCACTTCTGAAAGAGCATCCCTGTAGGGCAAAGGCAAATGGAGTCTGGGGCTGAGGCTGTCTGTTTTTATGCTGCCTCTGGATGGGAGGTCCTGGACCCTGTGGAGTAGGTCAGAGACTGAGGGGAGGAAGCCACAAGGGAGAGCCTCACTGCACCTCCCACCTAGGTTCCTGAAGTGAGGCCGGTGAACCAAATCTGCCCCACAGCCACGCGCAGGCCTCTGCCTCCTGCCTGGGGTCCCATCGTCTCAGCCACTGGCCTGGCTTCCAGAATTGTCCCGAGAGGTTCTCTCAAATAAGACTGTGAAATAGTGGTTCACAGGCCACTGCTCTCCTTGTGTTGTTGTGTGTGTTGTTGTTTTAAAACTCTGATGTAGTTGCCAGCATTTAAAAATGAGCTGGTTTATTATTTTCACAACCCGGATTTCCAGTGCTTCTTTAAACACTACAGTATCTGGCCATCCTGGGATATATCCCCTCGTGACAACAGTCAATTGGTGACAAGCTGTGGCTATCCCCTTTGGACAAGGAGAATCATTGCATCATAGCCTCCTGCCACCTCCTTGCTAGACATTTGGCTTTTTTGCCTCCTTTTGCAACTGCCCAGTCCCTGGAGGCACCGGGTCCCCATGCCCTGCCATCTTATAAGGAGCCGTACTGATGCATCAGCAGTGGATCCCACACTAGTATGAATTAGACTAGCCAAGAGAAGGATGCATACCTTGCCAGCTCTGGCTACATAATGGAATACCATGGACTGGGGAGGCGTTGACAAAAAACATTTATTTTCTCACAGTTCTGGAGACTGGAAGTCTGAGGTCAGGGTCCCAGCATGGTTAGGCTCTGGTGAGAGCTCTTACCCCGATGTGCAGATAGCCACCTTCTCACTGTGCCCTCGCATGGAGGACAGAGAGAGAAAAAAGAGCAAGAGAAGGAAATGGAAAGAGGTGGTTGGTTGTTTTTTCTTCTTATAAAGCTACCGTCCTATAGGACTAGGACTCAACACTTACGACTTCATTTAACTGTAATTGCTTCCTTAAAGAGTATTCCAAATACACTCATGTTGGGAGTGAGAGCTGCAGCCTATGAATTTGGAGGGGACACGGTTCGGCCCACAGCACACCTGGATTTCGGGATGTACATCTGGAGGCAAGAGGACAGCCATCGGGAAGAACAATGAAATGAGCACTGGAGGAGGATGGTGTCTCAGGCCGTCCAGTCATGTCACAAAAATGGGAACAGATACTTGAGAAAGGGAGAGATTTGGCAACTGTGAAGGCTGGGCACATGGGGACACAGAACGAGCAGTCTCTGGGCCATAGCTCCTGCCTCTCAGCAGTCCCGGGACAGAGACTTTAAGGAAAATTCAGGCCATCCTTTCACAAACATTTGCTTGGCCTCTCCGCATCAGCAGTTCACGCCGGACATTTCCAAACCCTGCTCTGCTGCAGTATTTCTTGGAAGTTCTCTGCTCCTGTACAGGGGTGAGGGTGAGAGTGGTGGTGCGGTGGGGTCAGGGGAGGTGCTGTGAGGTCCTTGTACACCCCTCACAAGAGCTCCTGGTCTTGCATCAGGAGGGTGTCTGGCCTACGAAAGAAGCTGTGTGACCTTTGGAAGTTACTCAGCCTCTCTGTTTCAGTCTCCCCCATTGTGAACTGGGAAGTGGCTGGTTTAGTCTCTTTTGCAGGTTGTTGTTTTGATTTCAGCGCATATCTTTAAGGCCTAATTAAGGACCCGGCCCTGTGTGGGCACACAACACAGTCCCACCACAGGCCACCTGGAGCTCCTGCTGAACTTCCTGCTCCTGCGCCCTTCCAGTCTGACCCCAGCATGGGAATCAGCCTCCTGCCCCACTGCTCCCCATCTGGGGAGGGAGAAGATGGGACATTGGCTGAGAATTCCTTCATTAGCTGCCCAAGTCTAATCGGCCTCAGAGGCCGATTTTTAAAATTTTCTTTTTAACAAGGGACAGCCTCAGAGGCAGTGGGGACGTTATGGAAGCAGAAGGAAAGGGAACCTGCGTGTGCGCACAGGCCCGAGCGGGGGGCAGGGGGCGGCCAGCAGTGGGAAGGCAGGCACTGGTCTGGCCTGCGTGAGGCGGCGCTGTCCCTTCGGGCCGTGCTCAGGGAGCCGGTGCAGCCCTGGCCACGGCCAGACGCAGGTGGTTCAGTGTGGTCCTGGGCTGTGGCCTCCATGATCTGGGAGCTTCTTTTTAGGGGTGGGGAGAAGGGTCCTCCAGGGAGCACTGGGAGCACTCGGGGTTTCTCTGTCTTGTGGTTGACCGGCTCTGGAAACGTTTTCTGAGGCTGAGGACTATGACCAAGGCCCGGGGCTTGATTCAGAGTGTGAAGGTGCTTTTGTTTGTTTGTTTTAGGTTGTTTTTAAATTTCAGTTAGTTGGGACGTCTGGAATTGTCTGGGTGGCTCAGTGGTTGAGCGTCTGCCTTTGGCACAGAGTGTGATCCCGGAGTCCTGGGATCGAGTCCCACATTGGGCTCCCCATATGGAGCCTGCTTCTCCCTCTGCCTGTCTCTGCCTCTTTCTCTTTATGTCTCTCATGAATAAATAAATAAAATCTTAAAGAATTTCCAGTTAGTTAACACACAGTGTCATATTAGTTTCAGGTGTACAATATAGTGATTCAACAATTCTACATGCTACACATTACTCAGTGCTCATCATAAGTGTACTCTTTTTTTTTTTTTTTAAGAGAAAGAGTGTGTGTGTGCAGTGAGGAGGGGCAGAGGGAGAGGGAGAGTGTCTTAAGCAGACTCCCCACTGAGCATGGAGCCTGACATGGGGCTCAGTCTCACAGCCCTGAGATCACGACTTGAGCTAAAATCAAGAGTCAGACAATAATGAACTGAACCACTCAGGCCCTCATGATAAGTGTCCTCTTAATCCCCATCACCTATTTCACCCCTCCCTCCATCCACCCCCCTCTGGTGACCATCAGTTTGTTCTCTGTAGTTAAGAGTCTATTTCTTGTTTTTTTTTTTCTCTCTCTCTTTTTCCCCCATGTTCATCTGTTTTGTTTCTTAAATCCTAAATATGTGTGAAATCATATGGTATTTGTCTTTCTCTGGCTGATTCGATGTCGTATGTTTTTTCCAAAACACATTCCATGGGGAAGGATGGGGGGACAGGGGTTGGGGTCGGCTCTTCCAATGGCTGTCCCTGGATAGGCGGAAGCCAGAGGGCACGCAGGCTCCTCTGTGCTACAGAGGACAGCTGGGGCCCCAGTGGGCCCAGGGGGGTTCCAAGTGGCAGTCAGCAGTCTGGGCTCATGTCTGAGTAACTTTCATTTTCTGGGGAAGAGTCTCAGCCAGGACACTGTGTGTCCTGGGGGCAGTGCTTCCCCCAGGAAGAGAGCCTGGTGAGGAGGCAGTGAACCAGGCTCACACCAGGGTTCATAACTGAATCCTGGCCCCCAAACGAAGGTAGCATTCCTGACATGTTTGTGACACATAGTAGGGAGCCATGTTTGCCAACCATGCTTGGACCATGGCACATGTGTGAGTGACATTTGTGTGGCATGCTAGGTAAAGAGAGGCTGCGAGTGGTCAGAGGGGCCAGTCAGGAGGCTCTGGTGGGTCCCCAAGAGCTGGGCAGGAGGGTCACTGGCTGGGTACACCTGCAGCATCTTTGCAGAAAGTTAGTGGGCCCGCGTGGGGTGCTCATGAGAGGAGCCGTGTTGGGGAGCACAGTGTGCACAGTCCTACTTCTGTCACCTACCAGCCCTGTGCCTTGTGCCTCAGTTTCTTCATCTCCAAAATGGGCATAATATTAATATTAATACCTGCATCATAGGGTTGTTATAAGGATCAAATGAGTAAATTCAAGTAAAGTGCCTGAAAGTATGCTCCATACGGAGTATTTGATCTGTGTCAACTACTACTAGGTATTCATCCGATTTAAGATGTCAATGATTGTAAAAGTCACCCTGATTTCAGACATGTTAAAACAAAAATAGAGTCTTGGAACTCATTAAATGTGGTATTATTTGGTGTGCAGTGAGGAGGGGCAGAGGGAGAGTTGATTAAGAGGGGATCAGAACAAAGGGAAGCCAGGTCCTGCCACCTGTGCCAACACAGCTCGTAGGATGTCATCTGATTTACAGGATCGTCATACCATGTTCTTGGGTCAGAGGCTGGATGTGGGTCCAGGATGGCAGGGACTGGGTGAGATTAGTGGTGGGAGCAGTTGAGGTCCCAGCAGAGCTAACTGGGTCCTGCAGGCTGGGGCTGGTGAACCCACTGGGACTTTTGAAGACCAAACTAAGGCAGCAGGTATCCCCTCCTTTCTTGCTAATGTTCCATGCAGGACTCCCTGCTTATGCTAATATCCTTGTGCTACCAGGTAAGACTAATGTTACAGGTCTCTTAAATTTGCTTACTATTATTAGTAACAACTTAGTCGTTACTTTACAAAATCCCGACATACCCCTGCATAGAGACGCCACACTTAAGCACAATTCCTTTAACAAGGTCATGGACCAAAGGAGTGTCTGTAATTATGGAAATTATAGCCATTGTGATGGCTTATGTGAGAGAGACCATTCTGAGCAAAGGCAAATTATTTGGAATGCCTCATAGCACATCCTGTTGACTTAATAGCATCCAACATTCATTCAACAAACATTTACTGTGGTATCTACTAATGCCAAGCCCTGAGCATATTTGCAGGGTCAAACCTAGCTACCACATCAATGAACATAGCAAGGGCGGCTGAAACTGTCTTAGGCCACCTTACTCAGCCAAGGAAAGCTAAGAGAAGGTCTGTGTCCTATCCCCTCACTTCTAACTTGGTTTCCCTATCTCCAGATGTACTTATCTCAGCAAACACTGAGTCAACCCCTCTTAAATGGAAAACTGACCATATGTGTCCAGACCATATTTTTCCCTTTAACTTACCCACAATTTACACACAAGATATGATGTCAAGATCCATACTCATCACACCTTGTTTCCTACCATTTGAAAAACTTCTTATTATGGAAAATTTCAAATATACACAAAAATGGAGACTAGAGTAATGGAACTAGATGTATTAAAACACAAACTTTGATAATGATTGATATTTTTCAATCTTACTTTTATTCTTCCTTATACGATGTATAATTTCACATGTAAATACTTCATCCTATATCGTTAGCAGATAAAGATGCTTTTTATTTAATGTAACTCAAATACTATTATCACTGTCAACAGAATTAACAGTAATCCTTCAATAGCATCCCCATGTTCTATTTTCCCTGTTGCCTCAGTCATGTAGTTTATTCAAATCAAGATTCAAATAAGGTCAATATGTCACAATTGATTGATAGTTCTTTTAAGTATCTTTATTTTTTATTTTTATTTATTTTTCAAATATAAGTTCAATTAGCCAACATATAGTACATCATTAGTTTCAGATGTCGTTTTCAATAATTCATCTTTTAATCCATAATAGTTGCTCTCCTTTGATTTCCATACCATTGATTTGTTGTATAGTACCATTTATATGCCATATAATTTGTCCTGTAGGACTTGCCACATTTTGGTTTTGTCTTGCTCTATCCTCATGTATTATTTCTTTATGCTCTTATGACTCTATATTTATATCTCAGGGCTTTATTTGATGCATATTCTGTTCTTTATATGAAGATCACTTTTAGGTCATGCTGCGTGCATCCTGCGTGCATCCTATTGCTCACATCGGAAGGCACTTAATATCTGGTTATCCTACTTTGTTGATGTGAAGATTGAGATTTATCAGCCTGACTCATCCATGACCAAGTTTCCTATCAATATTACACCTAATGATTTTAGTAGTCATTAATGATCATTACCTAGATCTATTATTTCATTATACGTAATGCAATGGTGATAGTCTATGATTCCTTCTTAATTTATTACTTGTGATTTCTCTCTAAAGATTTTTGCCTCATCAATAGTCTATATAGAAAAGACAGGGTAAATTGCTTGATTATTTCCTTTCATTTATCATTTTTTAAAATAAGAAGCAGTTGGTGCCTTGGCAGTAACATTCATATCAGTTTTCAGAATAATGGATTGTCCTTATCTGGCCATTGGACATGTCTTCAAGTTGTCTCCTCTATCACATGACATCATTGGGAGCCTACCTGTTTCCAGGCCCGACCAGAAGTCCCAGGCTGACTTACATTTCCTCCCATGGAGCTGACTCTGTAAAGCTGGCCATGGTATTCAGAGAGTGCTGGTGGGGCTCATTGCTACTGAGATTTATTACTGTGAAACCTTTTCAGCAACAGGCCTGGGACATGCATATTCTTGAAAGAAAAATAAATCCTGAATTCATACTATTATTCTTATGCAAATTAAATTTTAATGTTTCTATTTCACTTTAAAATTTTACATTTATATCTCTTTTTTCCAATACAGAAAATCCTGGTTCCTAATGACATTAACTTATTTATGATTTCTTGGTGGTTCTTTTCATTCTAAGGCTCTGTCTCTCGGAATGTGCAGTCAAAATATTATGTTTTCAATGATTTGTTTTTGTTCGTTTTTTAAATTTTTAAATTTTATTAATTTTAATTAATTAATTAATTAATTTTAAAATTGGAGTTCAGTTTGCCAACCGTTTGTTTCCTTTTTAAAGTAGGTTCCACACCTGGTGTGGAGCCCCTTGCAGGGCTTAAACTTAGGAGCTTGAACTCAGGACTCTGAGATCAAAAGTCAGATGCCTAGCTGACTAAGCCACCCACATCCCCCTGTTTTAAATAATTTGAAAAAACCCCTCTTCTCTTTAAAGTTAAGCCATCAACCTGAAATACAGTTGTGTCCCCATGTAGTTTAATTTTTAGGAATTGCTTTACTTTTCCTTTTGATATAATTTTTAAATATGTGAAACATCTAATTTATTTATTTTTGCCACTGTAAATAGCCTCTGGCTCTTATTTATTTCTTCTAACTCAGTATTATTGTTTCTATAAAGGAAGTCTAATAAGTTCTAAATGTTAGCATTACATCCTGCCAGTTTTCTAAATTATCTTATTATTGGTAATAGGTTTTTCATGGGTTCTTTTTGGGTTTCCAGAGATGTAATTATATCACCTCTAAGAAGAGATGGTTTTATTTTGCTTCTTCCTTTCCAATATTATGCCTCTAATTGCTTGTCCAATCTTGTTGGTTAATGCCTACAGTATAGTATTAATAGTAGCAGAGACAATAACAATATAATGAATAGTGGTGGCGATAGAGACTTTATCGTGATTTTAGCCATTAAGTCTCTGATGTTTCCTCAAAAATAAGAGGCTGAATGCTGACTTTTGAACCAATGTGGATGTATATGTATTTATGTTAAGGAAAGGTCCAGCTTCCTATTTTACTGTGGTTTTCAACTTTCAGTTTAATTGCTCAGAGTCATTTACAGTTCTTGGTTTTCATTTTGAGGAACGAGGGTTTAGGATATTTTGCTCATGTGACTCTGAGCCAGGACATGAAAGGGCATCAGGACTCTTGGGAAGTAGCATTTGCAGAATTATACTCAGGTGCTTTTGAGGAACTAGTGCTAGTTATCAGGCTTGGGTTAGAATCTTGGCTTTCTTTGCCCAGGTATACATGTTATTTTCATGTATCCAAATGATTTTGGACAGAAATAGGAAGAAAATGAATTTTCACTTTTACAGTATATATAAGGGAGCATTTAGCACATGCTTTTGTGCTCTTCAGGAACTCACTGGGCATTTCCTACATGCAAACCAGCAGTTTATTTTTTATCTTCTATTTGTGCTTTTGAATACTTCTTGGTATTAAAACATTTTAATTGATGATGAATAATCACTTCTGCAGGAGGATGGTCTCGGAGTCCATAAACACAAGCACAATGGTCAGAATTTATTGCTCATCAACACTTTGAGCAGTGTTTTCTTCTTTGACAACATCTCTCCTATAGAAGGAGCTCCAGTGCTCACATGATCCAGTAAATGCTACACTTAGCTTTGGGGCTGGCTGGATCTCACACTATACCTCTGACTTCTTGCTCTCAGCAAGTTCTAGCTCACTAAATACCACATGGCATGACCTGCTCCACTTAATGTTTTGTCCAAAGGTACCTTTCAAACAGAATTATATTAAAGGGAACACTCGTGTACTGTTAGCGAGATTGTAAACTGGTACAACGACTATAGAAAACATGGATGTTCCTCAAACAATTAAAAATAGAGTTATCATAAGAGCCAGTAATTCCACTTCTGGGTATATATTCAAAAGGAATAAAGTCACTATCAAAGAGCTATCTGTACTCGTGTTCATTGCAGCATTATTTGTAGTAGCCAAGATATGGAAACAACCTAAGTGTCCATCAATAGGTGAGTCAATAAAGAAAATGTGACATCTATATTAATCACATATAACTCTATGTATAATCTATCTCTCATACACACACACATACATTCACACATTGGTATATTAATCAGCCATAAAAGAAGGAAATCCTACCATTTACTACAACATGGATGAATCTGGAGGATATTATGCTAAGTGAAATAAACCAGGGCACCTGGTGGCTCAGTCAGTTAAGCATCCAACTCTTGGTTTTGGCTAAGGTCATGACCTTAGGGTTGTGGGATGGATGTCCAAGTTGGGCTCCCCACTCAGCATGGAGTCTGCTTGGGTTTCTCTCTCCCTTTCCCTTTGCCCCTCCCTGCCCCTGTTTCTCTATCTCTAAAATAAATAAATAAATAAATAAATACATACATACATACATAATACATACATACATAAATCACTCTTAAATTTAAAAAAAAAATTTTTTTAAAAAGGAACAAAAAGAAATAAGCCAGGCAGAGAATGGCAAATAATGCATGACCTCACTTATATGTATGTGGAATCTAAAAAAAAAGAAGTTGAGCTCATGGTAACAGATAATAGAATGGTGGTTATCAGGGGCTTGGGGTTGGTCAGAGGGTACAATGTTTTAGTTATAAGATGACTACATTCTGGAAACCTAGTGCACAGCAAGATGACTATAATTAATAATAATGTATTACTGTTATACATACACTATTATTTATATATGTATATATTATTATGTATACACATATTATATATGTATTATATAGAATACATTATTATTAAATACCTGAAATCTGCTAAAAAATAGTAAGTGAAAGGCATGATGAACAAAAAGCCAGAATTGTATTCCATTGTAATAAAAGAAAATTTTATTTGTGGATCAATTCGATGACACACGTGTGGAGGGTCTTGAGAGAAAAGACCCACATGCAAAACCCTTGTCAAACATTACAGAGCATGCAGTTATGATTATAATGTGTCTGTCAATAACTGTAAAATGTAGCAGGGGCTACAAGACATAAAAGACTCTAAGTTGATGTCCGACATGGTCAGAATGTGGGAACATTCTTGGTGAACATTTGAAGTGTATCTTAGTCTAAATTATCATCCTGGGAAGTATTTGGGGTTCTTAGAAACTAAATAGAACCATTTACCTCATACTTATGAATTATTTATGCCAAAAAGTGCAGGCTTGTACACTCTAATCATAAACATTAGATTTTCAGCCATACCTTACTCCCACAGTTATTGTAATTTTAGATACTCCAAAAGGGATGAAAATCCATGAAAGACTGAGTTTGCCTGTCACTCATGTACCCAAATAGATACTCAGACACATAGATGCTGGAATGACAAGGTTGCCCAGTTCATGCAGACTGCAGCCCTATTTCTCCCTTCCTCAGAGGCAGGCACAGAGCTCCATTATGTTCTTAAATGGTGGAACTGAAGGGAAGAATCAAAACCTCCCCTCCCAGTTTTAGGACAAACTGACTCTTTGAACTGAAGGAGCAAGGGCAGCCTCCTTCTTTGGCCTGTATCTGTGGTGCATTCACTTCTGAGCCACTCCCACCCCCCATCCCACTGTGGGTTCAGCCCAACACCCATCTGAACAGAGTGGGTGTTCAGGCACCGCCTGTTAGGTGTAAAAGGAAGGAATTAATAATGACAGCTAGCATATGTAGCATTTACTCTGTGCCAAGCATTTTACAATAATCCTAAAAAGTAGGTGCTATCATTATGAGGTTTATTCTGCAGATGAGGGAAGTGAAGCAGAGAGAGGTTAAGAAACTTGTCCACAGTAACACAGCCCATAGTGGCAAAGCCAGGATTTGAACTGCATGATCTGATTCAATTAGCCATGTTTTTTTTTTAAGATTTTATTTATTTATTTATTTATTTATTTATTTATTTATTTATTTATTTATTATTTATTCATGAGAGACACACACAGGCAGAGGCAGAAGCAGGCTCCCTGCAAGGAGCCCCATGCGGACTCGATCCCAGGACCCCGGGATCATGACCTGAGCCAAAGGCAGACACTTAACCACCGAGTCACCTAGGTGCCCCTAATTAGCCATGTCTTTAAGCACATCACTACTCCCAATCTCTGCATATTATGATTTGGTAAAAGAGATTGCGCAGATGGAACTCTTGAGTGGCCACAGTGCCTCACAGTGAGTGGCCAGTGCTCAAGAAACATTTTAGGGGTTAAAGGAAGTGGTTGGGTCATTTGTCAGCATGAAAAGCTGAAGAAGACACTAATATGGGTTCAGGAATTAGCCTAAAGCTCTAACTTCAAAACTTGGGCTGAAAAGCCAGCTCCTGGCTGACTTTCTAGATGATAATGAAGACAAGTGGCAAATGGGCATGAAGGAGACATGCTGCAAGTTAATTGCCCTTAGGAGTCTCATGAGGTAAGCAGTTAATTTGGGAACAAAGAGTTATTTTCAGTAGGTATTTACTGTGGGTCCCGAGGTGCATAAGGCCACTGGGACTTGGGAGGTGCATGTACCATGGCTCCCATCGTTAAGAAGCTCCTAGTGAAATGGCAAGATGCAGGTCCATCTTCTGTGCAGATGCCAACTTAGAGTGCCTCATTAGTTGGCCATGGGCTGTCAGTCCCAGCTGGTGGAGGGTTGCTGGGTGTCCCCCGTTGTGTGTCAGGCCAGCTATGACTTAGGGGTGCATTCTGGTGAGATGGCTTCTCGTTGGAAGAGCCAAGTCACTTTCTGGCTGAGGGAGCAGCGCCTGGCTTTGTGTTTCCCTGGCACATCGTGAGTGCTGCAGTGAAGGGCACCAGAGGCCAGCTGGGCAGCAGGAGCAGCCCTTCCTGATGGGGAGCTGCCACCTCCAGTGCTGAGTGCTCCTGCTGTGCTAGGAGCAAGTTCCAAGTAATTAAGTGGATTGGGTTCTAATGCCCTTGTGACCATCAGCGTGGACATCCTTCTCTGCGAGCTCCTGGCAGATCCTATTGCTGTCTTGGCAGCCAGACTAGCACTGGAGGGTGCCCCTGCCCTGGTGTCCACTCTGCCTGGAGGGGACTGATGAGGGAGGGGGCCCAACACATTCAGAAGTTCTTGTATATGGGGAGCTGATTACTCTCCTTCAAAATCGGTGTTTGCTACTAATCACAGCTTTTATGGTTAGGCCCTTCCTGGCAACTAAAAGCCTATCTGGAAATAAAATGTCACTTTTCTTTTGCATTTCTGCTGTAACGACACAGGAAACTTGTTTTTCCTTTTAAACTTAACATAATATCTGGAGATGACTAAGAGTACAGACTTGTGTGTGCAGCATGTGTGGGTAAGCAGGTACTCTAGTGTCTGTGAACATGAGTTGTGTGTGTATGTGTGTGAGGATGCCTATGGGTGCTCATGTTGACAGGGACAGTGTGTGCGGCTGTGTGGCTGTGGGATGAGTTCTCCTTGTGCGAATGTTTGAGGATAGGGGCCAAATGTGGGTCTGAGATCACACATAGGCTGTGAGTGAAGACCAGTCTGTGAGCGTGTGTATAACAGTATGTGTGTACATCTGTGTGTGTGTGTGTGAGTGTGTGTGTATAGATGTATGCCTGGAGACAAGTGGTGTTGTGAGGACTATGTCTGAAGAAAGTGGTGTTGCATGGATGTATCTCATCTATTTTGTTCAGTGAGACAAGGCTTCTGGCTTTGGGGAGTTTTCTCTTTATAGGGTGATTTGTGGCCCCAACCTTTGGGAATTTCCAGCCCAATCACATGAAATAGAGCTCCAGTTTGAGGGGAGGGTCCAAGTCACATGCCACAACCCTCAGAGAACCAAAGATCTTGTAGTCAGGATCACCCTGAGACTATCTGGCCCAGCCCTGACCTAGAGTATAGGGGTTTCTGGTCAAGGTGGAAGTTACAAGCACACAATCAATTTATATGTCTGTCCTTCATCATTCTAGGAACTGACATACCTTATGCATAGGGCTGAGCCTGTCTCATTTGAGCTGGGATGGGGCTGACATTCAGTGCCTACCATGCAACAGATTTACAACCATAGTTTACAACAGTGATAACATTTGTACACACCTCTTCAAGGCTTTGTGTTTCCTAAAGGCATTTTCTGAGCCTTATCTCTTATGGGCTGGCTTCTGCAGGGGAATTCCCAGACACCTCTCATCAGAATCAGAAGACTGGTTGTAGAGCAGCGAGCTTTTCCCCAGGAGACCATGTGCAGGGGCCAAGAGTGAGGAATGGAGCCTCATCTGTCTGCTGTCAGGAGAGGTCACCATCTGCTACAATGTGTGGACATTCCAATAGACCAGCTCTCTCAGCAAGGACTCGATGCAAGGGGACCAGGGCTTGTTTGGTTCATCACCAAGATTCTTCCAGTTGAACTCTCTGTACTTCCCATCTCTCTTCTCTCTCTCTTTTTTTTAAAGATTTTATTTATTTATTCATAGACACACACACACACAGAGAGAGAGAGAGAGAGAGAGAGAGAGGCAGAGACACAGGCAGAGGGAGAAGCAGGCTCCATGCAGTGAGCCTGACATGGGACTTGATCCCAGGTCTCCAGGATCACACCCCACGCTGCAGGCGGCGCCAAACTGCTGCGCCACTGGGGCTGCCCCTGTACTTCCCATCTCTTGAGACTCTTTGCTTTATTTTCCTTTTAACTTCAATATGGAACCAAAGAGAACCAACATTGATTAAATGTCAGTTCAATATGTGTTTATTGCACACCAATTATTTTAAGGTTGTCTTTGCATGGGACCATGGGACACAATGTGCATCTGAATTACTCCTGGCCTAGAGCTTTTCTCGATGCAATGGTGCCAGGAAAGAGGGGCAGAGGTTGCGGACAACACCAAAAGCAGGCACAAGTAAGGGCTGCGGCCCTAACCTGAGCCCAGTTGTAAAGGACAAGTAGGGGTTAACCAGGTGTTGGGAGAAAGAAGAGAGATGATGACATTAAGGGAAGCCAGAGGCTCCGTACACGTGGGAAGCAAGTCTGACGGAGTCTGGTAAAGGGATACTAATCTTGACTGCTCTTTGTTTTGCCCAAGGAAGATAGGATGACGCTGCGCTGGGTTGTGCACAGCGTCACCAGGTTTCAGGGGGCTTGGCAAGAGTCCTCTCCCCAAGACGACTATTACTAACTCTGGCCCCACTTTGTTTCTGTGGCTCTGATGTCAACAGCAAGGCAACAAATTATGCTGGCAAGGTGCTGGGCTTTCTTGCAAGTTGCAATCATGTTGGCTGCTCTAGAGCTCTCTCCACACAGCTCAGGCTACCGCAAAGCCCACGGGAGGGTGAACGGAAAAGTACCTGTAAATATTAAGGTTGGTTCCAAAGACACATTATTGGTTTGCTGTGTAATACCCTCTGGTGCCACTGAGGCCTGATTAATAACTAAACATCTGTCACAACTGTAATTGTTTTCCTTGTGCCACGATTGTGCTTCTACCATTGTCCTGTTCAAACACAGAAGGGAGGGTGTAAATTATTTAGGCAACTGACTTTGGGTAAATAACGAACCAGTGCTGTGCAGGCAGTAAGTTTCTGTCAACTCCTTGCAGAGTGTGTGTCTCCGCCGACGTTCCCTTGATGTGCTCACAAATCTCTCTGAGAACATCGCTCTGGACCTCCGATGCGGCTGCCGGAGCAACCTGGAGAGGGAAAGCCTGAGAATGAGGCAAGGGGGTGCAGAGGAGCCCCCGGAGGGGGAGAGGAGCCGCCGAGGAGCCAGGCCCCCGACTTCCCCACTTGGCAAGTCACCTCCCCCCAAACCCCCCGGAGAAAGCGCTTTCTCAAGTGTTTGCTCAGGACTTGATTGTTTTCAGCCCTCAGGTAGGGGGGGGTGCGGGGGCTGGGAGCCTTTGCTGCCGAGTGTCAGAGTGTGGGGGGGAGAGGAGGCCCCAGGGACAGGCCACCTGGGAGGGGTCTGTGAGGACGGGTGTGCCAGCCGGGTACAGAGACTTTACTGTCCCTCTTGAGCCTGACAGGCTTCCACTGACTGTATCTGAGGACGGGCGGATAGGGCAAGGGGATGGGTTTGAAAACTGACCTTATCAGGGACTGATTAGGGGTGCTTGTTGGGAAAAGCAGCCACAGATGTCACTTACAAGGTGGGTACCATGTGGCAGCGCGGGAGCAGAAGCTTGGCAGAGATGATCTCAATGAGTCCTCACGGTAGCTCTCAGGAGTAGTATTAACCCGGCTTTTACAGGAGAAAAATAAGACAGATATTCAACATCTTGCTCCAGGTGGCATAGACAAAGGTAACCCGGGACTCCCATCCAAGTCTCTGTGAATCCAAAACTTATATTTGTAACTACTGGCCTCCCTGGCCCTCCTCACTAACAGGTGAGGACATCAGTTCAAGGGGAGGGGTTTTATGCACTCCAAGCCACAGGCTTCCTGCTGTTCAATTCTTCTCTCTTTCTTTTCCTTGGAGACATCCCGGGATGTAAAAACTCAAGACGAATTTCATCTCTGGGTGGTTTTGCAAGGAGGGAAGAAATCTTGATCTATGTGATGCTGGTGTCGATGAGTTGGTCTGTGGTGAGTCATATAATCGGATATGTTCTGAAATGGTCTCCCTAAGGCTGTTTGGAATGGGCTCTCCAGCCCTCTCTGCCACCAGCTGCCAGGAGTGACCGAAAGTGTCTGTGGTGGGGGCCAGGAGTTTATGGTTGGGCCACAGGGGATAAAAAGGAAGTGGGAATATTTCTGGTGACTACAGCTGGTTTTCAGTAATTTCTCTTGGGGCCTGGGGGCTAGACTACAGGGCTTAGTGCAGAATGCTAGAAGGTGCTATCCAGAACCTTCTCCAACACAGCTCATTGTTTGGGAAATCAAAGCTTGGAGCTGACAAGACCCCTGGCCAAGGGCATGATATGCAGGCTTAGAGTGAGGCTCTGCTCAGGAGGGTTGGCCATGGGTGGGACGACGATCTGGGCTGGGCCTCCCCATTCCAGCTCTACCCCTTCCAGGAGAGGAGCCCCAAGAGCAGGAATGGACCAGTCCAAGGGTGAATTTTCTGATTGGCCTTTGCTCAGACTGGTATAAGTAACAGAAGGTGCTTGCCCTGAGAAAGTGGGGGGTTTGTTGGGGGAAAGAGGTCAGGACTGGGCAGAGAAACATTTCTGCATGTCCTGCGTGGGAGTAAATGGCGAATGTGACTGATGCTACAGAGAGGGAAAGACAATTGTCTACCCTACTGGATATGAAGATGCCATATAGAAAACAACAAAGAAGTCTGATAGAGTCAGAAATACCCTTTTTGCTCAACATATTCCCACATTAAAATATATTTCCTCATATCTTCCTGTGGCTTTGGGATATAGAATTCTTTTGGCCAGAAGTGTGATGGGCACGCATTAGACATTTGAGTTTCACCTGTCTCAAGGGGCAGCAGTAGCCCACGTGGAATGAACCTGCTTCTTCCATGCCATCAGCTTCTCCTTTGAGGTTGGCATTAATTCTTTTTGGACCCCAGGCTGAGTGATTCTGTGGCACCAGGATTATTCCCAACACACATTCACACCCATGCCTACCACAAACATGCATTTGCTTACTCCTTCCTTGGGGATACACCCACATTTCTCAAAGATTTCCTTGTGCAGTGGGCAGAGTGAGCCAGCTAAAAAGAAAGATGAGATGGGGCCATGGGAGTGGATTCCATTGTCAAGGCCTCAGCACAAGGGTCAGTCATGGAGGGGAAGGGAACACAGCCCACCAGGAACATGTTCCCACATCAGCCCCCAGCAGCAATGACTTGCAGAGTATGTTGTCTCCCTGTCCTTTGTTCCTTAGCTAGGAACCTCTTTCAGAAAGAGTATTGGGACTATAGCCTATAGAGTATTAAGGGCCTCCTCAGACCCTGAAGCATGCTGCACGTGGCCCACATGGTTAGGGTTGATACGGGCAGAGTAGGCAAAATCATAAAGTAGGGAGGCATCTCCTTGATGGGTCCCATCTACCTGTCCCAGGTCATTCTCATACTTCCTGGTACCATTTTGGTTGCAAGTAACAAGAAGCAGGCAGAGATATCCTAAACGAAAAGAGGAGTGTGTTTGGAAGACTCAGGCAGGGGTTGGGGGTAGGAAGGTTGCCTCATAGAACCCAAGGCCTCAGAGGTGGCTGGAATGAGGGCCTAGGGAGATATAGAAAACCCAAGAAAGCTGCTTCTCTCTGCCTGTCTGCGTTTCTCCAGTTTCTCACGTGAAAATTATTCTTGTCAGATAGCTGCCAATTTGGTAGCCAGCCTCGACTGAGAGTCAGTATTGTCTCAATTCCAAATTCCATAGGAATAGGCTCATTGCTGTCCACTCCTGATCAAATCAACAGTGTCCAGGGGAGGAGAGCCAGAGGGTATGAACATGGCTGCTTCCACTATAAATACATGGATGGAGGAGCAAGACAATGACCAGAGAAGTAGGTACCTTGTTAACCTAGTTCCTTGAGGTATTGGTTTTTATACCCTATTCTTGAAGTTGGCTGGCTGTCCATTAAGTGCTACTAAGGTGCATGCTATTAATGCTCTAATCTGGAGCACTTAAAAGCAGGTGGTCTGCAGAGGAGCGAAGTATCACTATGGAACAAAAGCAGTGAGGTAGATAAAGCTGGCTGGGGGCACTCAGTGCAGTGTGAAGAGAGACCCTATGCAGAAGGCAGGGACTGCAAAAGTAGGGTAACCCCTCTATGCCTCAGTCTTCCTCTTAAATCTCCTCCTGAGATTTACTAAAGAATTCCACAGACTATCTATTCCTGTCTTTGCCAAGATGTGGGTAGGCTTTCTCCTGATATACCTGAAGGAGATGACCTAGAGATAGGGACCTCCTTCACTGCCACTTCATTTCTTGGAGTCGTGCAAGGGTACACAGCATGAAGACCTGACTTGGCTCTAGCCAAGGTACTTACTCCTCAGCCTGGAAGTCTGAGGGGATGTTCTTCCCCCTTTGTCCAGACTATAGGATCTGGGTCTTTGGGCCAGGTCTAGAGCTGTCTCATGGATTGTCAGGCAGTCCAGAAGGCCAGCTGGAAGAGAATCCCTAGGAAGTAAAGAGATGCCCAGGTGGCTTCAACAAAGGGCAGCTAAGTAAACAGTCCTACCATTGTCGTCCTGCCCCAACCCAGTCTGAAGGAAGCTTTTCTAATATGGGGAGAAATGGACGTGTACTCTTGATATATAATCTAAAAATAGCCCATGTTCCAAACAAAGTGTTTTTAGTATTTTGAAATGAAAACGTGTAGACAAAGCAAAGATTCAGAATGCATGACTCATTAAATTGCTGACTCTGAAAGCAATGGAAACTCAAAGGGATTTTTTTTCTCCCTCCCACCCCTGCTTTGAATAGCTTATGATAAGAGTCTCTACATAAACAGGACCCATAAACTCCTCCATGACTTAAGGTCCTGCACAGTGATAGGCAGAAGGAATTCAACCTCTATTGCCTGGTTACTAAGTTGGCCTCCCTAGCTGAGCTGGAATCAACCAGAGCCACCCTTCCCCAAGCCTACCCATTCTCATTTACCTCTTCATCCTCTCTGCCCTGTTTCATAACAGGTATTCAGAGAATTCCTTGGCCCCTCTGTGGACACTGCTTTTCCCTCCCCCTGGGTTCCAGGTTCTGCTAGACCTCAACAGCACTCAACTCATCAGCCCTAACAAGGATGCTTCTCACTGAGCAGTAGCTCTAGGGGTGTCTTAGGGAAGAGTGCACATCGTATGATACCCTAGCAGGATGCAGCCGTGGGCAGCTCCATCTACTCACTGAATGGTTTTGGGCTCATTGTTGGGATGGGAGGGGTTTGGCCTCATCAGTGGGGTTCAGTTTTTTTTTTCTCACAAAGACCTTTCTAAAATAATTCTTATGGGGAATCTCAGTACTTAAAATGGAGAAGAGGACCCATTCTCATTGGAGCAAGGTGTGTATGTGTGCACAATTGGGGGAATGGGGAGGTCCTCCATATCACAAACCCTTAGAGCTCACCTCCAATCTCTCCTAATTGCCATCACCTTCTTTACTTCTGATTGTCACCACGCTTCTTGAATACCTTAGAAGATTGTTAGCAGCTTGTTGAGTCTTATATCTGTCCAGAGTGCTAGTGTCCTATGAGGAAACTAAGATGACCCTTGATTACCAGCCAACATTTTCACCTCATGTTGCCTCAACTTCAACTCCAGTGGCTTTCTCCCCTCTCAGCCTTCACTACCATGGCCTCAGCCATCATCTTATCACCTTCTAGAATACCTTACCTCTGAGAGCTCACACAGAGTACTCTTCTCTTTGACAACCTACGTTACAGCTGTTTACTATTACTGTTCTTACTTCAGGATGTGGAGCACTCTGAGAGAAAATCCTACATGGATACTGGGCATGGAAAGGCAACTTACACACAACCTTCAACCCCAGAGGGTCCTTGTGTGGCTCACGCGTTCTTCTAGTGGTCAGGTCCCCTCCCCATTCTCTACCATTCTCTACCAGGGTTTCAACTCCTATCCATTCTTCTACAAACAACGCCACTTCCTCCTTCACAAATAAAGTTTCCAGGAAGAAGCTTCTTCAACCTCCTGCCTACTCTTTTGTCAACTTTTCTGCGTTCATGTTCATTTTTCTTCCCCCTGCCCATGATAGTGGAAGAGGGGTCCCTCTATCAGTCCAAGGACCACCTGCCACATATGGGTGGACATCTATTCCTTTCCACCCTCTCTCAGGGACCTTATTTCATCAATTTAACCTCCTGTATTATTCTTCAATGTCTTTCTTCTTCCCCTAATCATAAACATTTGTTCTCTTGTCTTTTAAAAAAGATATAATTATCCTCAAACTTCTTGAAAAAATTGCCTACACTTGTCCTCATTCTCCATCTTTCTTTTCCTTCTCATCCCTCACTCACTGTGATCTGGCCTCTCTCCCTGTCAGTCCTGATCATATTCTGGCCAGAAGAAAGGATAGTGTTAGAGCAGAAGGAGCAATGCCAAGATGTGGGCTAGTTCAAAATTTAGCTCATCAAAATTTGTCAGGGGAGTTTACAAACTCTATGTTTGTGAGCTCTGCCTACTAAATCAAGAACTGTTCAAATAGAACCCAGAAATCTGCTGCCCTCAATTCGCTTTTCTCTGAGATGATCGCTGACAGTCATGCCAGGTCCCCAGAGGCCCCTGTTGGGAGGGTCTCTGCTACCATGTTGCCACATCAGTAAGAATACTCTGCTCTCCCTTGTTTAGCTGGCCAAATCTTTTCTCCTCTCTTCCCTCCAGATGCAGCCATTCAGTTGGGATATTGGATTATCTTAGCTGAGAAATGTACAATCACTCATTCTCCAGGAGATTGTCTGACTCTATCTTGGGACCCTTTTTCATCCAGGATCTATTTATTTACTTCTCGTGATTCTTCTAATGCAACATGTAACAAATAGATGACCCTCTGAACATCAGTGTAAATAAATATTCCTCTAAAAGTGCCTCATCATAAGTAAAATTCAGATGATGCTCCATGGTTTATCTACCTCTTGGAGAATATCCATGCATAGTAAAATATTAGAGATGCCCTACAGCAAAGAGAATGGTTTATCTTTGTTTAAGTCAGCTTTTCTAAACACAGTTTAAGCCTGAAACACTAGGTGTGAGTGTGTGTGTGTGTGTGTGTATGTAAAAGACTAGAAATCACATACTACATGTTTATTTCCTCTCTCTAGGATATGCCTGGTTCTCACATACCCTAGGCCCAGTGAAGGTTCACACCCATATTCATTCAAACACCGTAAATTGGTGCGCCAGGCTCTGTGCTGTGTGCTAGGCATAAGAGGAATAATCTTTTTCCTCATGCAGCTCATAGGCTCATGGAAAAGACGGATTAATATTCATCATAGAGTTTATGTGTTCAGATAAATTCATGCACAGGGCGTACCTGGGAACATGCCACACACACGCACATGTACACACACACACACACATGCACACACACACAGGTAGTGATGCAGCTCCAGGGTATGACATTCACCTCCAAAACAAGAATACGATGTACAATATCATAGAATAAATGAATATATATCCATCCAAATATGCAGTTATTAGTAGTTACATTGCTCCTCAAGTATTTTTTTCACTAAACAATTTATCGCCAACATCCTTTTCTCTTGCTCTGTGATTTATTTAACCACTGCCCTATTGATGGCTGTTTAGGCTGCTCTATTTCTGCTCCCACCAGCAGTGCTGCAATGAGCATCTTTGTATATTTATCCTTACGAACCAGTGCAAGTATATCTAAATATAAATTTTCTAGAAGTGAAATTTCTGGGTCAGAAAGTATACACACTCTTTCTTTTGCTGGATTTGCCAAATGCTCTCCAGAATTATTGTACCAATTTGCCTAATAGAAGGGCCTCAGGGGACAGGGGCCACCGGAGTAGAGAGGATGGCAGCCATAGAGGAGAAAGGCTTAAAGGTGATCATTAATGGAGTAGTGTCCCTTAGAGAGTGAGCAGACATAACGTCAAGAGCCCAGTCTCCATGAAGAAAATATGCAATGTCCACGAAGTGGCCATTCTGGATGGCACAGAAAATATTATAAATGATCTTAGCTAAGAAGTTTTGATTACTCTTTCACCTAGGTGGAGATTCTCTATGAAATTATCATTTCATCAAGGATCCATTCACTTTCTGTGTGATTCTTCTAATAAAACACGCCAGAAAATCAATGATTAACATGAGCAGGAATAAGCATCCTCTAAAGGCACTCCATACTCAATAAGCCAATTAGCCCCTAGGATTTTGGTTTCTTTGGAAGGACTTTGGGCATTAGGAGTCTGTATGACCGTCCTGCTGGCCTTTCATAGGGGATGCAGCAGTGGGCCACACATACCGACATCATGGGATAAACAAGGCACACGTTCAAGCAGTGTCCATTCCTCCTGTTGGCCAGTAATTTAAGACAATTTAGTACTAAAACAAAAGTAGATCTGTTAGGGTATGGAATGCTAGTTTTTAAGACAAAAATATTCAAAACACTTTCTTGCTTGCAGGGGGCTGTTTTGGACACTGACCCCATAATTCTCTATCATTAGAAGTCCTTTTAGGAGGTATTTAGGGGCACTTGGGTGCCTCAGTGAGTGAGGCATCTGACTTTGGCTCAGGTCATGATCCCAGGGTCGTGGGATGGAGCTCCGCATCAGGCTCCCTAGACAGCTGGAAGTCTGCTTCTACCTCTCCCTCTGCCCCTCACCCTGCTTGTGCTCTCTCTCTCTCACACACAAATAAATAAGTAAATAAATAACTTTTTTAAAAAATGGAAATATTTAGACCAAATTCATCCACCCTACTCCTAGTGGGTTTTTTTTGTTTTGTTTTGTTTTTTGTTTTTTTTTACTCCTAGTGTTTGTGTCACATTCTTATTTGAGCATTTTCTCCTATTGAGAAAGTGGGGCAGAGAAGGGGAGGGACAGGGGAGTGCATGCCTTAATAGTCTTGCTGCCAGCAAAAGAGTGTATAAAAACAGCACTTTGCCTCCGGATCAAGGCAGCCTTGCCCATCACAGAGTCCAAAGGGAACTGAACGCTGAGCAGCCCCTCAGGCCTGTCCCATCGCTTTGCCTCTCCTCCAGCCTTTCCCACTGGAGCCAACTCCAGCTCTCCACTTGTGGTCCACACACAGCCACTGTTGGAGCCTCTTCCCCTTGGACCTTTTATCTCTCCTTAGTCTGGCTACTATTGCTTTGTAATAAATCCCCCCAAACTCGGAGGGGTCATAAGCCAAAAAATATCTTATGTTCATGGAGTCTGTGGGTCAGGAGTTCAGTGGGGATGGCTCATCCCTACTCCGTGATGTCTATGCTTCAGTTGGAAAGACTTGGATGGCTGGGGCCTGGAATCATTTGGTTATTCTTCATATGTTTGCTGCCTGGGCTGAGAAGGCTAAAGGAGGATTGGTTCAGCTGGGAGCATATGACTCCTCCATGCTACTGTGCTTCTCATAGCCTGGCATCTGGGTTTGAAGACAAGCATCTAGGGACAAGACTTCTAGGAGGACCTGCTTGGCCTTTTATTACTTTGCCATGTAAAAATCCCTCCTGGCATATTTTAGTGGTCAAAAAGGTCCAAACCCTCTTAGATTCAGGAAGTGGAGGCATAGACAGCACATATCAGTGGGAGGAGGTTCAAAGAATTCAGGGACCATGTAGTAAAGCTACCACAGTTTTCCTTCGTGGATCCTTGATCCTTCTGCCACCCACCCCCAGGGACGCACCTCTGCTTCTAGGGAACACAGAAGAACTGGATGCTGGGGTGAGTTAAGATAAGGGGCATTCCCAGTGATCTGAGAATCCTGTGCATAATTCTGAACATTGTTTTGTTTTATTTTAAGATTTTATTTATTTATTCATGAGAGACACAGAAAGAGAGGCAGAGACACAGGCAGAGGGAGAAGTAGGCTCCATGCAGGAAGCCCGATTGGGGCCTCTATCCTGAATCCCAGGATCACACCCCGGGTCGGAGGCAGACACTCAACCTCTGAGCCACCCAGGCACCCCTGAACATTATTTTAGAAGAGTGTTTGTCTCTTTAAGTTATCCCAACCTGGTTTGTGCCATATGGGCAGAGACAGTAACCAAGACAGGTTTTCAGGCAAAGTAGTAAACCAGCGCATTCCAGGAGAGAGAGTAGGGGGGGCTCCCGACCTGTCCTCCACGACTCTAGGGGGTGCTTGAAGTATATAATTAATTTGTCTCTGTTCACACAGACCTTTGATGAAATGCACTTAAGGGAAAGCTGTAACTGGTTCCACTGTGCTGCAGTTAGTCAAATGTCTGCCTTACTCCCCTTCCAGGGCAATCTTCTCATATTGTACTTGGGGGAAACAGGTGGCCTTCAGGTCTGTTCCTGAGTCAAGCCACCCTGCAACTGATTCTTGTTACTTGCTCCCATCCACCAGCTGACACCATCCCAGCCCTGTGCAGCTTCACTTGCGGTTCACTCCTGGGACTCTTGGGGCAACCAGAGGAGTCACCACCACCCTCTGGGGCAGGGGTGGTGATGCTAGAGGGTGGTTTCCTTCACGTACCCTCTCTCAAATCCCCGCAACTCCACCAACACACAGCAGATGGACATCAATCACAGGTTTTACCGAAGGCTTGGGAGTAACCAGAGAATTTCAATTTAGGGGGAAAATTGCAGTATACAAATAAATCTTCTTAGAATCCCCCCAAAATAAAAAAATATTGTAAAGGGTCTTTTTTTATGTATGGATCCCTTTGGCGGCCTGGTGGAACCTGTGAGTTATGTTTTTAAATGCAGGAGGTGGAATAATTGAGGCAACAACAGAGGAAATCAATTATATTTAAGTACACTATCAAAATACTAAAACAAAACAAATGTGTGATATAATGATACATGTTGTTGATGCATTAAATAATAAGATCTAGCAGTGTGAGTAATAACTATCATAATTTTGAAGTATCGCAGTGGTGAGTATAAACAACATTATGGAATGGTCACAACTGTAACCTTGTAGGAAAATGAGTGGCAAAGTCACAGTATCGCTAATTCCACTGCACCTTATGGCTTGTGCTTATGGTTGGAGAAAATGCTGGATTCCATTTAGAGGATAATGAAACTAAAGATAAATTATTTCCCATCCAAATCCGTGGACCCCTTGAATTCTATCATGAGAGCCCCCAGGGTGAGAGCCCCCCAGGCTCTCTGTCTGGTGGGTTTCTTAGCCGTGTTGCCAGGCCTCAGGGGGCAGTCCTACCCTCTCATTTCTCAGAGCTACTGCTTCTTTCTTCAGCCCTTCCCAGGGAAGATCTCCATCTCTGTTTAGAAATCCCAACCTCGGGGCACCTGGGTGGCTCAGTTGGTTAAACATCTGCCTCTTGATTTTGGTTCAAGTCATGATCTCAAGGTTGTGAGATCTATCCCCATGTTGGACTCCACTCTGGATGTGGAGCCTGCTTCAGATTCTCTCTCTCCCCTGCCCCCACCTCTCTCTTTCTCTCCCTCTTAAAACCAAACAAAACCTAACCTCTACTACAGGATGAATCTCCCTCTGATTTCCTCTCCCCCCATAGGGACAATCTATAGAACTCAATGCACCCAGGCAATAGCTAGTAGGAATAATATTTTGGCAAATATTACACTGGTGCATGTTAACATTAAGGCTGAACCCAGGTCAAAAGACCTCATCCCAGGGCTTGATGACAGACATTTGGCTTTCTAAGAAGGCATGAGGCTTCAAAGCCAAGCTTCATGGACAGAAAATTTGTACATTCAAAGGCTACAGGAGGGACTCAGATCTTTTGATTCTTCTCCTGGTGTAGAAAAGATACCTCTGACCAATTTTCAGGCTTAACAGTGAGGCAAGGGAGAAGGAGCATATGACACAGGAGAGGTAAAGGAAACTTCTCTCCCTTTTCTGGTCACGAGTTGGAGGGAAAAAAAGGATGAATGATAAGAAGGTAAGAGAACTAAGGAAGGCAATTCTGCTTCTCTTTCTCTCTCTAAGCACCAGGGTACAGAGGCTCCTGACTTACCCCTCCATGCGGTCTCTGGGAGCCCACCAGACAGGGCACCTGCCCGAAGATGCTGCCTTTGGTCTAAATGTGTGGAGAAGGCAACAAGGTAGCTCTCCCGAGCCTCACTCAGTAGCTGTGGGGCAGAGACACTAAAGGAGAGGCTAACTAGTTTGCCCAAGGTGAATGCCAAGGTGTCCCCAGAACAGAGGCTGTGTGCAGATCCCTGAGTCACATCTGGTTGGAGGGTAAAGCATAGACTCAGGGATGTGCAGCCATGTAGAACTGAAAGGTAGCCAAACAGTAAGGGCAGAGCCCAGGACTCCTGAAAGAGCTGCATAAACTTGAAGGAGCCCCACGCTGCCAGTTCTAAGCTTCAGCTTTGGAGGCCAGTAGGATGCCTGTGTGACAAGATACATCACCTGGGGAGACGATATGAGAGGCTGAGCATTTTTTAAAATAAACTTTGTTATTTGGAACACTTTCAGATTTACAGAAAAATTGAGAAGATAATACAGAGTCCCCATATATCCAACACTCAGTTGTTTCTACTGTCATTTCACCATGAGGATGGTATGTTACATTTACTGTATCAATATTGACACACTACTATTAACCAAGGTCCATATGTTATTCAGATTTCCTCAGATTTCATCTAATGTCCTTTTTCTGTTCCAGGACCTCATCCAGGATGTGACATTACATTTAGTTGTCACGTCTCCTTAGGATCCTGTTGCTTGCTACAGTTTCTCAGACTCTTCTTATTTTTGATGACCTTGACAATTTTGAGAGGTATTGATCAGGTATTTTGAATATGCCTCCACTGGGATTTGCCTAATGCTTTTCCTATGATTGGACTGGGGTTATGGGTTTTGAGGAGGAAGCCCATGGAGGTAAAGTGCCATCCTTATAGCATCATACAAAAGATACATACAATAAACATGACTTATCACAGTCCATGTTGACTTTGACCACCCGGCTAATTTGTTTGTCAGGATTCTCCACTGTAAAGTTGCTAATTTTCCCTCTTTCCACACTGTACTCATAAATTTTTTTTATTATTGAAGTATAGTTGACATACAATGTTAATATTAGTTTCAGGTATATGACACAGTGGTTTGACAATTTTGTACATCACACAACACTCACCAAAATTAATTATAGTTACCATCTGTCACCATATAACATTATCACAAAATTATTAACTATATTCTCCAAGCTGTACATTCCCATGACTTATTTCTTTTACAACTGGAAGTTTGTACTTCTTAATCCTTGTCACTTATTTTGCCCATCCCCCACCCATCTACCCTCTGGCAACCACCACTTTCTTCTCTGAGGTTATGAGTCTGTTTCTGGTTTTTGATTGTTCTTCTGCTTTGATTTTTAGATTCTTCATATAAGTGAAATTACATGGTATTTGTCTTTCTCTGTATGACTTACTTCCCTTAGCATGATACCCTTTAGGTCCACCCATGCTGTCACAAATGGTAAGATCTCATTCTTTTTTATGGCTGAGTAATATTTCACTGTATATAAATATGTGTGTGGATGTGTGTATCATATTTTTATCCATTCATCTGATGATGGATATTTAGGTTTTTTCCATATCTTAGCTTTTGTAAATAATGCTGCAATAAACATAAGAGTGCATATGTCTTTTTGAATTCATGTTTTCATTTTCTTTGCATAAATACCCAATAGTGGAATTACTGGATTATATAATGTATTTTTTGGAAGAAAGCAGAAAGTGTGTATAACAGACTACACATAAGAAATGAGAGTTCGGCTCCATCTCTATGAGGGCGGGGTATCTATATAAGTTATCTGGAATTCTGTAGAAGAGATTTTGTATTTGTTCAACAGTGTTTACATACATATCGACTCATGGATATCTATTTTATGTTTTGGGTAAAAATTCAATACAACTCTGTTGTTGTTAAGATTTTATTTATTCATGAGAGACACACAGTGAGAGAGAGGCAGAGACACAGGCAGAGGGAGAAGCAGGCTTCCCACAAGGAGCCCTATATGGGACTCAATCCCGGGACTCCAGGATCACGCCCTGGGTCGAAGGCAGATGCTCAACACTGAGCCACCCAGGCATCCCCAATACAACTTTGTTTTGTTGATCAAATGGGTTGCAGCCTTGGCCATTGGGAACTCTTGGTTTCTGTGTTTTGAGCACTTCCTTACTTTCTGGCACTATGAGATATTCTCCAGGCTCCTCTTGCATATTTCAAGCCCCAGCATGCTGGCCTGGTTTCTTCTGTTAGAGAATAATATTAGAAACCAGCATCTGAGCCCTCCATATGTTTTTTGCTAGTGAGGTATTGTTGCTTCTAAGCCCTCTCAGTGGGCAGGGCAAGGAATATACGTGTGGCATTAACCTATGTATCTATCTGTATTTCTCTGTGTAACCATCTGTGTCCATATTAAGCTAAACAGGGGTTACTCTGATGTCTTCCACTCTAATCCATTATCACAAGCATCATTCTAGCTGCCTGTCCTTACTTACCTGTAAATTCCCACTTCAACAGTGAGAAAGCCAGCTCCTACCATCCACCATCCATTTACTCAATTGCTTAATTGCAGCACACATTCATACACATTCATAGTTGTATCAGAAGTGCTAACACGTACACCTGTGGGAAACATCAAAGACAATGCTTTTATGTGCAATTCCATTTCCTTTAGTTGTACAGATTCTACTCATTTCCAAAGTTACCTATGTCAGCATGCCCCCCATCTCTTCAGTGAGGTTGTTTCATATATTTGAATACAGATCGATTTGTCACATTCTGCATTCCATCCTGAGATTCTGCTGACCTTCTGAATTATTTTTTTTAATTTGCATACATTAAGGTTCACTCTTCAGGCTGCAGTTCAGTGGATTTTGGCAAATGCATACTGTTGTATAACCACGATTACAGTATCGTGTGGGATAGTTTTGCTGCCCTATAAAAACATCTCATGTTCACCTATTCAGCCTCCCTCTTTTATCCCCAAACACCTGGCCACCAATCTTTTTATGTCTCTATAGTTTTACCTTTCACAGAATGTCACTTAATTGGAACTCTACGGTATGCAAACTTTTTCAGACTGGCTCCTTTCATTTACATATATACATTTAAGATCTGTCTCTTTTTGTGGTTTGATACCTCATTTCTTTTTATGAATAATATTGGACTTTATAAATGCTCCACAATTTGCTTATGTATTCACCCATTGAAGAACATCTTGGTTGCATTCAATTTTTGGTGACTATGAATAAAGTTGCTATAGAAAAAAAAAGTTGCTATAGATTTATAAATGCTGTAAATCTATATAACTATATGTAGATTTATTAAAAAATGTAATGCCATAAATCTACTTGCAGATTTTTGTATGGGCATAAGGATTCGATTGGTTGGGTAAATACCAAGGAGCACAATTGCTGGAGAGCATGAGAGGACTATGTTCAGCTTTGTAAGAAACTCCCAAACTGTCTTCCAAAGTGGGTGTACCATTCCTGCATTCCCACCAGCAAGGAAGAAAGTCCTTGTTGTTTCACATTTTTGCTAGCAGTTGATATTCTCCTTTTTGTTTTTGGTGTGTAGTGGTGTCTCATCATTGTTGTAAATTTCACTTCCTGATGACATATGATGTGGAGCATCTTTTCATATGCTTGTTTGCCATCTGCATATTTTCTTTGGTGAAGTGTCCAAATCTTTTCTTCGTTTTTTTTTTCATTGAGTTACTTGTTTCTTTATTGTTGAATTTTAAGATTTCTTTGTATATTTTGGCTATAAGTACTTTGGCAGATATGTATTTCTTCAAATATTTTCTCTCAATCTGGGTTTGTAGTTTCATTCTCTTGATAATACCCTTTGCAGAGCATAATATTTTAATCTTTTTTTAAAAGATTTTATTTATTCATGAGAGACACACAGAGAGAGGCAGAGACACAGGCAGAGGGAGAAGCAGGCTCCATGCAGGGAGCCCGACGTGGGACTCGATCCCAGGACCCCGGGATCACGCCCTGGGCTGAAGGCGGCGCTAAGGCACTGAGCCATCTGGGCTGCCTTATTTTAATCTTAATAAAGTCCAACTTACCATTTTTTTCTCTCATGGATCATGCTTTTGGTGTTTTATCTGAAAATTCATTACAAAACATAAGGTCATCTAGATTTCTCCTGTATTTTATTCTAGAAATTCTGTAGTTTTCTATCTTACACTTAGGTCTATAATCTATTTTGAATTAATTTTTATGAACCTGTGTGTGGGTTCAGTTTTTTTTTTTTTTTTTGCATTCAGATGTCCAAATATGCCAGCACCGTGTGTCAAAGTCAACATAGGTTTCCTGTGGTTTCCTGGTCTCTTAAGAGTGGGTCTTGGAGAGAATATGGATGCATGCACACATTTGCAAGTACTCACTTACCTCCCAATGATAAGCAGTAATTCCCAGAGATAGTTCAGCATAGGTCCATATAAAAGAAGAAAACTATTTTATGAAAGGCAATATAACCTGCAAAATGTTTCTTGCTCATCATAGGAGAAAGCATTTTTCTTTCTTCTTTCGCTAAGTCCTACTCAGGGATGCAGTTGTGTACAAGAAATGGGTATGGTTGTGACAATAATATGACAACAGAGCCAACTGCTTACTTTCACTGTGGATTGGAAATAAGCTGTGAAATCATCACTTTTTCCCCTTGACTGGGCAGGAGCCAATTTTTGGAAAGGGCTTTTTTCTTCTTCAGTGTACAGACTCACCCCCAGCCTTTCCCAGAACAGCTCCCTGGGAGGTGAGAATAAAGTCACGTGCTTGCAGTTACACAGGGACCTTTCATGCCAGCTGCTGGGGACATAAGACGGTATCACATCGGTCCTGCTCTCCAGGGTTCACATTCTAACCCAAAATAGACTTGAGTTACAAACGCAGTTATAACAGTCACCAGGCAGTATTTTTCTGACTGCCTGCCACTCAGTCTTTAGGAATGTAAGCTTTCCAAAGTCTTCCAGGCATTTCTTACATGTCTGTGTACACAGGTTCTCTTGACTCTTGACTCACAGTTGTCATTTTTCTCCTTTCATCTGTCATCTTTTGTCATCAAGGTATCACCTCCTCTCCCTGAACCTCTGCTGCCTGACAAGAAAGTAATTGCTGACCCTCATGTATGTGGCCAGTGCTGGCACACAGCTGGACAAGGCCCATGGCTGATCAGCAACACATACGGTTGTGATTCATTTTAGAGTCTTTTCAAAAAGCTTGGGTTTTTTGTTTTGTTTTGTGCTATGTTTTGCCTTTACCTTTCAGTGATTCCCACACTCCTCATCATCCTTGAAATTTCAAAAAAATTTTCCAGCGCATATTTTACATGTGAGTCTCTTTTTATTAATTTTGTCAGGACAATGTGATCCACTTTGATCTTTATACTTATTCTTTAAACAATTTAGAGAAATTTTTCTTTATTTTTATTATCCCCTCTTTTCTATAGCTTGGGTTCATTCTTAGGCAACACATGTAATTCTTAGGTTGCATCTCTATTTCTTTGCCCTACATACCTACTACACTTTCTTTTTTAACATGTTTAACCTTCATCTTTTCCTTCCGCATTTCAGGATTTTCTAATTTTTCTCCCATGTCAAACCTTTGATTTATTTTTCAGTGAAACATCTACTCTTCTTTGCTTCTAATGAGTGTTTTTATTCTGCTGCCAGATATTTCCTTCCTTTCCCCATTTATATCTCTGCCTTTGCCTTAGTTTGTTCTCTGCCTGTCCAAAGACCACAAGGCTCATACCTTCCTTACCCTTTATCATGACCCCAAGGACATGATTTCTAAAATTTACTTCTGTTTCCTAAGATGTCATTTTCAAGAATAGGCTCTTTTCTTGAGCCTTTTGGATAATATTTCCCTTCCCACATGTTACAATGTTGTCTGATAGGTCCACGTTTGGCTTGTTCATTCTTATTGAAGCTTGGCACTTACCAATTTGTGGAATTTAACTAGTATTCATTTGATCTGGGGCTCTGGGGCCTTGCGTGGGATGTTCTGTTCTTCTGATTGTTGGACTTCCTGTCTCTTAAAGAATTCACAAAATTAACAGAAATGTGCATTGCTTCTAACTCTCCATCTTTAGTGCTTTTCATATATTGTATTTCAATAACATATATTCTATTTATAATACTTTTAAATATTGAAATAGATAAATATGGAGAGAGATATATAATTATAGTTATGCATCTACATATTTATATCTATCACCTATCTATCCATGTAAACTTTGAGGAACTGTCAGCTGGTGTCTCCCTTAATATTACTTTGATGCTAGGACTTGGTCACCACCTCTCATGAAAATATTTTCTGAGGTTGCCAGCATAGTGTGTTATGCTCTCCCTCATTTGTTCAGCTCTTCTTTCTGCTTCAATTCTCTATAAGTCTTACTATGCAAGTAACTAAGTATACCTCTTGCCGTATGGTATAGAAAGAAAAATATTGTAAATAGGATATTAGTTATTGAAATGTAATGTATGAAAATGATTGTATATATATATATATATATATAATTATAAATAGATCAAAACTAACTGTAGCCATTTCTCTATGGAGTGCTAAAAACATTACTGAAATAAATGAGAAATGTGATGGTAGTTAATTTAGATTTCTACACACACCTTATATAACTGATAAAATATTGATTGGTCCTGAGATCCTGGTAGTAAGAGTGCCTTCAAATTGTATGAGGAACACTTTTGGTTGGTAGCGTCCTATTTCGGTTGGATACTTTATTTATTTATTTATTTATTTTTATTTTTTAATTTTTTTAAAGATTTGTTTATTTATGACAGACATAGAGAGAGAGAGAGAGAGGCAGAGACACAGGAGGAGGGAGAAGCAGGCTCCATGCTTGGAGCCTGACGTGGGACTCGATCCTGGGACTCCAGAATCGAGCCCTGGGCCAAAGGCAGGCGCTAAACCGCTGAGCCACCCAGGGATTCCCCCTTGGTTAGATACTTTAATGAGTGTGTTTGAGCAAGTTGCAAGGTGAAACTTGGTCTGTATCATTAATACCATGATCAGAGAAAAAATCTGATAATTACCTAGAGTTGGCAGTCATAAGTCATAACTCTGAAACAACATGATGAATGGAGTAGTGCTATTTACAAAGTGGAGTAATTTCACTGGTGTAACTGTTGTATTAAATGAGATAATTCATAAAGAGCATTTAGATCTGTGCCTAGCACATGGTATGCATCTCATAACTATTGGCTAGCACCATGGTCATTAATGGGATGTACCTTATCTAAGGTTTAAACTCTTCAATATATCCTTTAAAATCTGCCTTATTATCAGAGAAAATAAGAATAAACTATATTCATTAAGGTAGACTTTGTTGTAGTAATCTAAAATCTTATGGCTTAATAAATAAAGTTATGTGTCACTCCCATGAAGGCTGATACAAATGGAACCATGCTCCAGGATCTGGGAGCTATACCATGGGGAGTAGAGGGCTTCCAGAGTCACATAGCAAAGGAGGAGAAAAAGAGGAGACAGACCAGCTTTTAATTGCTTTTATCTGGAAGTGGTATATATCATTTTAGCACACACTTCATTGGCTAGAACTAGTTATCTGGCACCAGTTCAGCTGCAAGAGAAAATGTGAAATAGATCATGAGTCCTAGTAGAGTCTATTACATACCAGAAAGTAGAAAATTCTAGTTTTTAAATATATTTTCAATAAGACCTCAAAACAATTTCATGTAAATTATTCATATTTTTTAGGGAGGTATTAATTCTAGCCAACTATATGGGGACAGCAAAACTCACAAATTAGTACTAATTCAAAAGGAAAAATGTTATAATGTTTTGTCCCATTCAGCACATATAAAAAATTCCTTATTTTGAAAAAAGAGAGGTATTTCTAAAACAGAAATGTAAGTCCCCAAATTCCCACTAAACATTGACCAATATTGAAAGAAAATCATTTTGAAGAGGAACCAAATTATTAGCTTTCTCAGCTTTTCTTCAGTCTAGAACTGGCTTTCCTGGAGTCAGAAGTAGATAGTAGGTCTGAATCAAAACCTGTCCAACATTCTCTGAAATTGCTTGTGCTGTTCAAATACAAGAGGTGAACATATTTAATTTAAAAATGGGGTTTCAAGAGACTTCTGCTTCTGGTCAAGAAACAATAATAGGAATTGGATTTATCCTCCCACCTGAAACAATAATAACAATAGAAACTGGAAAATACACAAAATATGGTTTTCACAGCAGTACAGTATAAAATGAATGGGAAAACCTGAGAAACAGAAAACAAAGTGAGCCCTACAATTGCCCCAACATACTGCCTGAGGAGTTTCTAGGCCTCTACTCAGGGAGGAGGAATTCAGCAGAGCTTCAAAGTGCAAGCAGTGAAGACTGATAGGACTTTAAGGAGAAATAGACATATCCAAAATTATAGTTGGAGATTTTACACAAAGTTGTCATGAATAACACTACCATTCAACCTGACGTAATTAGAATTTGTGGAATATTCCTTCCAATAACAGCAGAATGTACATTATTTTTATGTGACTATGGAACATCTATCAAAAATAGACCATATTATGAGCTATAAATAAGTAACCTAAAAGAATTCAAGTCATACAAGATATGTTCATGAATTATAATGAGATTAAATTAGAAATTGGGCAGGCAGATTGTTCGAAAAAACCCCAAATATTTGGGAAATAAACAATGTACTTCCACCTATGTAACCTATGAGTCAAAGAACTCAAAAGATAAGTTGGAAAGTATATTGAACTGAATGAAAATATAAATGCATCATATGAAAATGTATGGGATGTCGGTAAAGTAGTATTTGAAGGAAAACTTATACCACTAAAATCCATATTGGAAAAGAAGAAAGGCCTCAAACCAGTAATCTAACCTTCCACTTTAAGAAATTAGAAAAAGAAGAGAAAGTAAATCCAAAGCAAGGTAGGAAAGAATAAAGATCAGAAAAAAATCAATACAATAGAAAAACAATAGATAAAACCAATTAAACCAAAAGGTAGTTCTTTGAGAAGATCAGTAGAGTTAATAAACCTCTAGCTAGATTGATCAAGAAAAAAAAGATGAGGTCACAAATTACCAATATGAAGAATGAGAGAGATAACATCATTACAGATTTTACAGATTAAAACAATAAAAATAGAATATTTTGAATGACTTCATACCAGTAAATTTGACAGTGTAGATGAGATGGACTCAAAAGACACAAACTACCAAGCCTGCATAGTGCCATCTCGGTCAAAAAAATATTTGTGGTTAAAAATCTTCCCACAAAACAAACAAAACTTCAGAGCCAAGTGACATCATTGGTGAATTCTACTGAACAAATTTACTAAAGAAATAAACTTCTACATAAACTTCTACAAAAAACTGCAAGGCAGAGAATATTTCTCAACTCAGCCAGCATTATCCTGATTTTTAAAAAGCAGACAAAAACATTACAAGAAAACTACAAGGCAATATCCTTTATGACCATAGATGCAAAAATTCTTTACAAAATGTTGGCAAATCAAATCCAACATTATATGTAAAAAATAATACATCATAACCAAGTGGGGCAGCTAATGTCAAAGATATAAGGTTGGTTTGACATTCTATATATGTTGCTGAAGTGAGCACTCGGTTTGACATTCTAAAATTAAATAACATAATCCACTATAACACACTAAAAGAAAAAAATCATATAATCATATCAATAGATGCAGAGAAAGCATTTGACAAAACCCAACGTATATTTCTGATTTTTTTTTTAAAGACTTCCAGCAAATTGGGAATAGAAGGGAACATCCTCAACCTGACAAAGAGCCTCTACAAAAAACTTATAGCTACCATCCCCATAATGGTAAAAGACTGAATGCTTGCTTTACCCCTAAGATCAGGAACAAGAAAACTATACCCATTTTCTCCACTTCTATCTAACATTGTACTAAGGTTCTAGCCTGTGTAATTAGAAAAATAAATAAAAGGTATCCAGGTTGAAAAGGAAAAAGTAAACCTTACTTTATTTACAGAAAACATGGTTATTGTATTAATTTGTATTGCTGTATTATAAATTACTACAAATTTAGTGGCTTAAAATATCTATCTATTTATTGTCTCACAGTTTTTGTAGGTCAAGAATCCAGTTAGGTCTAGCTGGGTTCTCCTTTCAGTGTCCTAAAAAGCTAAAATCAACATGTTCAGAGACTACATTCTAATATACAACCTTGACTAGGGAAGGATCTGCTTCCAAGCTCCTTTAAGTGGTTGGCAAAATTAATTTCCTTGAAGCTATAGAATTCATGGCAGAGAGAGAGGGGGAAATGGGAGAGAGAGAGCAGTGGGAGGACAAAGAGAGGGGAAGAGAGAGACTTTACTATTGAGTCTCTGACCTATAGATCTTTTAAAGGGATCCACTTAATTAATTCAGGCCAGGGATAATCTCCCTTTTGGTTAACCTAGAAGTCAGTTTATTCGATATTTTCATTACTTTTGCAATTTTGAAATTTAAATGTATCCCTTCACCTTTGCCATAGTCTATTCTTTAGAAGCAAGTCACAGTTCTGCCTCTGCTCAGGGGAAATGATTACACAAATGCATGGATACTGGGAAGAGGAAATTCTATGTCATCTTAGAATTTCGCCTACCACACTCACCTATGGAGAAAATCTAATGGCATTGTCAAAAGAAAATTTAGAGTTTTACTTAATATGAATATTTTGTTGAGCAACCTCCACACAGTTTTCCAGAGTGGCTGCACCAGTTCACATTCCCACCAACAGTGTAAGAGGGTTCCCTTTTCTCCGCATCCTCTCCAACATTTGTGGTTTCCTGCCTTGTTAATTTTCCCCATTCTCACTAGTGTGAGGTGGTATCTCATTGTGGTTTGGATTTGTATTTCCCTGATGGCAAGTGATGTGGAGCATTTTCTCAGGTGCTTGTTGGCCATGTCTATGTCTTCCTCTGTGAGATTTCTCTTCATGTCTTTTGCCCATTTCATGATTGCATTTTTGTTTCTTTGGTGTTGAGTTTAATAAGTTCTTTATAGATCTTGGAAACTAGCCCTTTATCTGATATGTTATTTGCAAATATCTTCTCCCATTCTGTAGGTTGTCTTTTAGTTTTGTTGACTGTATCCTTTGCTGTGCAAAAGCTTCTTATCTGGATGAAGTCCCAATAGTTCATTTTTGCTTTTGTTTCTCTTGCCTTCGTGGATGTATCTTGCAAGAAGTTACTGTGGCTGAGTTCAAAAAGGGTGTTGCCTGTGTTCTCCTCTAGGATTTTGATGGAATCTTGTCTCACATTTAGATCTTTCATCCATTTTGAGTTTATCTTTGTGTCTGGTGCAAGAGAGTGGTCTAGTTTCATTCTTCTGCATGTGGATGTCCAATTTTCCCAGCACCATTTATTGAAGAGACTGTCTTTCTTCCAGTGGATAGTCTTTCCTCCTTTATCGAATATTAGTTGACCATAAAGTTGAGGGTCCACTTCTGGGTTCTCTATTCTGTTCCACTGATCTATGTGTCTGTTTTTGTGCCAGTACCACACTGTCTTGATGACCACAGCTTTGTAGTACAACCTGAAATCTGGCATTGTGATGCCCCCAGATATGGTTTTCTTTTTTAAAATTCCCCTGGCTATTCGGGGTCTTTTCTGATTCCACACAAATCTTAAAATAATTTGTTCTTACTCTCTGAAGAAAGTCCATGGTATTTTGATAGGGATTGCATTAAATGTGTAAATTGCCCTGAGCAAAAAACAAACTGCAGACAGGGAGACTTCAAAATCAAGAGGCAAGAAACTCGGTTCTGTGCACTTGCAGCTCAGTTTATAAAACATGATGAGGAAGTACATTGTTTCGGAAGTTACTAAAATTTCTTTTCAGAGCAATAGCACTACTTAAGCTTACTTCTTAGTAGATGATTGGCTAGGAAGCTAAAGGTCACTCTGACATGAAGAAAGTTTAAGTTTTAGGATCAGAGTCCGCATTTGGGGAAAATCAAAGCAGTATATGAGGAATAGTGGAAGTGGATATTCTTGCCTGGTTCCTGATTTTAGGGGGAAAGCCTTGAGTCTTTCACCATCAAGTATGCTAGTCTTAGCTTTTTTGTAGATGCCTCTTATCAGGTTGAGGATGGTTTCTTAAATTCCTAGTTTGTTAAGAGTTTTTTTAAATATGGGTGTAGGTTGAATTTTGTCACTTTTTTTTCCTGCATTTATTTATGAGATTATTTGGGTTTTTTCTTCCCTTTGGGCTATTAATATGGTGGATTACACTGATTGGTTTTCAAATATGAAAGGCAGACTTGCCTTCCTGAAACAAATAGCACTTGGTTATGTTGCATTGTCCTTTCTGTTTTGCTGGATTTGATTTGCTGATTTTTTTTTTTAAGGAATTTTGCATCTACATGCATGAGGGGTATTGGTCTGTAGATTTCTTTCATTGTATTTTCTTTGTCTAATCTTGTTAGCAGGATACTGCTGGCCTCCAAAAATGAGTTGGATAGTTTTTTCTTCTCTTGAGTTTTCTTCTCTTGTGTTTTCTGGCAGAAATTGTGTGGAACTGTTGTATTTGTTTCTTTAAAGGTTGGATAGAATGGGATAGTGGAACCATCTGGGTTTGGAGAGGAGATTTCACAAATTTGATCACAAATTCAAGTTCTCTTATAGTTATAGGACTATTCATGTTATCTGTGTCTATATACCTATGTCTGTATCCTAGTCATGGGACTACTTGTGTTGTTCATATCTATATCAGGTTTTATCTTGGGTGATTTTTGAGGATTTGTTGGTCCTTTTAATCTAAGTTCTCACATTATGTACCTAGAGTTGCCTATACTATTTTTTATCTTTTTAAATGTTTACTAGATCTGGAGTGACATCCTTCTTTCATTCCTTTTTTTTCTTTTTTCTTTTTTTATTGAAGTTTGATTTGCCAACATATATTATAACACCCAGTGCTCATCCCATCAAGTGCCCTCCTCCGTGCCCGTCACCCAGTTACCCCAACCCCCACCCCCCAACCTCCCCTTCTGCAACGTTTGTTCGTTTCCAAGAATCAGGAGTCTCTCATGGTTTGTCTCTCTCTCTAATTTTTCGCACTCATTTTCCCTCCTTTTCCTTATACTCTCTTTCACTATTTCTTATATTCCCCGCATGAGTGAAACCATATGATGATTGTCCTTCTCCGATTGACTTACCTCACTCCTTCTTTCATTCCTAATACAAGTAACTTGTGACCTCTCTTTTTTTTTTTCTTTTTCAGTTTTTCATTTTTTAGTTGTCAATTTCATTATCTTCAATCAACAATTTTCTGGTTTCACTGATTTTTCCAACTGTTTTTTTATTTTCAGTTTCACTGATTCTCGCTTGATTTTTATCTATTCTTTTTTTCCTCTAGAATGTTAAATAAAGCCCATATTATTGGTTTAAGACTGTTCTATTCTATTCTAATGTAAGCATTTCATATTATGACTTTTTCTGTAAACACAGTTCCATCTCACAAATGCATTTTAAATTTTGTCTAGCTTAAACTGTTTCCTAATTTACCTTAAGACTTTCCTTTTGTTTCATGGATTATTTGGAAGTGTGGTATATAATTTCCAAACCACTTAGAAATTCCCCATGATCTTTTGTTACTGATTTTTTTTTTTTAATTTATGATAGGCACACAGTGAGAGAGAGAGAGGCAGAGACACAGGCAGAGGGAGAAGCAGGCTCCATGCACCGGGAGCCTGACGTGGGATTCGATCCCGGGTCTCCAGGATCGCGCCCTGGGCCAAAGGCAGGCGCTAAACCGCTGTGCCACCCAGGGATCCCATTTTGTTACTGATTTTAAGTCTAATTCTACTACAGTCCTAGATCATGATCTATATGATTTTGATTATTTTAACTTCATGAAGGTATGCTTTATGATGCAGGATATATTATTATTTGGTGACTGTTCCATGTATACCTGAAAAGAATATATATTATGTTCTTGGATTTAGAGCACTGTAAGTGTAAATTAGATCCAATTGGTTGATGGTGTTTTTCAGTCTATATTTTTGCTGGTTTTCTGCTTTCAATTACAGAGAAAGAAATGTTGAAGTCTAATTATAACTGAGGGTTTGTCTACTTCGCTTTTTCAGTTCTTCCAGTTTTTGCTTTCTTTATTTTGAAGCTCTTTGTTATGCACACACACACACGTTTAGGATAATTATACTTCTTGGTGAATTCACCCATTCATCAATATATAATATACTTTTCTGCCTGCTAGTTTTTTGCTCAGAAGTCTATTTGTAACCTACCTATATCTTATCTATGAGTTGAGTTTCTTGTAGCCAATCTATAGTTGGATCATAATCCTTATCCATTCTGGCAATCTCTGTCTTTTAATCTCTTTACATTTAGTACAATTATTAATATATTTACATTTATATTTGTGTGTTTATATCCTCTGCTTTTCATTCCTCTGTTATCTTTTCTTCCCTTTTTTGGTTTATTTAAATGCTTTTTTAGTATTTCACTCTACCTTATCTATTATTTTTTACTGAATCTCTTGGTATAATATTTCTATTTTTGCTCTAGGAATTACAATATATGGGACATCTGGGTAGTTCAGTGGTTGAGCATCTGCCTTTGGCTCAGGTCTTGATTCTGGGGTCCTGGGATCAAGTCCCACTTCAGGCTCCCTGCAGGGAACATGCTTCTCCCTCTGCCTGTGTCTCTGCCTCTCCCTCTGTGTCTCTGATGAATAAATAAATACAATCTTAAAAAAAAAAGGAATTACAATATGCATGCCTATTTTTTTACAATCTAATTAGAATTCATATTTTTAAATTTTGTATACTAAAAGTTGACTTATTGACATAAATATCGCATAGCATAAAGTTCACTAATTTAAAGTATATAACTCAGTGGTTGATAGTATAGTCAGTGTTGTACAACCATCACAACTATCTAATTCCAGAACATTTCGATCACACCAAACAGAAAGTCCTATGCTTCCCATTTTTCTCTTTTCCTTATCCCATGGCAAACACTAATCTACATTTTGTCCATATGGATTTGTCTATTCTGGACACTTCTTATAAGTTGGATAACACCATAAGTGGCCTTTTGTGTCTGATTTCTTTCACTTAACATAATGTGTTCAGGTTCAACCACCTTGTAGGATGTATCAGTACTTCATCCCTTTATTGGCTAAATAATACTCCATGTTATGAGTATACTTTACTTTGCTTATCCACTCATCAGTTTATGGATATTAGGATTATTTCCAATTTTTAGCTATTATGAATAATGCTACTATATATATTTATGTACAAGTTTTTGTGCGAACATATACTTTAGTTCGTTTTGTATATCTTAGGAGTGAAATTGCTAGGTTGAGTGTTAATTCAATGTTTAACTTTTGAGGAACTTCCAACTTTTCCAAAGTGATTATATCATTTTACATTCCCACTAGCAATGTACACCCTTGCCAACACTTATTAATTTGATTATTTTTTTAAAAAAATTTGTATTACTTTGCCATCCTATTGGATTTTGATCTCATTGTGATTTTTGATTTGCATCATCTCTAATGATGTTGACCATCTTTTCATATGCTTATTGATCATTTGTATATCTTCTTTGGAAAAATACCTATTAAAATCCTTTGCCCATTTTAAAGTGATTTTCTTTTGTTACTAAGTTTAAAGAGTTGTTTATATTCCAGATATTAGACCATTATCAGATACAAGATTTGTAAATATTCTCTCCCATTTTGTTGGTTGCCTTTTCACTTTCTTGACAGCATCCTTTAATTCACAAAAGTTTCTACTTTTGATGAAGTCTAATTGATCTATTTATTTTGTTGCTTTTACTCTCTATGTCATATTTAAGAAGCTATTACCTAAATCAAGTTCATGAAGATTTACACCTATGTTTCCCTCTAGGAGTTTTATAGTTCTAGCTCTTACACTTAGATATTTAATACATTTTGAGTTAATTCTTGTATATGGTGTAAGATAGGTGTTCAAATTTGTCCTTTGCATTATGAGTATCCAGTTGTCCCAACATTTGCTGAAAAGACTCTTCTTTTCCCATTGAATGGTCTTGGGTCCCTTGTCAAAAATCTATTGACCATAAATATATGGGTTTTATTTCTGGACTCTCAGTTCTACTCCATTACTGTGTATTTCTATCCTTATGCTCGTATTACCTTGTTCTTTTTTTCTTTACTTTGTTCTGATAATTGCACAGTAAGCTTTGTAATCAGAAAGAGTGAGTCTTTCAACTTTGTTCTTTTTTTTAAAAGATTATTTATTTATTTATTTATTTGTTCATGAGAGAGAGAGAGAGAGAGAGAGAGAGAGAGAGAGGCAGAGACACAGGCAGAGGGAGAAGCAGTCTCCATGCAGGGGGCCCAATGTGGGACTCAATCCCAGGTCTCCAGGATCACACCCTGGGCTGAAGGCGGCGCTAAACCACTGAGCTACCCAGGCTGCCCTCAACTTTGTTCTCTTGTTCAAGATTGTTTGACAGGAACACTTGGATAGCTCAGTTGGTTAAGCATCTGTCTTCAGCACAGATCATGCTCTCAGGGTCCTGGGATTGAGCTCCACATTGGGCTCCCTGCTCAGCAGGGAGTCTGCTTCTCCCTCTCCTTCCCCTCCTGTGCTTGTAGTCTCTATCTCAAATAAATAAATAAATAAAATCTTTTAAAAAAATGATTATTTGGTTATTCAGGGTCCCTTGAAAATCCATATGAATTTTGAGATAAGCTTATCCATTTTTGCAAAAAAGAGAGAGGTTTTGATATACATTTAATTGAATATGTAGGTCAATTTAGGGATTATCATCTTTTGGTTCTTTAGATATAGTTTCCTTTTAGCTCTTTAGACATTTTATAAATAGTTTAAAGTCTTTGTGTATTAAGTCCAACATTTGGACTCCCTCAAGGACAGTTTCTATTGATTATCTTTTTCTCTTTTGACCATATGGGCAATACTTTCTCATTTCTTTGAATATCTTGTAATTTTTCTTAAATACTGGACATTTTTCTATAATTATGATAATGGGATAACTTTGGAAATTAGATCCCCTTCCTAGCCCCAGGATTTGTTGTTGCTGCTTGTTTTAGCTGTTGCTTTTGTTTGTTTAGTGACTTATCTGAACTAATTTTGTGAAGTCTGTATACTTTGTCATGTGTAGCCACTGAAGTCTTTGTTCTGTTAATTTAGTAGTTAGTTAATAATTAGGTAGAGATTTCCTTAAACTCTTGAAACCAAAAAAATCTCCCATTCTTTAGAAAGCAACTCAGTTAGGGCGTGTCTTTAACACTTAGGCAAGAAATTGGTGACTACCATAGTCTTCACTTTCTGCTTGCATAGATGCTAGAGTTGAGTGCTTGGGGCCTTTCCAGGGCTTTACTGAGCATACCCACAGCCCTGGGAATGTATATTGTCCTCAAAATTCTCAGAATATGTTAAAGTTTTTCAAAAACCCTTTATCCCAAAGTATCTAATTCCCAGGCTTTCCCCTCATGTGAGGTTGAGCCTAGAAATTTATAAACAACTCACAGTAGTCACTTTAGCAAACTTTTCCCAATTCATGATCTTATCAGCACTTTTCATTTTCCTGATACTCTCTATTTTGGTCCTCCAACTAGAAAGCTACAAATTTTGCTACCCCAAATCTACTATACCCTTTGTACAGTTACACTGTGTCAGGGACAAGCCAAAGGAGAACAGAGGAAGACCAGAAGCAATGGAGGTCCTTCCAACCCATTCAAAGACCACATATTATCTGATCAGAGAAGTTTTCCCTTCCTCTGAGTTGTAGGCTTCTATGGCTCTCATTGTCCCTACTGCTTTTACTTTCATGGATTGGTTGGGGACTGAGATACAAGAGAATAGAGAAAAAATCTAAAAAAAAAATAATGATGAATTTCGTATTCTTTCTTTTAGGAAACCACTTCCCCATACATCACATCAGAACTTAAGGCATCTTCTGGAGTCTTCTCTGTTGTGCTAATTCTCACAAGTTTCAGGTTTCACTAAATTCAGGCCTGGAAATACCAGAAGAAAGTAATGGTAGACTTGTCACTAGGGGGTAATCCTTTGAATTCTCATGTTCTTCCCCAATCTGCCTGATAGTAGGTGTTTTCAGAGTTCTCAAATAGCTCCATGCATTCTGTCCTGATTTTAGACTGCATTCAGTGGGATATATGTTAGGTCCAGTGTGCTTACTTTACCTATCCCAGGAGTGGAAGCCTGGTCAGTGGACTTTTTAGCAAACGTGCAAAAGCAATTTAATGACAAAAGCATATTTGTCAATAAAACTTGTTGAAATGCCTAGACATCCACATGTACATGTCTACATACATGCACGTGTACATACATACTTTTTTAAAAAGATTTTATTTATTTATTCATAGAGACAGAGAGAGAGAGAGGCAGAGACACAGGCAGAGGGAGAAGCAGGCATCATACAGAGACCCTGACGTGGGACTCGATCCAGGGTCTCCAGGATCACGCCCTGGGCTGCAGGTGGTGCTAAACCGCTGCGCCACTGGGTCTGCCCTACATACATACTTTAATCCATGTATCTCACCATAATCAAAACTTATATCATAATGAATCTTAGACCTAAACGTAAAGCACAAAATTGTAAAACTTCTAGGAGAAAACTTTTATGATCTTGGGATAGGTAACTGTTTGAAAAATATGATCCCAAAAGTATGATTCCTAAAAGAATAACTTCATAAGGTAGACTTCATCAAAATTAAGAACTTTCTCTTTGAAAGATACTGTTAAAAGAATGAAAGGAGTCACAGACTGGGTGGAAATATTTGGAAATCAATATCTTATAAAGGACTTGTATTCAAAACATATAAAGAACTCTCTAAATTCAACTAAAACACTCAGTATAAAAATGGGCAAAAGACGTGAATAGATAATTTACCAGAGAAGATATACAGCTGGAAAATAAGAATCTGAGGACATATCCAGCATCATTAACCATTGGAGAAAGAAATGCAAATAAAAAATACAGAGATGCCATCACATACCTATTAAAATGCTTAAAATTATAATTATTAACCATGCCAAGTGATGGTGAGAAAGTAGAGCCACTGGAATGCTCATATCCTGCTAGTGGGAATGTAAAATGGTATAATCACTTTGCATAATTGGCAGTTTTTTAAACAGTAAAACATATATCCTAATACATTAATTGACACATTCTAAATACATCTGTTAAATGACTTGCCATTCCACCTCTAGGTATTTAACCAATATAAATGAAAGCATATGTTCATACAAATATTCAAACATGACTGCTCATTGCAACTTTATTTATAATAGTCAAATCCTGGAAGTAACATAAATGTCCATCAATGGGTTAGTAGATTAACAAATTATGGTATATTCATACAATGAAATACTATTCAGCAAATTTTTTACATACAAAATTATGGGTGCATTTCAAAATATTATGCTGAGATAAAGAAGCCAGACAGCCAAAGTGCAATATACTATAATTCTATTTCTATAAATTACACTTCAATAAGCTTGTTTTTTAATTTTTAATTTTTTAAAGATTTTATTTATTTATTCATGAGAGACACAGAGAGGGAAAGGCAGAGACACAGATAGAGGGAGACACAGGCTCCATGCAGGGAGCCTGATGTGGGACTCAATCCTGGGTCCCAGGATCACTTCCTGGGCTGAAATGAACATAGTGCTAAGCCGCTGAGCCACCCAGGCTGCCCAATAAGCTTGTTTTAAAAACAGGTTTTTACATCATTCGCTTTGGTGGTGAAATCAGCAGAAATTCCCCTAGTTCTTTGGTTTATGGTTAAAGTGCTATTTCCCATATTGTCTATTTGTGTAAATTCATGAGTTCATTAATGGTCATTCGGGAAGAAGAATATCTACCACTTATCATCTACCTCCATTGTATCTGATTGTTTTCTAGTCCTTATCCTTATCACTTCATTTTTCCCACTTCCGCATTTTGTTTATTGTTCTAACTTTTTGACTTGAATGTTCAGTAAATTTATTTATATTCCTTCAGTTAAATAGTGTTATGTACATAATTGTATCTATTGATACAGACAAATAAAGAGAAGGAAGCCAAAGTTATGCTTGAACCTTCTCTCCAGGTAAGAACACTACTGACATTTTTGCCAATATCCTTCCTGATATCTTCCTGTCCATATGTACCCTTTGTGTGTATGTTCGCGTGTGTGTATGCAGAAAAGTACACAATTCCTAAGTGTACAGATTACCACAAGCTAAACATACCCATGTACCCATGTTACATACCATGTAACCAGCACTCAGTTATCAGAACATCACCAACATCTCAGAAGACATCTTCATACCGACTGCCAGTCACAACCCACTCCCTACCAACCCAAAGATAGCTACTGTCTTGACATATTTTTATTTATTTATTTATTTATTTTAGAGAGAGGGGAGAGGCAGAGGGAGAGGAAGAGAGAGAATCTCAAGCAGATTTCCCACATGGAGCAAGAAGGAGCCCAAGGTGCACGGGGCTTGATCTCATGACCCTGAGATCATGACCTGAGCCAAAATCAAGAGTTGAACGCTTGACTGAGCCACCCAGGTGTCCCTCTACTATCTTGACTTCTAATGACATACATTACTTTTGCCAGATTTTAAATTTTATTTAAAATTTAAAAATTATTTAAATTTATTTAAATGCAATCATGAAGCATATATTCTGCTTTATCTGTCTTTCACTCAGGATTATATTTGTGAGGCTCATCCTTATAGTTTTAGGGAGTTGTAGTTCATTCACTATTGTTGAGCTATATTATCTCTCTCTTATGTGAATATATCATAATTTATTTATCCATTTTATTGTTGATAGGCGTTTGAGTGGTTTCCAGTTTGGAGCTATTATGAATAGTGCTGCTATAAATATTCTAGTGCATGTCTTTTGTGCATATGAATACTGTTTTATTGGTTATATACTTAAGAGAGAGATTGCTGGGTCATAGACCTGCAGTTTAGATGTATCTAACTTTGAATAAATGGTATCATACTAGACAAACTATTTTGTAACTTGATTTAAGCACTGATCAATAAGTCATAGGCATATTTTCATGTCAATTAATAGTATTAACTGTGTGAATGTACCATACTTTAATCATTTCATTGTTTATTGATGGGCATTTGCTTTGCTTCCAATTTTTCATTAATTTGAGCAATAAAATACTCCATATCCCTATAAACATATCTTTGTTCAATTGACTGTCATTTTAGGATCAATGCTTAAAACTGGAATTACTGCATCCAAGGGTATGTCCATGTGCATATAAATTTGATACACATTGCCTTTTTGAAATGAGGTACAATTTACAATCTCATCAACATTGACTAAGAGGGAACATTTTTCTATGTCTTCACTCACACTGGATTTTATGTATATTTTTTAACCCTTGTCAGTCTGATAGAATAACCTCACATCTTTGTATTAAATTATATTCCTTTTTTTGAGAGAGAGAGTGTGTGCATATGTTGAGCAAAGTGGGGTGGGGCTTGAGGGGCAGAGGGGAAGAGGAGAAGAGAGAAAGAGAATCGTAAGCAGGCTCCATCCCAGTGTGGAGCCATACTCAGGGCTCGATCTCACTACCCTGAGGTCATGACCTGAGCCAAAATCAAGAGTCAGAGGCTTGACTGACTGAGCCCCCCAGGCACCCCAAGTTGTATTTATTTATGGGTGAATAAACATATTTTTATGAATGTATTTCTCATTTTTTGTGCCTTGCCAATTATTCTTCTTTTTCTCATTGATTTATATGTATGCTGACAAAATAATTCTTTGACTCTTATCTGTGTTGTAAATAATTATTTTAGGTTTTTGTGTATCTTTTAATTGGGTTCTATGTGTTATAGTTGTTGTTTTTGTATACATTTTTTATGTTTTGTTACTATTTTTACCATTTTCTTTCTTTTCCACTTTATAAGTCTTTGTCTTTGTAGTGTCTGGCTTTTGTTTTGTATTTTAAAGCTTCTCTCACTTGAAGATTATAATACAAATCTCTATTTTCCTTGTAGCGAACTATGGCTTTATTTTTTACCTTTACATCTTTGCTATACCTGAAGTCTCTTTAACTATATAGAATGAAGTGGAATTTTATTTTGCTTTCATCATGTTTTGTGCCTTATTATTGTATATAAGAAAGCTATCGATCCTGGTATATATTTTTAAACCATCCACTCAAGTGAATTACTGATCCATCAGTTTTTCTTCTTTTTAAAAGATTTTAGGGCAGCCCGGATGGCTCAGCGGTTTAGCGCCGCCTTTAGTCCAGGGCATGATCCTGGAGACCTGGAATCGAGTCCCATGTCAGGCTCCCTACATGGAGCCTGCTTCTCCCTCTGCCTGTGTCTCTGCTGCTCTCTCTCTGTGTGTGTCTCTTATTAATAAATAAATAAAACTTAAAAAAATAAAATATTTTATTTATTTATTGAGAGAGAGAGAGAATGTGTGAAAAAGGGAGGAGCAAAAGGAGAGGAAGAAAAGAGAATCTCAAGGAGACTCCATGCTGAGTGAAGAGCCTGATGCGGGTCTTGATTTCATAACCCTGAGATCATGACCCGAGCCAAAATCAAGAGTTGAATACTTAACCAACCCAGCCACTCAGGGCCCCCCTAATAGTTTTTCAATTGATTTGGTCTTAGGTTATTTGTTGCATGATGGTACATTACAAACATTTTCACTGTAGATTACACCGTGTCATTACTAGGTAACTCTCCTTGTCCTATTTAAACATTTTCATATTGAATTCAATTTTATCTGAATTTAAATTGAGAGCTTTCTTTTTTTTAAATTAAAGTATAATTGACGTAGAACATTATGTGAGTTTCAGGTGTACAACATAGTGATTTGATGTTTGTATACATAGTGAAATAATCACAAGTCTAGTTACCATCTGTCACCATCCAAACATACTCTCTTAACAACTTTCAAATATGTGATACAATATTATTGACTATAGTCACCATGCTGTACATTACATCCCGTGGCTTATTTATTTTATAACTGGAAGTTTGTACCTCTTGATTCCTGTATCAACTACTCCTAAATCCCACTCCACTATGCCAATGAGTAATTTGTTCTCTGTATCTATAAGTATTCCATTGTAGAATATACCACATCTGTATCCATTCATCTATCAGTGGGCACTTAGGTTGTTTCCATATCTTAATGATTGTAAGTAATTTTGCAGTGAATATAAGGGTGCATATATTTTTCAAATTAGTGTATTTATTTTCTTCATATAAATACCAGAAGTGGAATTGCTGGATCGTATGGTAATTCTATTTTTATTTTTTGGGGGAATATCCATGATGTTTTCCACAGTAGTTTCACCAATTTACATTCTCACCAACAGTGCAAAGTGTTCCCTTTTCTCCACATTTTTGCCAACATTTGTTATTTCTTGTCTTTTTAATAATAGCCATTCTGACAGGCATGAGGCGAGGTTTTGATTTGCATTTCCCTGATGATTAGTGATTGAGGATCTTTTCATGTCAGTCATCCATATGTCTTCTTTGGAAAAATGTCTATTCATATCCTCTGACCTTTTTTCAGTCAAATTGTTTGGGGTTTGCTGTTGTTATTACTAAATTGTAGGCTCTTTCTTTCTTTCTTTCTTTCTTTCTTTCTTTCTTTCTTTCTTTCTTTCTTTCTTTCTTTCTTTTCTTTCTTTCTCTTTCCCTTTCTAAAGATTTTATTTATTTATTCATGAGAGACACAGAGAGAGGCAGAGACACAGGCAGAGGGAGAAGCAGGCTCCCTGCAGGGAACCTGACATGGGACTCCATCCTGGGACTCCAGGATCACTACCTGGGCTGAAGGCAGCACTAAACCGCGGAGTCACCGGGGCTACCCAGGAGTTCTTTATATATTTAAGACACTAACCCCATATCAGATATATGATTTGCAAATATCTTCTGTTTAGGAGATAGCTTTCTGATTGTGCTGATGGTTTCCTTCACTGTTCAGATGCTTTTTAGTTAGATACAAACCCATTTGTTTATTTTTGCTTTTGTTACCCTTGCCTTTGGAGTCAGATAAAAAAAAAAAACCACTTCCAATACTGATGTCAAAGAGTGTTTTCTTCTAAGAGTTTCAGGTCTTATATTCAAGTCTTTGATCCATTTTGAGATAATTTTTGTGTATGGTGCAGGATAGTGGTCCAGTTTCATTCTTTAGCATGTAGCTAACTAGTTTTCATGACATCATTTACTGAAGAGACTGTCCTTTTTCCATATTCTTGCCTCCATTGTCATAAATTAAATGACCATATATGCATGGGTTTATTTCTAGGCTCTCTATTCTGTTCCATTAATTTATGTGTCTGTTTTTTATGCTAATATCAATAATATTTCAATTACTATGGCTTTGTATATACTTTGAAGTAAGAAAGTATGATGCCTCCATATTCCTTCTTTTTTCTCAAGATCAATTGGACTATTTAGCATTTTTTGTGGTTCCTTACACATTTGGATTGTTTATTCTATTTCTGTGGAAAATGCCATTGGAATTTTGATAGGAATTGCATTGAATCTGTAGATTGCTTTGGGAATTATGGACATTTTTAACAATATTAATTATTTTAATCCATGAACATAAAATTTTTTTCCACTTATTTGTGTTTTTTCAATTTCTTTCATCAATGTCTTACAGTTTTTAGTGTACAGGTCTTCAACATCCTCAATTAAATTATTCCTAGATATTTTATTCTTTCTGATGCAGTTGTAAATGGGATTGCTTCCTTAATTTCCCTTTCTGATTGTTTGTTGTTAGTGTATAGAAATGTAACAAATTTTATATATTGATTTTGTACCCTGCAACTTTTTTGAATTTATTTATTAGTTCTAACAGATTTTTAGGTAGAGTCTTTGGGATTTCCTATATATAAAATCAAGTTTTCTGCAAATAGTAACCATTTTACTTTTTCGTTTTGATTTAGATCACTTTTATTTCTTTTTCCTGTGTAATCACTCTGGTTAGGATTTCCAATATGTTGGATGAAAATGGTGAGAGTGAGCATTCTTGTCTTGTTTCTGATCTTGAAGAGTTTTCAGCTTTTTGCTGTTAAGTATGTTTACTGTGGGCTTGTCATATAAGGCTTTTATTATATTGAGTTACATTTCATCTATACCCACATTGTTGAGATTTTAACATATATGGATATTGAATTTCGTCAAATGCTTTTTCTTCATCTATTCAGATGATCATATGGTTTTTATTTTTTATTTTGTTACTGTGGTGTATTATTGTTGATTGATTTGCAGATGTTAAATCATCTTTGTATCATTGGAATAAATCCCATTTGATCATGGTGAATGATCTCTTTATTGTTGAATTCAGTTTGCCAATATTTTGTTGTGGATTTTTGCATCTATACCCATCAGGGATATGGGCCTGAATTTTTTGTATGTGGTGCCCCTGCCTGGTTTCAGTATCAGGGTAATGCTGCTCTTGTAAAATTAATTTTGAAGAATTCCCTCCTCTTGAGTTTTGTGGAAGAGTTGGGGGGGGTGGATTTTTAGATATTTGGTAGAAATCACCCAGTGAAGCCATCTGATCCTGGACTTTTGTTTGTTGGGAGTTTTTTGATTACTGATTAGATTTCTTTACTGGAAATCAGTCTATTCGATTTATTATTTCTTCATGATTTATTCTTAGAAGACTACATGTTTCTAGGAACTAATCCATTTTTTGTAGGTAGTTCAATTTATTGGCATATAATTTTTCAGAGTAGTCTTTAATAATCCTTTGTAGTTCTATTGTGCTGCTTATTGCTTCTCCTTCATTTCTGAATTTGAGTCCTCTGTCTTAGTGAATCTAGCTAAATATTTGTCAATTTTGTTTATTTTTTCAAAGAACCAACTCAGTTTCATTGATCTTTTTTATTGTCATTTTAATCTCTATTTTATTTATTTCTGATCTAATTATTTTTCCTTTCTGCTAACTTTGGGCTTTGTTTATTCTTCTTTTCCTAGTTCCCTTGGATATACCTTTAAATTGTTTCTTTAAAATTTCTTTTGTTCCTTGAGGTAGGCCTGTATCTCTATAAGCTTTCCTCTTAGAGCTGCTTTTGTTGCATTCCATAAATTTTGGTATATGGTATTTCCATTTTCACTTTTCTCAAGTTTTAAAAAATTTCTCCTTTGATTTCTTTATTGATCATTGGTTGTTCAGTAGCATGTTGTTTAATCTGTATATATGTAGGATTTTTCCAGTTTTCTTCTTGTGATTGATTTATAGTATCATACCATTGTGATCAGAAAAAATTGCTTTATGATTTCAATCTTCTTAAATTAATTGAGATTTATTTTGTGGACTAACATATGATCTATCCTAAAGAATATTTCACATATACCTGAGAAGAATATATATTCTTTTGCTTTTATTTTATTTATTTTTTAAAAGTTTTTTTATTACTTGACAGAGGGAGAGTAAAAGAGCACAAGCAGGGTGAGTGGCAGAGGGAGAGGGAGAAGCAGGCTCCCATTGAGCAAGGGAGCCTGATGTGGGGCTTGATCCTAGGACACCGAGATCATGCTGAGCCAAAGGCAGTCACTCAACCAACTGAGCCGCCCAGGCACCCCTATTCTGCTGCTTTTAGATGGAATGCTCTGTATATATCTATTAAGTCCATATGGTCTCATGTGTTATTTCAGGATGATATTTCCTTATTGAATTTCTGTCCAGATGATTTATTCATTGGTGTGAGTGGGGTATAAAGTTCCCTACTATTATTGTGCTGCTGTCAATTTCTCTCTTTAGACCTGTTAATATTTGCTTTATATATTTAGGTGCTCCTGTGTTGGGTGCATAAATAATTATAAATGATATATCTTCTTGTTGAATAGATTCCTTTATCATTATGTAGTGCCCTTTTTGTTACTTTTAGTACAGTCTTTGTTTTATTTTGTTTTATACATATAGTATAACATCCAGTGCTCATCCCATCAAGTGCCCTTCTCAGTGCCCATCACCCAGTTACCCCAAACCCCCGCCCACCTCCCTTTCAGCAACCCATTGTTCGTTTCCCAGAGTTAGAAGTCTCTCAAGGTTTATCTCACTCTCTAATTTTTCCCACTCAGTTCCCCTCCTTTACCTTATAATCTCTTTGACTATTTCTTATATTCCCCATATGAGTTAAACCATATGATGATTGTCTTTCTCTGATTGACTTACTTCACTCAGCATAATACCCTCCAGCTCCATCTACATGGAAACAAATGGTGGGTGTTCATCCTTTCTGATGGCTGAGTAATATTCCATTGTATATATATACCACATCTTCTAAAATCCATTCTTCTGTTGAAGGACATTGTGGCTCCTTCCGTAGTTTGGCTATTGTGGACATTGCTGCTATAAGCATTGGGGCGCAGGTGTCCTGGCCCTACAGGTGTCACTACATCTGTATCTTTGGGGTAAATGCCCAGTAGTGCAATTGCTGGGTCATAGGGTAGCTCTATTTTTAACTCTTTGAGGAACCCCCACACTGTTTTCCAGAGTGGCTGCATCAGTTTGAATTCCCACCAACAGTGCAAGAGTGTTCCCCTTTCTCCACATCCTCTCCAACATTTGTTGTTTCCTGTCTTGTTAATTTTCACCATTCTCACTGGTGTGAGGTGGTATCTCATTGAGGTTTTGATTTGTATTTCCCTGATGGCAAGCGATGTGGAGCATTTTCTCATGTGCTTGTTGGCCATGTGTATGTCTTCTTTGAAGAAATGTTTGTTTGTGCCTTCTGTCCATTTCATGATTGGATTGTCTGTTTCTTGGGTGTTGAGTTTGGTAAATTCTTTATAGATCTTGGATACTAGCCTTTTATCTGATATGTTATTTGCAAATATCTTCTTCCATTCTGTAGGTTGTCTTTTAGTTTTGTTGACTGTTTCTTTTGCTGTGCAGGAGATTTTTATCTTGATGAAGTCCCAGTAGTTCATTTTTGCTTTTGTTTCCTTTGCCTTCATAGATTTATCTTGCAAAAAGTTGCTGTGGACAAGTTCAAAAAGGTTGCTGCCTGTGTTATTCTCTTGTTTTTTGATGGATTCTTGTCTCACAGTTAGATCTTTCAACCATTTTAATTGTATCTTTGTGTGTGTGGGTAAAAGAATGGTCTAGTTTCATTCTTCTGCATGTGGATGGCCAATTTTCCCAGCACCATTTATTGAAGAGACTGTCCTTTTTCCAGTGGATAGTCTTTCCTACTTTGTCGAATTTTAGCTCACCATAGAGTTGAGGGCCCGTTTCTGGATTCTCTATTCTGTTCCATTGATCTATGTGTCTGTTTTTGTGCCGGTACCACACTGTCTTGATGATCACAGCTTTGTAGTACAACCTGAAATCTGGCATTGTGAGACCCTCAGCTCTGGTTTTCTTTTTTAATATTCCCCTGGCTATTCAGGGTCTTTTTTGTTTCCACACAAATCTTAAGATGATTTGCTCCAACTCTCTGAAGAAAGTCCATGATATTTTGATAGGGATTGCATTGAATGTGTAAATTGCCCTGGGAAGCATAGACATTTTCACAATATTAATTCTTCCAATCCATGAGCATGGAATATTTTCCCATCTCTTTGTGTCTTCCTCAGTTTCTTTCAGAAGTGTTCTATAGTTTTTAGGGTATAGATCCTTTACCTCTCGGTTAGGTTTATCCCTAGGTATCTTATGCTTTTGGGTGCAATTGTAAATGGGATTGACTCCTTAATTTCTCTTTCTTCAGTCTTATTGTTAGCGTATAGAAATGCCACGTAGCGTATAGATGGGCAGCTCGGGTGACTCAGCGGTTTAGCGCCGCCTTCAGCCCAGGGCATGATCCTGGAGACCGGAATCGAGTCCCGCGTCAGGCTTTCTGCATGGAGCCTGTTTCTCCCTCTGCCTGTGTCTCTGCCTCTCTCTTTCTCTCTCTGTCTCTCATTAATAAAAAAAATAAAATCTTAAAAAAAAGAAAAAGAAATGCCGTAGATTCCTGGGCATTGATTTTGTATCTTGCCACCTTGCTGAATTGCTGTATGAGTTCTAGCAATCTTGGGGTGGAGTCCTTTGGGTTCTCTATGTACAGTATCATGTCATCTGTGAAGAAGGAGAGTTGACGTCTTCTTTGCCAATTTGAATGCCTTTTTGTTGTTGTTGTCTGATTGCTGGGGCTAGGGCTTCTAGTACTATGTTGAGTAGCAGTGATGAGAGTGGACATCCCTGTCGTGTTCCTGATCCTAGGGGAAAGGCTCTCAGTTTTTCCCCCATGAGAACGATATTTGCTGTGGACTTTTCCTAAATGGCTTTTGAGATGCTGAGGAATGTTCCCTCTATCCCTACAGTCTGAAGAGTTTTGATCAGAAATGGATGCTGTATTTTGTCAAATGCTTTCTTTGCATCTACTGAGAGGATCCTATGGTTCTTGCTTTTTCTCTTATTGATGTGATCTATCCTGTTGATTGTTTTATGAGTGTTGAACCACCCGTGCATCCCAGGGATAAATCCCACTTGATCATAGTGAATAATATTCTCAAAGTGCTGTTGGATCCTGTTGGCTAGTATCTTGTGAGAATTTTTGCATCCATGTTCATCAGGGATATTGGTCTATAATTCTCCTTTTTTGTGGGGTATTTGTCTGGTCTTGGGATCAAGGCAATGCTGGCCTCATAGAACAAGTTTGGAAGTATTCCCTCCCTTTCTATCTTTGAAGCAGCTTTAGTAGAATAGGTATTATTTATTCTTTAAATGTTTGGTAGAATTCCCCTGGGAAGCCATCTGGCCCTGGACTCTTGTGTCTTGGGAGGTTTTTGATGACTACTTCCATTTCCTCCCTGGTTAATTGGCCTGTTCAGGTTTTCTGTTTCTTCCTGTTCCAGTTTTGGTAATTTGTGGTTTTCCAGAAGTGCATCCATTTCTTCTAGATTGCCTAATTTGTTGGCATGTGTTTGCTCATAATACATTTTTAAAATCGTTTGTATTTCCTTGGTATTGGTTGTGATCTCTCCTCTTTCGATCATGAGTTTATTAATTTGAGTCTTCTTTCTTTTTAATAAGGCTGGCTAATGGTTTATCTATCTTATTAATTCTTTCAAAGAACCAACTCCTGGTTTTGTTGATCTGTTCCACAGTTCTTCTAGTCTCTATTTCATTGAGTTCTGCTCGGATCTTTATTAACTCTCTTCTTCCACTGGGTGTAGGTTTTATTTGCTGTTATTTCTTCAGTTCCTTTAGGTGCAAGGTTAGCTTGTGTATTTGAGTTTTTTCCAGTGTTTTGAGGGATGCTTGTATTGCAATGTATTTCCCTCTCAGGATTGCTTTTGCTGTATCCCAAAGATTTTGAATGGTTGTATCTTCATTCTCATTAGTTTCTACGAATCTTTTTAATTTTTCTCTAATTTCCTTGTTGATCCTTTCATCTTTTAGCAGGATGGTCTTTAACCTCCATGTGTTTGAATTTCTTCCAAATTTCTTCTTGTGATTGAGTTCTAGTTTCAAAGCATTATGGTCTGAAAATATGCAGGGAACAAACCCAATCTTTTGGTATCAGTTGAGACTGGATTTGTGACCCAGTATGTATTTCATTTTCATTAGTTTCCATTAGTTGTATTTCATTTTCATTAGTTTCCATCTTTTTAATTCTTCTCTAATTTCCTGGTTGACCCATTTATCATTTAGTGGGATGCTCTTTAACCTCCATGTCTTTGAGTTTCATTCCAAATTTCTTCTTGTGATTGAGTTCTAGTTTGAAAGCATCTTGGTCTGAAAATATGCAGGGGACAATTCCAATCTTTTGGTATCAGTTGAGACCTGATTTGTGACCCAGTACAGTCTATTCTGGAGTAGGTTCCATGTGCACTTGAGAAGAATGTGTATTCAGTTGCATTAGGATGGAATGTTCTGTATATCTCTGTGGAATTGATTTGGTCCAATGTATCATTCAAGGCTTTTGTTTCTTTGGTGACATTATGCTTAGAAGATCTGTCTTTTGCTGAGAGCACTATGTTGAAATCTACTACTATTAGTGTATTATTATCTAAGTGTATCTTTACTCTGGTTATTAATTGATTGGTATACTTGGCTGCTCCCACATTAGGGGCATAAATATTCATGAGTGTTAGGTCTTCTTGTTGGATAGATCCTTTAAGTATGATATAGTGTCCCTCTTTATTTCTTACTACAGTCTTTGGGATAAATTTTAATTTATCTGATATGAGGATTGCTATCCCTGCTTTCTTTTGAGGACCATTTGAATGGTAAATGGTTCTCTACCCCTCATTTTCAGGCTGGAGGTGTCCTTAGGTCTAAAATGAGTCTCTTATAGACAGCATATAGATGGTCTTGCTTTTTTACACAGTCCGATACCCTGTGTTTTTTGATGGGATCATTTAGCCCATTCACATTCAGAGTAACTATTGAAAGATAGGAGTTTAGTGTCATCGTATTACCTATTCAGTCCCTGTTTCTGTGGATTGTTTCTTCGGGCTTCCTCTTTCTTTTACAGGATCCCCCTTAATATTTCTTGCAAAGCCAGTTTGGTGGTCACATATTCTTTCAGTTTCTGTCTATCTTGGAAGCTCTTTATCTCTCCTATTCTGAATGACAGCCTTGCTGGGTAAAGTATTCTTGGCTACATGTTTTTCTCATTTAGGACCCTGTATACATCATGCCAGCCCTTTCTGGCCTGCCAGGTCTCTGTGGAGAGGTCTGCTGTTAATCTGATATTTTTCTCCATATAACTTAAGAATCTCTTGTCTCGAACTTATTTAAGAATTTTCTCTTTATCTTTTAAGTTTGCAAATTTGACTATTAAATGTTGAATGATTTAAATTTATTTTTTGGGGTCCTCTCTATCTCTTGGATCTGAATGCCTATTTCCTTCCCCAGATTAGGGAAGTTCTCAGCTAAGATTTGTTCAAATAAAGTCTCAGCATCTTCTGGAATCCAAATAAAACATATATTCTTTCTTCTCAAGCTATCATTTATTTCCCTAAGCCTTTGCTCTTGGGTTCTTAATTGTTTTTCTCCTTTTTCCTCAGCTTCCTTCTTTTCCATCAACTTGTCTTCTATGTCACTCACTCTCTCTTCCACCTCATTAACCCTAGCATTTAGAGTATCCAGTTTGGACTGCATCTCAGGCATAGTATTTTTAATTTTGTCCTGATTAGATCTCAATTCTGCAGTAAGAGAGTCTCTAGAGTCCTTTATGCTTTTTTCCAGAGACACCAGTAACTTTATAATTGCAGTTCTGGTTGAATTTATGACATTGTATTTACATCTACATTCAGTAATACTGTGGCAGAGACTATTGCTTCTAGTTCTTTCTTTTGTGGTGAATTCTTCCTTCTAGTAATTTTATCTAACACAGAGTGGTTGTATAAGCATGCAGAGTAAAAAATATCATCCACGATCTAAGTAAAATACACCCTAGACAATTCTGAAGAGGTTAGGGACCAGGAAATAAAAGAAAAAGAACAGAGAAAAATAAAACAAAAGGACCACTAAAGTGAAAAGTTAATTTTAAAACAAAATAGTAAGAATAAAAAAAGAAAAAACAGAGAAGAAGAAGAAAAAAAGGGGTAGTAGTAAGGAAGTGGTGGTAGAGAGAGAATATAGCCTCCCTGAGGGGACATAGAGGGTGATCCTCTTGATTCTGAGTGTATTTAGTTCTGTATGTTAGATGTTCAATTCCAAATTTATATAAACCAGCAAAACTCATATAAAGACCCAACATCAACCACAAAACATAAACGAGATAAAAAAGGGGGGCAGAATGGGAAACAAGAGAGAATATAGTCTCACAGAATGAACCAACACGTGTTCCATCTGGTTCTGGGTACATTTTCGCCCATGTGTTAGAAGGCACTAATTTCTACCATTATAAAACAAAATGAGACAGAAAAAATAAAAACCCATAACTTGTATATCTACTAAAATTAAATTGAATACATTGAAGGGAATCCAAAAATGAAGATTATATCTAAGAGATATAATTGTAGAACTATGAAAGTCAAAAAGGAAAAAGGTTATAAACGAAAAGTTGGTAAAACATTGTAGTTAAGGCAGGAAAAGAGGAAAAATATTGGAAATTTCAAAGCTGAAATAAAAACGAATCGTAATAAAAAACATCCCAAACCCTTTAGTTCTATATACTATTTTCCCTCAGTCCTGGAGCTTTCCAGTGCTGCTTTATCAAGAACTTGCTCTTCCCCGTTCTTCCAGCAGTTCTTCTGGGGGAGGGGTCTATTGCCCTGATTCTCAGGTGTCTGTGCCCCACCGGAGTCGCCCACCTCCTGCCGGGTGTAGGGCTCAGTGTGAGTTGTTTATCCTGTGAGACCTTTGTTCCTTGATGGTCCCACACCAGGTGAAAGGTGAAAAGAAGAGAGAAAAGAAAAAAAAAAAAAGGCAGTGGCCAGATCTCCAGGTCCTGGGCCAAGAGCTGCCCGCCAGTACTGAACTGTAGTGTCTGTCCACACTGGCCTAGATGCTCCTGGGGGCTAGGCGCAGGTGCACTGCTCTGCACAAATTGCAGGGCGCCCAGCGGCAGGAGAGTTCTCGCTGTCCTGTGCGCTCCTGAGGTCCGCCTCTCCCGAAGGAAACAGAGGACAGCCAGCTTTGTCTGCTTTGGCGCCCTCGGATCAAGGAGCCTGCTCTGCTGGACCTGTGCTCCCAGGGTCCGCCCTCCCAAAGGGAACCGAGGACAGCCTTCTCATCTACTGCCGGACTCTAGGGTAAAGGGACCTCTGCAGCTGACCCGTGTATGCGGCGGGCTGCTCCCAAATGCCCCAGAGGGTTGCGGCGCTCCAGCCCTTTACTGAGATTGGATCCTGGTTTGCCGGGAGCTTGCTCCCTGGCGCCCCTACTTTTATTGGGAATCTGAAGGCTTCACTGCCCCTCCTGCGAGTCTGCCCTAGTTTCCTTCCAAGCATTTTTCATTCAGGGAAAACTCAGGTGCGGATTTTTAAAGTTCCTGCTTATCCAGGGCTCAGTTTTTGTGCCCCTGAGGCTTTCCGGGCTGGGCCTTCATGTCGGGCTTTCCCAGGCTGGGATTTGGGGTGGGCTTGTCAGGGCTCCGCTTTCACCCAGCTTATCGCGGCTCCCCTCCCCCACCTTTTTTCCTTCACCTTCCTATGTTGTCAGAAGTGAAAACTTGTCTCTCTGTAGCATTCCAGCTGCTCTCTCTTTACATATCAGGTCGAATTCGTAGGTGTTCAGGATGTTTTGAAAGTTATCTAGGTAAGTTTGTGGGACCAGGTAGGTTGAGGATCCCTACTCGTCTGACATCTTGCCTCTTCCCTCCGCAGGAGTGCCTGACTGGCTTAGTCAGTAGAGCATGCGGCTCTTGATTCCAGGGTTGTAAATTTGAGCCCTACATTTGGTGTAGAGATTGCTTGAAAATAAATCTTTAAAAAAACAAAGTCCATTTGGTTTCATATAGGTACAGCCACCCCAGTTTCCTTTTGCTTCCATTTCCATGAAACATCCTTTTCCATCCCTTCACTTTCAGTTGTGTGTGTCCTTACATCTGAAGTGAGTATCTTGTAGGCAGCATATAGATGGGTCTTGTTTCTTTTACCCATACAGCCACTCTATGTTTTTTGACTAGAGAATTTAGTCCATTTACATTTAAAGCAATTATTGATAGGTATGTGCTTATTTTATTCATTGCTTTCTGGTTGTTTTGTAGTTATTCTCTGTTCTTTTCTTTTTCTCTTTCTTCCCTCGTGGTTTGATGACTTTCTATAGTGTTATGTTTATATTTCTTTCTTTCTTACTATGTTTGTGTATCTACTATAGGTTTTTGCTTTGTTGTTATCATGAGGCTCATATATAATAGCCGATATATACATGTGTCTATTCTAAGTTGAAAGCATGATGTAATACACTCTACAATTCTACATTTTTTTTACCATCCCCACCATGGTTTATATTTTTGATGTCATATTTTACATTTTATTCTGTATATCCTTTAACTAATAATTGTAGTTATAGTATTTTTACTACTTTTGTCTCTTAATCTTGATATTACCCTTATAAGTGATAAATTCATTATCTTTACCATATGTTTACCTTTACCAGTAAGATGTAGTTTTATGTGTTTTCTTGTTCCTAAATAGTGCCTTTTCTTTTCAGCTTAAATAATTCCCTTTAACATTTCCTATGAAGCCAGTTTAGTGGTGATGAACTTCTTTAGCTTTTGTTTGTCTAGCAATCTCTATCTCTCTCTCTCTCTCCTTCAATTATGAATAATAACCTTGCCAGGTAAAGTATTCTTGGTTTGAAATTTTTTCCTTTCAGCACTTTGAATATATAATGCCGCTCATTTCTGGTCTGTAAAGTTTCTGATGAAAAATCTGCTGATAATCTTATGAGGGCTCTCTTGTATGTAACAAGTTGTTTTTCTTATACTGCTTTTAAGATTCTCTCTTTATCTTTACGTTTGACGTTTTAATTATAATGTGTCTTGGTGTAGGTTGTTTTGAGGTCCTTTTTTTGGAACTTTTTTTTGGGATTCCTGGATCTAGATATCTGTTTCCTTCTCTAGGTTAGGGAAGTTTTCAGCCATTATTTTTTCAAATAAGTTTTCTGCCTCTTTCTTTCTTTTCTCCTTCTAGGACCTCTATAATCTTAATGTTATTCTGTTTGATGTTGTCCTCTAGAAGTTCTTTAAGCTATCTTCACTTTTTTTAATTTATTCTTAAGATTTTATTTATTTATTCATGACAGACACACACTGAGAGAGGCAGAGACACAGGCAGAGGGAGAAGCAGGCTCCCTGTGGGGAGACTGATCCAAGACACCACCTGAGCCAAAGGCAAATGCTCAACCACTGAACCATCCAGGCAGCCCAAGCTGTCTTCACTTTAAAAAAATTATTTAAAAAAAATTATTTTATTGTTGTTGTTGTTGTTGTTACTCCTTTTGGGTGAGTTTCATTAACCTGCCTTCCAGATGCCTGATTCTTCCTTCTGCTTCATCTAGTCTGCTGTTGAAACCCTCTAATGTATTTTTTAATTCAGTTATTGCATTCTTCAGCTCTGTGGCTTCTGTTTAGTACTTTCCTACATTTTCTCTTTGTTCAAGTCTCTACTTTGTTCATCTATTCATCTTCCAAGTGTGATGAGCATCTCTACGACCATTGCTTTGAACTCTTTAGCAGATAAAGTACTACTCTCCATTTCATCAAGGTTTTTTTCATTAAAGTTTTTATCTGGGGTTTTATTTGGAATTTATTCCTGTTTCACCATTTTGCTTGACTCTCTCTGATTGTTTTTATGTATTAGGCAAAATAGCTATCTCTCCCAGTCTCAAAGGAGTGGACTTGTGTGGGAGATGAACCTTATCACTTAACCTTGCTCTAGCTCTTTGTTGTGTCTCAGATCTTTGTGATTTTTCTAAACAGGCTAACACATTTTTGATAGGATCCAGTTGTTGAGGATATGTCAAGACCTATGAGTGTTCCAGAGGGAGGGATCTCAGCATCTAGTTTCAGACCAATTGATAACTAGACCCTCAGATGGCAACTTTTAAGGTATGCAAATGTATATTGTGGGATCACAATTGTAAGCCTACTGTCCTCCAGACCAGGTGATTTGGAGATGTTCTCTTAGTGAGAGTTGCAAAAATCATAGGTCCAGATAAGTGTATGAGCTCCTTTCTGGGACCTACTGACAAGCTGTAGTGAGACCATGGGAGAGCACAACAATAATATTCCTAGCCTATGTTCTCTGAGAACATCTCTGTAGTGTTTAGATATGTGGTAGGCCTGAAGCTTACCCCTGAGGTTGACGCTCTGGGACAAGTAAATAGGCCTTTCTCACAGAAGACTGAAGGTGTTTCATTCTGCTGTCTGGGCAGGGTTGGTAGCCTGCCAAGAGCTTTTTTCTCCAATTGTTTCAGACTCGTGGGGCCCTGAACACAATTTACTAGAGTTATGTGCTCACTGGGCATCCTCTGTCTGGACTGTGTGCACAGGTTTGACAGATCCAAGGGAGTGGTACAGGGGCAGGGCACTCTCCCCATCTGGTTTTGGCAGGGCTGGAGGAGCAGTGTGGAGGCAGGATACACCAGCAGATTGGAGGAAAAACACAAAAATGGTGCCTGCCAGTGCCTCCGTCCACAGAGAGAGTTCTAACTGGCTCTTGCCCCTCTGGCAGATGCTTTAAGATTAGTAAACAAATCTCCTTCTCCTGTGGTCTAGGTGTTTTCCAAAGTGCTGGTTTTGTGCTGGGTCTGAGGGCAAGTGAATCTACATCTCCATTCCCTATAGCCCTGTGGCTCTTCTGGACCTAAGCTCCACTGATTTTTAAAGCCAGAAATGTTGGGGACTCATCTCTTCCATGAAAGTCCCAGAGGTTGGGTGCCTGATGTGTGACACAAATTCATCACTCTTCAGGGAGAAGCGCCGTATTTGTGAGAGCCCCCCGATTGCGGTTGTCACACCAAGGGTGGGGAGATATAACAGGTGGCCCTGTTAGCCTTTGTTTTAGAGAAGCTCTTCACCTAGTTTTGTCTTTTTCAGAGGGGAATATTGCTTATGTAGCTGTAGATTTTTTGTGTCCTTGGGAGGAGGTGAGTTCAGAATCTCCCTATGCTACCATATTGAACTGCCTACCCTGGGCTTTACTTTATTATTTGAATTGACCTACATTACCCTCATTTTCACTTAAAACTTTGTTTTTTCCGTTTTACAAAAGAAATAAGGCTTTTTATTCAAACATTGATTATTCTGTCCCAATCCTACCTGGTTCTGCAATTCAATTCTGGCACTGACCACTTGGAGTTGGTGCCAACCCCATAAAAAGGCTTAGTCTTCCATAAGCATGCCTCTACTTCAGACACCACTCTCAAGTTTAAGGGGTTCCCAGATCACACACACTTCTGACCAACTAACTACAAATTTGGAGGTACCTAATACTCAGATTCAATAATTAGAATGATTCAAAGAAGTCAAGAAAGTGCTGTACTTATAAATGATACAACTCAGGCACAGCCAAATGATGAGGCATGGAGGGTGAGGTCTGGAAGGGTTCTGGATGCAGAGCTTCTGTGCCCTCACCCCAGGAAATCAGGGCACATCATCTGCCCAGGGCACATCAGTGTGTTTACCAAGAAGCAGCTCCACCAAGCCTCAGTGCTCAGAATTTTCACTGGGGTTTTTCTCCAGAGGTACAGTTGATTAAACCACTGGCAATATGAGACTTGACTGATGAGACATGAGACCATCTCCAGCTTTTTTCTCTCCCTGAAGGTCAGGCTGGTTCCAAGTTTCACTCTAATCACAAATTTGGTCTTTCTGGTGACCAGCCCCCATTCTGAAGCTCTCTTGGGTCTCCCTACCAGTCTCCTCCTTGGCATACCCTTGGGTGTGATCCAGGTGCTCATAAATAGCAAAGAAATGTCTATCACTTGAGGGAGTGTCTCTTAGAAGCTCTGGGCTGAAAACCAAGGGCAAAAATGAGACAAATTACTTATACAACACACACATAATAATTTAACAATGCAGAAAATGTTTATATAGAAAACAAAAGTCACTCATAATCCCCAAACCCAGAAATAGTCACTGCTGACGTTGGGTTCTTTCAGAGTTGTTTTCTGTGCACATATCAGTATGTAAATAAAATCGCTTTTATGCAAATGCCACTTTATTTAATGTACTCTTTTGCAATTTGTTATTTTCAGTTATTTTGGGCCTATTTCTATATCATTATGTTTAAACCAAACTTGACCTCATTATTTTAAACTGTTGGACTTAATACACCATTGCTTACTTTCTAAAAACAAACACACAAACAAACCAAAAACTCTTTAGTGGGAATTAGGGTCATTCCTAGGTTCTTTTTCCTTCTTTTGGAAATTACCACAATGTTTCTGGTCTCTGTGAAAATCTTTGTGCACTTGTTCAAACACATGTAAGATGAGTTCTTATAAAAAGGAAAAATATAGATGAAAAGATGCGTGCATTTTAATTTTTACCATGTGTTTTCAAGAGCCCTTTAAACACATTTAACTCATTCCCACCAATGAATGCCTGCTATCAATTCTATTACTTTCAACTTTTTGTGTCTATTAAATATAAAACATAGTCTACCACTTTTCTTCTTTTAAAAGGTGAGTTTTGGGATCCCTGGGTGGTGCAGCGGTTTGGCGCCTGCCTTTGGCCCAGGGCGCGATCCTGGAGACCCGGGATCGAATCCCACGTCGGGCTCCCAGTGCATGGAGCCTGCTTCTCCCTCTGCCTGTGTCTCTGCTTCTCTCTCTCTCTCTCTCTCTGTGTGTGTGACTATAATAAATAAATTTTAAAAATTAAAAAAAAAAATAAAAGGAGTTTTGTGTGCATTTGTCTTTTGAAAGATAATGTGTTACACAGTTTAAAAATCTTATTTTCTCTTTGATGATTTAGAATGTTTATTATGTGGTTATTTAGTTCCACTAATTTAATTTACATGCTTAAAAATATTTTTCAATTAATCCACTTGAACAGTTTTGATTTCAATCTTTCCTCTGGAAAATAAAGAAATATTACTTTCTCTCAGCTTTTCCACTTCTTTCTCTTATCCTCCTCATTGTTCTCAGTTGAAAACTGAGTCTGATACCTGGTAACCTGGTCTGCTTTTGGTAAACTATGCTGTCATGTAAGTGTGATGTCATTTGCTCCAGTGTATGATATCATGGCAAAAATTTTAAAACCATACATATACAATTTAACATCTGGATTTGGGTGAAATCATTTTAATTTAACACTCATTCTACATAATAATGGATTTTATGGGAAGTGATATTCCAGAGACTTAGCATCCAGACCTAGGGATCAGGGTTCTAGAAGCTTCCTGTGAAACCTTGGTCAAGCAAGGAAATCCAGGGACTCCAGGATGGGGTGAGGGGCATTGGGGGTATATGGAGAGACTTGATGGTTATTTCTGACTTCTATGTGAATAGGCTATGGAGAGTTTTTTTAATTATAAAAAGTAAGCTTTTTTAAAACACAAAAGATAAAAATACTATTCTTATAGCAAGCACCAACAAGGCAGAACTAAGAAGAATGTGACAGTATTTATCCTGTGTCTAATCCTATCTCATTGTACCCCTCAGAGGTGACTGGCAACTAATGTTGCCAGTTTGGTTCTTATTGAGCTCATTTTTTCCTATGCTTATAGAAACATGTCTCATGTTTTTACTCTTCCTCAATTTTCTATTAAAAAAATTTCAAACCTATGGAAAAATTTCAAAAATAGTATAAAAAACCACCTACAAACCTTCTTCCTTCTCTCTCTCTCTCTCCCCACTGAGCCATTTCAAAATTATATGAGAATAAATTGAAGACACCATGACAGACTTCATTCCTAAATATTTAGCGTGTATTTCCTAAGAACAGTTACATTCTTCTACATGACCACAATATAATGATCATACCAGGAAATTTAGCATTGATATACTGAAGTAAATACAGACTTCCCCCTAAAGATTTCCTTAATTATTGCCATAATTGCCATAATGTCCTTTATAGTAGTTTGTTTGTGTTAAACTCAAGACCTAGTCATAACCGAACATTCCATTTAGTTGCTGGGTCAACTCAGAACAATTTTCAAGCCTCTTTTACACATTTTATGACATTGGCATTTTTGCAGAGTCTATGTCAGATGTTTCCTTGTATTTGGAATCAGATTTTGCGTTTTTGGCATGAATGCTACATATGTGATGTCATCTTCCCTGTGTATCACAGAAGGAGGCACACAGGGCCAGTATGCCCCACTATACATTGTGCAAAGTTTGATCATTAGTTCGAGTGGTGCCTGCCAGATTTCTCCATATCCTGTTCTTCAACTATCTTTCACCTAATGCAGACATAGGCAAACTTTTTCTGTGACGGGCCAGATATATATATATTAAGTTTTGCAGGCAGAATAGAGTCTCTGTCACATATTTTTTCTTTCTTCCCAACCATTTAAAAACATAAAAACCATTCTTAGCTGGTAAGCCTTACATAAACGGGTAGATTGACAATTCTTGCTTATAGTAGTCCTTACTTTGTTGGTTGTAAAATGGTGACTTTTAAATTTCCATTATTCCTTCTGCATTATTAGTTGGCATTCCTCTTGCAAAATAATATATACAGTGTGGTACTATTTATATGAAGAAGTAGTATACATCTGTGCAGTATCTCTGGGAAGACACATAAGAAAGTAGTAATAGTGCTTGCTGGATGGAAGGAAAGCAGAATATCTGGAAGACAGAGGTGGGAGGGAGATATTTTACTGAACATTGTTTTGTACTTTGGAATTTTGAACCATGTTAGGGGACTTTGAGATGGATTGGGATGGTCGAGGAGGAGGAAGGTGCTAAAAATGACTCCAGTGTGGTCTGGCTTCCAAGATAGAGGGTTATGCCAATTCTTGAACTAAAAGCTACAAATAGAATTCATCAGCTCTAGTGCAGAGTTGCTGGGACATTGAGAGGAATGTGATCCAAAGCACAGCAGAGGGACTGGCCAGAGGCAGGAAGGGACTCAGGGCCTTTCAGTGGGGGGAAAAAGGAAGACAGTACGTGTCGTGATGGTGGCAGGTTTGTTGAGTGGGTACCAATGAACAGTATTTCATGTTGTCTTTATTGACTTTGCTACTATTGACAAATTGAGAAAAATCAGTAAATTGCACTTTTTTTCTCTCTCCAGTTAAAATTTTTTAAAAAGCTGAGGTTGTGCAGATGAGAATCAAAATATCAACTTTGTCATACTGCACCCAGAATTAGATAATTTACCACCTGGCTAGTCACAGGAGGTGATGGACACATGCAAACTCCAGACCAAACAGTGCAAGAGAGGAGGCTGAGCTGCCAGTCCTTTGCATTCTTCCAAATTAACTAACTAGAGAAGTGGGTGAGGAAGCCGAAAGTTAGTTACACTAATTGGTATGGCTCCACGCGGAAACAAGAAATCCAAGAAAAGAGCCTTTCTCTTACTATATGTTTATATCTCTACACTTCTGCCAATATTGGGTGACACAAATATTTTTAGTTTTTACCTATTGGTTGGGCTAAAAATGTTATCTCATTATGGAAATATTTTTAACTACACTTGTCTGGGCCTCACTTTTGTAAATTTGGATTCAGTTGGTTTGGCATGATTCTCATTTGTGCATTTAAAAACATTTACAAATCTCGGGGTGCCTGGCTGGCTCAGTTGGTGAAGTGAGCGACTCTTGATCTTGGGGCTGTGAGTTTGAGCCTCACACTGGGTGTAGAGATTACTTTAAGAACATTCATAAATATCATTCCTGATAATCATGTTATCAAGCTAAGGTTGAGAAAGCCTTGGAATTTTATTGAGGTGGTAAGAGGGTGTCAGCAAATGTTTTTGTCTACTTCTGATTTTCTACTTTGATCTTCATTTGCTTTATTTCTAATATAATCCCTCCTTATCCCAATCAAAAGGCTGGGACACATTGAAATGGGCAGTGTGGGGGTCACATGAGGCCCTTTCTCCCCAGCTGCTGGGCTGTAGCTACTCCTCCTCGACCCCACACACACTTCAGATCTCTGCTCTAGCTTGCAGTGCAGGTTGTATTAGGGAGGTTCCTTGGTCCTACAGCACTGTGCCGGTTCCCAAGCTCAGGAAATGTGGTCCACCCCCAGGACCTATTTCATTTTGGTTCTAGTTGTACCAAGTCTGGCAACTATCCTTCAGCACTTGTAGGGAAAGGTTAAGGTTGTCCAAGTTTCAGCGTAGTTTTCATTTTTTATTTTAGTTCCTTCCCTGATTTTTGTAGTTTTCAGGGAGGAGGCTCTAAAAATGTCTACTTACACAGCCATATTTCCTGGAAGTACTTCCTTACTTCCCTGAATTAAAAAAAAAAAAAAAAAAAGCTCAGGTGTATTTAGATTGAAGCAGTAATTTCATGCTTCCAGCTTTCCCATCTGCCCTGAGGCAACTATATGTGAACAGATCTGCTTCAACATACACAGACTAAATAATATGCTCCGACTTTTTTCTTATTTTATAGATTTTAGATAATATATTTTTGATTCTTTTTTCTTATATTTTGATTTACGTTCCAATTTTAGATCTTTGATTATTTACTGTATCATTCAGATTGGGCTAGGCTACGTTTCTATCAATTTTGCTTTATATATTTTGAGCATATATTATTAGGTGTATCCAATTTTTTGGATACACTTTTATCATTATTAAATGTCATTCTTTATCTTTAGTAAAACCTCTTTACTTTAAACTTTGCTTTGTTTGGTATTGGTATATCTGTACCAGTTTCTTTCAGTTATTTTTTGCATACCCCATCCTTTCATGTTCAAAAATGCTGTGTCCTCATATTTCTTGTGTGTTTATTGCAAATAAAATGTCCTTGGATATTTTTATATTTGTATATAACAGTCTTTGTCTTCTTGAGGTTAGAATACATTTACCCTGGTAATCCGGATTGTGACTACTGATTTACTTGGATTTCAATCTATAATCTTACTATTTACTTTCTATTCATCTCATCTGTTCTATGTTCCCTTTCAACTCCTTTCCTTTTGGTGGAATTCATTGTGTTTTATTAGTCCATTCCCCCTTAATAATCATACATTCTCTTATTATTCTTTTAGTGTTTACTCTAGAGCTTGCAACGTGTATCCTTGACCCACTGGTACATATCTTAAATTAGTATATTTATCATTTGATTATGATGCAAGGACTGGAGCCCAGCTTATTTTCTGTCACTATAGATTTGTTTTACCTGTCCTAGAATTTCCTAAGAATGAAATAATGTTGTACATGCTCTTCTGTGTATGGCTTCTTTCACCCAGAATATTGTTTTTGAGATTCAGTCATGTTGTTGTGGGTATCTAGTCTGTTCCTCTAATTGTTGAGTAATATCATTGTATGGATATTCCATAATTTGTTCATCTAGTTACCTATTGATTAATATTTGGATTGTTTCTGGTTTTTAATGTTGTAAAGAAAGATGCTATAAACATTCATGTAAAAGTCATGTTGTGGACTTAATTTTTCTAAGAGAAATACCCAGAACTGAAATTGCTGAATCATAGGTCATTGTGTGTTTCACTTTATAAGAAAATGCTAAGTAATTTTTCAAAATTATTGAACTATTTGCATTCCCAGTAGCATTGTATGAGAGTTCTAATTGCTGTACATTTTTGTCAACACTTAGTATTGTCAAGTGTTTTAATTTTATCCATTTCACTTGTGTGACAGTATTCCATTGTGGTTTTATTTATTTAATTTTTTAAAAAAGATTTTATTTATTCATTCATGAGAGACACAGAGAGAAAAGCAGAGACATAGGCAGAGGGAGAAACAGGCTCCATGAAGGAAGGCCAATGCACAACTCGATCCCAGGACCCCAGGATCATGCCCTGAGCTGAGGTCAGGTGCTCAACCACTGAGTCACCCAGGTGTCCCTCCATTGGCATTTTAATGTGCATTTCTGATAACTAATGATGTTGAGAATTTTTTCATGTGCTATTGACCATTCATATATCTTGCTATTCTAATCATTTGTCCATATAAAAAATTAAGTTGTATGTTTCATTTTATTGAGTTGCAAGATTTCTTGATATATTCTTGGTAGAAGTTCTTGGCTAGATACGTATGGCATTATATATATGTATATAATTTTTATATTTATATATATTTTATATATTTTTCTCTGTGACTTGTCTTCATCTTTTTCAAAAGTGTCTTGTAATGAGTACAAGATTTTATCTTATTTTATTTTATTTTATTTTTTTTAAGTACAAGATTTTAATTTTGATGACGTAAAATTATAATATTTTCCTTTTATCGTTTGTGCTTTTTGTGTCCTATATAAGAAATTTCTACTTACCAAAGGTTGCAAAGATTTTTTTCCCTATATTTTCTTATGAAATTTTGGTGACTTTAGCTTTTACATTTAAGTCTATGATCTATTTTGAGTTAATTTCTGTGCATAGGATAAAGTAAGTACCAAAGTTCATTCATTTCCACATGAAAAACCAATTGCCTAGCATGATCTGATGAAAAGACTGTCATTTCCACTATTGCAATTAACTTGGCACTTTTGTTAAAAATCAATTGATTACATACGTGTAGGTCTATTCCTGATCTATTATGTTCCTTGGATTTATATGTCTATTTTTTTGCCAAAACCACACTCTCTTGATTAGCTTTATACTAAGTCTTGAAATCAAGTAGTCCTCTTCTACCTTCTTCCTTTTAAATATTGTTTTGGCTATTATCTGTTCTTTGCATTTTTTATATAAATTTTAGAAATCGCTTATCAAATTTTGCAGAAAAATATTTTTAGCACTTTTGTTTGGGTTATGTTAAACTTATAGATCAATTTCAGGAGAATCAACATCTTAAAAATATCAAAACTCCAGTTCAGGTACATGTTAGAGTGCTCCATTTATTTTTTATATTTAATTTCTCTTGTTAGTGTTTTGTAGTTTTTAGTATACAGATCTTCCACTTATTCTGTTAAACTTATCTCTAATACTTCATGTTTTTGATACTATTGTGAATGGCATTATTTTTAAATTTCATTCTCCAATTGCTTCTTTGTGGTTTTGATCTTGTATTCTGTGATCTTGCTAAAATCACTTACTAGTTCTGATAACTTTTTTAATAGATTACTTAAGATTTTCTACATATATGCTCATGTTGATTTTGAATAAAAGGTTTTGCTCTTTTCTTATCAATCTGTGTGCATTTTATTTCTTTTACTTAACTTATTTCACTGGCTGGAGCCTCTAACAAATGTTCAAGAGATGTCTTGTTCCTGGTTTTACAGGGACATCAATCAATCTTTGACCTTAGGGAGGATGGTAGCTATACTTATTTTATATTTTATTTTATTTTATTTTATTTTATTTATTTTATTATTTTATTTTGGATGTCCTTTATTAAGTTGAGGAAGTTCCCTTCTATTCCTACTCATATGAGAGTTTTCATCATGAATGGGTGTTGAGTTTTGTCAAGTACTTTTTATGTATGCATTAGGATGATAATAAAATTTTCTTCTCTGAATGAGATAAATCACACTGATTAATTTTTAAAAATTTAAACCAATTTTATATGCCTGGGAAAAACTCCACTTGGTCAAGATGTATTAGTCTTTTTATACATTGCTGAGTTTAGTTTGGTAATATACTACTAAGGGTTTTGAATTTATATCCATTTTATTTTCTTGTAATATCTTTATCTGATTTTGTTAAGAGTATAACCCTGGCTTCATAAAATGACTTGAGATGTATCATCCTTTATTTTATGAGAGATTTTTATAAGATTGATGTTCATTCTTCATTAAATGTTTGTTAGGATTTATCAGAGAGTTTTCTGGGCATAAAGGAATTTGGTTTTGTTTTTGGAATTAGGTTATTAATTATGAATTAAATTTCTTTAAAAGATATAGTACTATTCAGTTTTTCTATCTCTTCTTGGATCTGTTTTGTTAATTTGTGGTTTTTCAAAGAATTCTATTTTATTTAGTTGTCAACTATTTTGGAATAAACTTATTTATAATAGTCCTTTGTTATTCTGTCTTTAGGATCTATGGTAAAGTCCCTTCATCATGTCTGATTTGGTAATTTGTATTTTCTCCATACTTTTAAGTCTTACTTAGGGACTCATCAATTTTACTGACATTTTCATTTATTTTTCTCTATTGTTTGTCCAGTTTCTATTTCATTAATTTCTGCTCTTTATTATTTCCTTCTATTTTATTTGGATTTAATTTGATGTTCTTTTTATAGCTTCTTAAAGTAGAATTTTAGAAAGTTGGTTTTTGGGGCACTTGAGTGGCTTAGTTGGTTTAGCATCTGCCTTCAACTCAGGTCATGATACTAGTACAAGGGTCCTGGGATTAAGCCTCTTCTTGGGCTTCCTGCTCTGCAGGAAGCTTCTCCCTCTCCCTCTACTGCTCCCTCTGCTTGTGATCTCTAATTCTCTGTCAAATAAATAAACAAAATCTTTAAAAACAAGTTGGTTTTAAACCCTTTCTCTTTTTCTGAAAATGCATTTTAAGTTAAAAATTTTCCTCTAGGGATCCCTGGGTGGCGCAGCGGTTTGGTGCCTGCCTTTGGCCCAGGACACGATCCTGGAGACCCCGGATCGAATCCCACATCGGGCTCCCTGCATGGAGCCTGCTTCTCCCTCTGCCTATGTCTCTGCCTCTCTCTCTCTCTGTGACTATCATGAATAAATAAATAAAATCTTAAAAAAAAAAATTTTTTTTCCTCTAAGCACTGTTCTAGCTGCAGTTCTAGAACAAATTTTAACACATTGTGTTTTCATTACATTTGATTCAAAATATTTTAAACTTACTTTGTGAATTATGCAATATGTAAAACTGTATTTTACTCATAAAATACTTGAGAATTTTCTAGGTGTATTATTGTTATTGATTTCCAACTTATTTCCATTGTAGTCTGAGAATATTTTCTGTTTTAACTCAGTACTTTTAAATTTTCTGAGAATTTTTCTGTGGCCTAACATATACTCTATCCTTTATGAACATTCCATGTGTGCTTGAAAAGACTGTATCCTGCAGTGGTTAATGCAGTGCTCTATAAATTTAATTTGGTCAAGTTATTTGCTAGTGTTTGACAAGTATATATCTTTACATGTTTTATTCATTACTGAAGGAGGTGTGTTAAAATCTTCTACTGTTTGTGGATTTGTTTTCTTCATATATTGTACATCATGTATTTTTAAAGTTTGTTATAGTTACATTCGGATTGTTGTATTTCCTTAATGAATTGATCCTTTACCATTATGAATTAACCCTATTTATCTCTGGCAGTATTTCTTGTCTGACGTTAATATAGCTGTTTCAGCCTTCTTATGATTAATATTTCTATGATATATAGAATAATATTATACTATTTCATGGATAATGTCAGTACCTTTTAACAGTATACTTTTATTCCCTCCTTCCATCTTTTGTGCTTTTTTGGGTCATATATACTTTACTTTATACATATAAGTTCCATAATACATTGGTATTATTATTTTCTTTAATCAGACAGCTACCTTTTAAAGAAACTTAAAAAAAAAACAGGAAAAATTGCTTGTATTTACTCACATATTTATCCATTTCTAGCTTTCTTCTCTCCTAAGTTTTGATCTGCTATCATTTTACATCAGCTTGATAGCTATAAATTATTTTACTTTTTGTTTACCTAAACAACTTTATTTTACCTTCATAGTTGAAGAATGTTGTTGTTGCTGCTTCTAGTATATTCAAGGTACTTTTTTTCCCATTGTCCTCTGGCTTGCATTATTTCTGAAAAGAAGTTAGTCAATTCTTATCTTTGTTCTCTTGATATGTCTCTTTCCTCTGGTTACTTTAAAATTTTCTCTTTGCTACTAGTTTTCAGTAAATGGATTATGATGTACATGATGTAGTTTCCTTTTTTATCTTGCTTAGGGTACTTGAGCAACTGGGGTCTGTGTATTTGTAGCTCTTATCAAATATGGAAAATTTTAGCTATTACTTATTCAGATAATTTTTTCTGCCCTACTGACTTTTTCATGCTCACACACTTCAGGTATTAAAATCAAACATATGTTAGACTGCTTGATATGTCATACAAGTCACTGAACTCTATTTTTCCCAGCCATTTTTTTTCCTGCGCTTTGGCTTCTGTTGCTGTGTTTTTAAGTTCATTTTTCTTTTTCCTATAGCATCTAATCTTATGTTAAGCCTATCAGTGACTATTTATTATTAAATATATTTTCAGCTCTAGAATTGCATTAAGTAGTTAAAAATAGTTTCTGTTCTTTTCTTTATTGTGTTCATGTTTTTCTTTAAATCCTTGAGCATATTTGCAGTAACTATACAAAAGCCCTGGTCTGCTAATTCCATCATTCTTGGTATTTTTGCTTCTGTTTCTTTGGACACTGAATGTTACATTGTAGAATCTCTGGATTTTGCAGTTCTTTAAGACTTTTGAAGTTTGTTTTTTAGGCAGATAAGTTGCTTGAGAATTAGCTTGATCCTTTTGATCATTTTTAAGGTTTGTTAGAACAATAGAATAGCCTCTACCTTAATACTAATTTATTTAGACTAGTTTAGTCTAACTACTACAACTACTAAGGTACAATCCACAGAGTGTCTCTACTGTAATCCCAGATGTTTTCTTCACTTGGGATCATCAAAACTTGAATGCTTTCCAGTTCTTTATTACCTCTAAGAATTATTCAACTTATGGCTCTCCACCTATGCCTGACCACATGGAATCTTATCCAATATATGCAAATCTTAGTTATTAACCAGGAACTCAAAATAATCTCTGTGGAGATTTTCTCAGCTTTTTATGTGCATAGTTTTCTCTCTTCAGTTCTCTGCTTGACAAATTCCAGCTGCCTAAGCCTCCATGAATTCTGATCTTTATCTACCCAAGTCAATGAGACTACTGTGCTCTGCTTTTGTTTCTTTTTCTTTTACAATGGTACAGAAAAATGCCTCCAGGAAGAAAGCTGGACAATTGTAGGGCTCATCTCATTTGTTTCTCTTCTCATATGGATCATAGTTCTGCACTGGTTGTGGTTCCATTATTGAAAACAGTGAATTAATATATTTTGTCTAGTGTTCCAATTAACAGGAGTGGGATGCCTGGGTGGCTCATGGATTGAGAATCTGCCTTTGGCTCGGGGCATGATCCTGGCGTCCTGGGATCGAGTCCCACATTGGGCTCCTGTGGAGATCCTGCTTCTCCCTCTGCCTATGTCTCTGCCTCTCTCTCTGTGTCTCTCATGAATAAATAAATAAAATCTTAAAAAAAAAAAAAACAACAGGAGCAAGTCTGCTACTAGCTCAGAAGCAAAAATTCCTCATCTCTTTTTGTTGAGTATTTTCACTGCACTCAGAATTTTAGGTGTACGGTTATTTTCTTTTAGCATGCCAAAGATTATATCAATAGTTATGAGATATACTAACTTTTATCATTTCTGATGAAATGTCATTGGCTGTTAAAGTTGAGTACACGTGCATGTGTGTGTCCAGGAGAAAGGAACTGGCTTCTTTTTTCCCCTTTTAAAAAATAATTAAAGTATAATTAACTTTTTTTTTTATAATTATAGTTAACATACAATGTCATGTTAGTTTCAGGTGTATAGCATAGTGACTCAACAATTTTGCTCACCATAAATGTAGTTATGATCTGTCACCATGCAACATTATTACAATGTTATTGACTATATTCCCTTTGCTGTACTTTTTATTCTGTGACTTATTTTTTTTATTTGAATATAGTTGGCACACAATGTTACATTAATTTCAGGTGGATAATATAGTGATTCAACAAGTTTATACATAATGCTATGCCCACCACAAGTGTAGCTACCATCTGTCACTATACAACACTATTACAGCATCATTGACTATATTCCTTATGCTGTGTCTTTTATTCTCATGATTTATTCATTCTAAAACTGTAAACCTGTATCTTTCACTCTCTTTCAACCATTTTCCCCATCCTATCTTCCCTTGTCCCCTATGGCAACCAGCAGTTTGTTCTCCATACTTATAGGTCTGATTCTTCTTTTTGTTTATTTATTCATTTTTAAAAAGATTTATTTTAGAAAGAAAGAGAGCAGAGGGCGAGGCAGAGAGAGAGAGGGAGAGGGAGGAGAGAAGCTGACTCCCTGATGCAGGGCTTGATCTCATGACCCTGAGATTATGACCTTAACTGAAATCAAGAGTCAGACACTTAACTGATTGAGCTACTGAGTCTCCCTTCCTTCTTTTCTTTCTTTCTTTTTTTTTTTTTTCTTTTCTTTCTTTCTTTCTTTCTTTCTTTCTTTCTTTCTTTCTTTCTTTCTTTCTTCTTTCTTTCTTTCTTTCTTTCTTTCTTTCTTTCTTTCTTTTTTTTTTTTATTCCACATATGAGTGAAATCATATGGCATTTGTCTTTCTCAGTCCAACTTATTTAATTTAGATACAGCCACTGTGGAAAACAGTGTAGAGTTTCCTCAAAAAATTAAAAATAGAAATACCATATAATTCAATAATTTCACTACTGAGTATTTATTGTTTTTAAAAATAATTTTTGTTTATTTGAGAGAGAAAGCATGAAAGAGACTACAAGCAGGGGAGAGGGGGTAGAGGAAAAATCAGACTCTCTGTTGATCAGGGATCCTGATGTGGAACTCAATTCCAGGACCTTGGGATCATGACCTGAGCCGAAGGCAAACACTTAATTGACTAAGCCACCCAGGTGCCCTTC